>NC_064440.1:7278418-7607066 GCF_023343835.1 Lagopus muta | reverse complement strand
TAGTCATAAAATAGGAATTGTTAAATATATCAGAAATGTAGGATAGAAATAAAAGTTAAATGCAGGACTAAAAGTCCATAAGAAAATGTGTACTACTTCTTTCTTTGTATGTGCCAGGAAAAGAAATAGGTCCTTTAGAGAAAGGCTCAGCGCTGGGTATAGGACAGGACTAGCCGCACCTCCCATCTTTCTAAGTCCTCTGGACAACAGACAGAGGTCAGCATCTAACCAGACGGCTGTACTTGGAACTTAACACACAAAATACATTTTATCAAAACACATTCTTCTAATCGCTTTCCTCGGGGAAATACTTCCTGAGCATTTTCCTCAGTCACAATCCCTTTGCGGGTTTTATTGATAAGAAACTTTTCTTTTTCATTACATTTTTTGGTTTTCTGCAGTCAGGAAATCCAAAGCAGGGCTGTTAGCACTTCATAGGATATTGTAATTAAGAAGGATTGTACGAATGTATCATTCATGTCCTCATGGGGTATAGTCATTACAAAATCAATTTTGTTGTAGTTGAGTTAGATTTATGAAAAGGTAGGATATTGGATTTCTAAACTAATTACACAGGCAGGAAGTCTAGTTACAACTTAAATGGAAACTCTGGATCTCTTATACTCATGTGGTTTAAATTTCCTTAATTCTATCCAAAGAGCCAAATAGATCTAACAGCACCATAATTTTCTGGTGTCAATTTCCTTTTAGAAAACAGATATTTATTTTACTTACCATCGCAGAATTTTGCGAGCAGTGTAGGAAGCACCTGTGTTACACCCTGGTGAGTCAATCACCACCATCTGCAATCCACCTACCTCCTTTTTACCTCTTCCTTTTCTTTTCTTTTCAAAGATCCAGATACCTCGGAAGCTGCCACATCCCATGAGCTCCCGATTGTCAGAAGCACTCTTGAAATCATTCAAAGGGAAAAGAAGAGTGATCTTAATAGTGCTGAAGGATGCTTTGCAACAGATGCACCAGTAATCACTAGCAGTGAGGTTCTTCCTTCCCCAGAGGCAACAGAACTTACCCGAGGTAAACAAAAAAATGCTCAGAGCCCTGAATCTTACCTATGTGTTTTAAGGCTGTTCAAAAGGAACTTGTGTTCAGTCTCTCTGGGCCAGCCTTCTCTTTCTCCAGTTTCTTCAGTGACATCTAATAGAACTGTAAGGAGGAATACTAGGTCACACCTTGCATCCCTTGCATTTTATTACAGGAGCCAACACTCAAAATTCCAGAATTTCCATGGAGAATCTTTGGCTTCAGATCAAATACTAGCTCTTCTGTCTTGAAAAGCACAATTTCTCAACTAAATAAATCTGACTCCACACTTGAAATAAGTGCCAGAACTGAGAGAACAGAGGTTATCACCTTCATTTTCAGACACAGGTGGATCTACATATGTCAGAAGCACAGGAATAACAAGCAGTTGGTTACAGGAAACCACAGTAAATATTCATCAAACTAACTCATAAATACCTCTGCTAAAAGATTAAAACACTGAATTTAGAAGTAAAAGTAACCAGCCTTTTTTTTTTTTTTTTTTTTTTTTTTTTTTTTTTTTTTTGTACTCAATAACCTGGGGAAATATATTCCAACTAATGTACAGTACAACCGATTTTGCAATATAACTGAAGCTTCAATATGACTACAGTTTTAATAGATTTTGCAAGTCCTAACAGCAGAAAAAGAACACAAAAGTCAAGGATGTCAGATAAGCTCTAGCAAGCAATAAAGAGATGTGCTGATTCTCTAGGTTTCCATAAATTACTAGGTCTAGTCTAGTAAATGTCACAGAGTAAGGACAGCTGAATCAAAGAGTACCTTTTCAGTCCTAAAACAGTATTACAGTGCTTAACAATGGGTGAAGGTACAGAAAAATCTACGCTTTACATGGTATTTCTGTGCTGTATGTCCCAATCAATACTATTGATAACAGACTAATTAACGAGCGACTGCCACTTGCTACGTATGTAGAATCTGCCAGATAACCATAATTGTGCTGGAACTGAATGAAATACCTGAACTAGTTAGCAAGAGTAATAATAGCTCTGCACCTCCTCTTGCATCAAATCCTTTAGTTCGAATCAGAGGCTGCATCTGCAAATCTTTTTGCAGTATCTGCATTTAACTCACACTAAAAAGTCTCACAAAAAAACAATATAGTTCTGATGCTTGCCTTTGTATACATATCTTTATATAAAAATATCAGTATTTGCAGGACAACAAATTAAAAAGCAGATTACACTTCCATACAAATAACCCACATTTCAGATAACACACACAGTTTAAGCACACTAGTAATCCTGGCAAAAGCATTCCTACAGAAGTCAAGTCTTCATGCCATCTTCATATTAAACTCAATTGATTAAAATGGGAGATGAGATGATGGTACAGTAAGAACAGGGAATGGTGGCCTGAAACAGAAAGGTGTGTGGGGGGAAAATGAAGACAGAATGTGTGCTCAGAGGTAAGGAACATACTGCCAAAGGCACAGGTCCAAGATAAAATGCTTCCTGAGCACATACATAACCTTATTGCTGAGATACAAACCTTGTTTGTTTGCTTTTGCAAGACAACTAAAGGTGATAGGCATGAAATGCAGTAAATCTGAACACACGCTGGGTGTCTCAGGGCAGCAGCCAATGTGCGTTAGTTTGACTGGGCATGTGGCATGCTCAACACGTGCACATCAGCTGTGCTCCTTTGTGTACATTTAGCTGCAATTGGGAAAAACATCCCATGGTGTTCCACTGGATTAAGACCTCCTCTACAGTGCTTGGTTACGAAAATCATCGGTATTGTCAAGTGGATTTATAACGTACAGTGTGTAATTCAGAAAATCACAATCTAGAAGTCTCAGTCAATACAAGATGTTAAAAAGTTGCTCACCTAGTAAAAAACAAGACTTGCAAAACTTCATCTTAAAAAAGTCTTCTTCTTTTTTTTTATGGCCTTATCATAATACTTGACATGTGTACAAAGCAAAGCCACTCTATGCGGTGACACCAGGCTCCAGACGAGTTGTCCTTGCATATTACAAACAGATAAACGTAACTAATAAAGCAAGATAAATACTAAGCATTAAAAGACAGAGACTTTTCAGGGCACCATAAAACCATACCTTTCACTCAAATTAATCATTTACGTCATAAAAAATGCTAAGTTGAAGAAAATACTCCAGAATGAAAAAAAAAAAAAAAAAGAAGAAAAAAAAAGAAAAAAAAAAAAACAAGTAGAAAGCTTCAGGTGATTTTTGATTATGTTAAAAATAATCCCTATTTTTTCATAAAATATGCAGAACTTTGCAACTTAAATTCTATAAGTTACTTTCCAGAAGTTATTTGCTTTCTAATTTCATAAAAAATTAAACCTTAATTGGGTAGAAAAGCACCTGGAGCATATCCAGAAAGAAAAGAAATTTTAGCTATTCTCAGTTACGCTGCACAGCATCTGTCAGGAGTTTTCACACACTTTCCCAAAGATACCTCAAATTAAGATAACACTGCACTTGATTTCAGTGATTGGAAGTAATGTTTTGCAAATCCAAACTGGCTGTCCTGCCTATTTCATAGATCCATTTTCTACTGCTGGAACTCACCTTGGCAAATAAATGAATGTATGGGGGGGCTCACCTTCTGAACAAATACAACTTCCCTTGTCAGATCTTCCTTTGCCTTGAATGAAAAACATTTCATTTCTTTGAGATGCTGCAGAATCTAAATCCGGATGCAAGAGACGTAGCCCTGCAATAAGAATGTATGGAGTATTCTAGCTACGTGGCCACCTCGAGGAACTTCAGATCTAAATCTGAGACCAGATGGAAGAAAGGAACATGCACTATACAAAATAATTTTTCATTTGAAGAGTAAATTATTACTCAATGGCATTATACATTGTAAATAAATTTTCTTTATCTGAAACTATAATATTTATGTATCTAATTTACAGGTGACAGAGTAGCATATTCTAAAATTAGAATGTAACCAGCAAAACTAGTAACTACTATAAACAATACCGAAACACAACTCAAGTATACTTCGACGAAACAATGGATACATTTTGGACTGGGGAAGGATTTCAATTGCAGATGTTGTTCTAAATACAGCTGTTAACTGTGTCTCAAAAAAATTCTTCAAGCTCGGAAACATTTTCTGCTTAGGGAGTCTTGAGTATATACATAAAGACCAAGGATACACTACCAAATAATTCCTCAGTGGTTACTAGTGGGTATAGTAATAATAGTAAATGTCAAAATCGAAAAAAAAAAAATCATTTTCAATATCAGTGTACATGATGCAATAGACAGTATATCCCCTTGGAGCAGAAACTAGAGAAAATATCGTGCCCTTTATTATCTTTGTGGTTTCTTATGGGTAATAGACAGCAGAAGAATTGCACTTATTGTAACATTACAGTGAAGTGTTAGATTGCAGCTTACCTTTTAAAATATTAGTGGCCACAATACTTACGATAGGTTGTGCATTATACAAAGATGAATAAAGATGTGCATTTAAATGAAAAACAAGCAACCACTTACAGAACCAACAGTGAGGCTTAACATAACAAACATGCACTAACCCTACACTTATGCAAAACTATGTTCTTCCAGGAAACTGTAACCAACTGTTGACCTTCCATAAAGGTAAAGGTTTTGTCCCTTGGTAATGTGTCTGGACTTTGTAGTCGAATTCCAGTTTATTAGCTCATTGTCTGTAAGTGTGCTGTTCCACTGTGATATCCTTTAGCTGCCCTTGAGCTTCTGCAGAATCTGCAATCTCACAGTCACTTTAAGGTTTTATTGAGCCGCAAAGTAAGTCCCCTTCAGTACTACACAAATAGGCTTCCTTATTCATCCTCTTCAGGTTCCTGTGGTAAAATCAGTGTCTCCTCCTTTAAACAAGCACTAAAAAACCCAAGGATTGTGCTGTAAAGGTGATATTTGCTTTTCTCAGAAGCAATGTTATGACCTTCATCTGGGTAGATCTAGCAGAGGAAAAAGGAGAACAGCAAATAGTTTCTCAAAGGTCTTTCAAATATTTAGGGCTCTAATTTTCTTTCCCTGATCTTTAAAATGTTTCAGACGACAATAGGATGATAACATTAGTTTTATAGTATCGAGAAAAGGTAATAAAACTCAAAGTAAAATTCATTATCTTGGAATTTGGAATTAAAGAGAAAACAGCTGCAGTGAGCTCCGCAGAAGTGAACAAATTTATATTTACAGTCCCTATGCTTATACCAGTTCACTTTGCTGGCATTTTCAAGTGTCCATGCACTCACATCCCACCATCATCAACAAGGACCAACTGCCTTGTATTTTTAGATACTTATTATCCTAGATTCATACAATTATTAAGGCTGGAGAAGACCACTAAAATCATCGAGTCCAATCCCAACCCACCCCCACCATGCCCACTAAGGATGTCCCTCAATCAGACATTCCCCACTATTCTTGAACACCTTCAGGGATGGTGACTCTATCACCTCCCTGGTCAGCCTCCTCCAGCGCATCACCACACTTTATGAGAAGAAATATTTCCTAATATCCGATATTCTAGGTGTTCAGTGAAAAATCTTTTTATTTATATAATTAATTGTCCTCCCATCTCATCTAAAGCCCACCATATTTCTCTAGCAGGTCGATACAGGAAGTTTTATCTCAAATGGGATTCTCCCAAGTGAGGCTGAACAAGATTTTGCATATTACAAAAAGTGTGTCTGAATAATAAAGCACTTAGTGGAGGAAAAAGAGCTGAGAAAGTCCATAACAGCAGTGAGAAACTGGGATGAAACAATGTTCTAGCTGCAAACAGTCACAATACTGGTGTGAGATACCGGTGCTGTGGTTGGAATTGTCCTTTGTAGAAATAGCGATTGGAGGTTAAATGTTGACTCATGTTCACAAGAGGTGCCACAGCTGTACATACCTGCATAGTGTAATTAACTCCAGCTTTTATTAGATGCTTAATTAGTTCTGCTGAATGCTGGAAGTGGACTTTAGCTGCAAGACAACATTTGGATATTATTAGAAAAAACGAAGTCATATAAAATGTTGATCTGTTAAATAGCTTTGACTGAAAACATTTCCAGTCTCAATTATTGCCAGAACTGAGTAGCCCTCCACCCAGAAATGCAGAGCCCAGCTAGCAAAAGCCACAGAGCACCTAACAGCGGGATTCTGGAGAAGAAGCTGGGACCCAGGAAAGCTGTGCTGAACTGGCACTGTGGAAGGCCTCCCCTTGATTTACACACACTGAGATAGATTAGAGTGTGTAAAACCATTCTGTTTGAACATCATGACAGTTTATAATTGTGTCAAGGGAAAGCACATGAGATTTTCTACTGCTTGCACAAGGTTATTACAGCCCATACTTCTTCAGGTAATGGACTTTCTGCAACATATCAGCAACTTAATCTTTGTGTGGTGAAAACAGGCAACTTTATTACTGTGTCCTCCCCCTGCAGAGTGCTAAGTGGGCTGGGCAGTGTCACTGGATGTGGTATTAAGTACGGGCAGCAGCAATCACAACCACAGTGCTGAACATCCCATGCTGCTCAGCCAGCCATCAGAATCCCAATTCTATCATTTGTGCTGCATCGAAGAGCATTCTTTAGCTCCCACATCAGTTAGGAAAGTTCAGAAAAATGCACTGTAGATACATTTAAATCTCTCTTGATTGATGCATCCTATAATTCCATTTAAAGTGCTTTGAGTTACTTTGATTTACTTACTCTCTGTCTTAAGCTACTGATGAAACTATCGGTGCTATTAAAAGAAACCCTGTAGACTTGGCTTCAGATGCTTTGGCACTACTTTGTAATTAATTAGCTGAAGTTAACTCCTCATTTGGTACCGTTCTTCACCAAACACACTGACAACTCTTTCCTCAGCTGCAGAATCTCTATGAATTTAACAATCCATTAAAAATGTATGTTTTTCCATTAATAATCCACAGAATAACTTTCACTAGCAAGATGGTACTCCACAAGATTTAAGCAGATTACAACATGTAGCACCTGAAAGGTACAAACATTCAGCGAAGAAAAATGTCATGAGTCTAGTTACAAGTGACAACTGAAACAGAATATTAAAGATCCTATATTTATATATAATGAGGAATAGAGGAATAACGTAACTCCAAATGGTCTCACTGAATTTTTGCCTCCTCTGCCTGTCACAATCTCTGACTCGAAATGCAGTTGCATCTGTGAATACTTAC
Source organism: Lagopus muta (assembly GCF_023343835.1). Lineage (NCBI taxonomy): Eukaryota > Metazoa > Chordata > Aves > Galliformes > Phasianidae > Lagopus > Lagopus muta. The sequence continues at coordinate 7,599,840 of NC_064440.1, read as the reverse complement.
TGTCTGCTGTCCCATGAACTATTAGCATATTTGCTTCTTTTAAACCATGAAGATTGTGTAATACACTGGATGCCTAGTAAACAAACATACAGAAGTGTAAGCGTATTCTGAAAGCAAAATTACTGTTTTAAGTTACTTGTTTATGGTAACTTACCTGATAGGCATTTTCCTCTTTTGATGGAATACCAAGGTATCTTTCTGAAAAAGCTGATGCTGCGTAAGTAAAAATAATAAAAATAAAACACGAAACAACAATAAACTCTCATGAATTCATCGAAATTTGCTCCATTTTAAAATTCCTCAATTCTGACTTATAGCAAGGAGAAGATATTTATGGCATGAAGTAGAACACAAGGTGCTCACTTAAAATCCAGAATCTGTTAAAACACCAATGTGGTCTGATTTCCTGCGCACCATAGCCCACATTCCATCACCTTTGCCAGATGCTTCACAGACAGCACCCAGTACCCTGTGACTGCATAACGACATGATATCCTAAGGAATTCTACCACTAACTTTAAAAGCTTCATTTTGCATTTACAATTGTGATTCAGGAATTGAATATGAGTTCTAAGGAAATGGGGAATGTGACAGAATTTCAGTGGAAATGGAAAACAGAACCCCTTTGACAAAAATCTGTGGTGTTGCCTATAGTGCATCTGTTGTGTGTTTTGGTAACCCGTCCCCACGTGAGCTGTCCTTTCACTTAAAGTGAGGTAAGACTCAGCTGATATTGCTGCATTACCTCCCAGTTATGATGAATAAAAGATATCCCAAAGTTGAAGGGTGGGGAATACTCACCGTATAGCTTCATGTCTGTAATTGGTGCCACCACAGCTCCACATTTGAAAAGCCGCTCACTAGATTTCAGAATCATTGATGCAATGTAGCCACCGTATCCCTAAAAATGGACATACAGTTACTAAGAGATCTGAGAATTATTGCGGGAGGGGAACAACAAAAACAGGTGACCAAAACCAAACAAAGAAGGTAAGGCGTTGGGGAACCTATCTGGGCTATCCTCTCTCCCACAGGAATTTCAGACCAGAAGGCTAACCCATCACTGTCCATATGCAGGAGTAGATTTAAGTCAAGAAAATTTTTTTTTAAGTGGGCAGCAATGCCTTTCATAATTCAAAGAGTTTAAGCGAACAACAACTTTCCTCTGCCTCAGTGCTCTCTACTTTCTCTGTTGTCTAATATTCTGTTTCTATCTTTTCCAGTAGCTTCACAACACAGTTTTAATCGTCGGACAGCTATTGGCACATTATTTATTATTTATAAAATATATTTATCAAGAGCTTGGCTTAATTCTCCTAGGAATTTCTTTCCTTTGTGCTTGTGCACTCACTTCCAGCCAGGATTTCCAGGACAAAAGATTTACACTGTGAAACCAAATTTTCAGAATTGCTTCAGCATGATGGTAAAGAAAATAATTCTCTGTCCTGAAGTGAGAATATATGATCCCTCACTCATGGGCTGGATTTCTGCGGTTACCTAGATAACTTATTTTCAAGAAGCTGGTTGGTTGTGAAGTTCCAACATGGAAAAGAAGCAAACAACATGGATTCGTGCTGACTGTGACAGGAGTTTTACTTCCGTGTAGTTCCAGAACTTCTCAAAGAGCTCCATGACTGTGCGCATGAACCCAGCATCACAGCAGTAGCAGTAAGTGATTCCAAAATCATCTTACTTTCATGCAAAGCCTATTTTTTTTTCATCAGTAAGCTCAATGTAATGCACAGAACAAAAGAAAAAAAAAAAACACTTTTTCTATCACACTGTGGTATACGGTTGAAAGGAAATGAATTTTAAAGAAGTATAATTGACTCCAAAATAAGCAAAGATAAAATACAATTGACCCTACAAAGCTGCTAAGTATATCTATATTTATCCACATATATCCTAATTCCAAAACTGACTTATCGATTTTATGAATTTTTGTCATTTCAATATAACTCTGAGAGGTTAACTAGCTCAGAAAGGGTAAATTTCCCTGAATTCAAAGCAGTGCTGAAGCTTGTGAAATCCCCAGCTCTTGCTCTTCACCTGCACACATTTACACTTATAATTTCTTCTTCTTTCTGAAAACAAATGCAGGTATGCAATCATCAGTAATATTTTGAAGAGGAAAAGAATTTTAGTTTAGCCTTTGGCAGATAAGCAGAACTATGTTTACATGTGTGCTCTGTGGTAACTGTGGCTTGTCATGTCACTGTTAGGAAACTGTTGAGTCTTCTTTTGAAAATAGAGGCAGCCAGAAGAATATCTGGATATAAAAGTTGTATTAGAAAGAAACAGTCAATTAACTGCAGCCCAAATGTGCAAGACCCAAGCTTTTAAAACACTAAGCACATATTAAAAATTTCTAATGAAAGCAGAAAGCAACACTCTCTCCTGCAGATTCTGGAAAGCAAGTATAGCAGTAACAAAAAGCCAACCTGATTAACCTCAAATACCTATTCTGAGAAGAAAAAAACCCACACAGAATATAAAGTAAATTATGGCAGTTCATCCCTTACACACACACAGACTTCTTTTAACAAATGGAATTGTCTTAGGAAAAGTGTTAAATATATTTTCTTATGAACTGATAATATTCTCTTGAAGTATCATGACAAGATATCCAACTGTTTTTTGCACATTACCTTTCCAAATATACTCAGTCTCTTAGGATCAATGAAGGGCTGTTTCAATAATGATCTGCAAGGAAAAAAAATACAGTCCTTTTTACTTTAATGAATCTACTATATAAAGAAAATTACTTGTACTATGAGGAATTGTTATATTTGTGGATAAGGCAGAAGAACAAATTACAGCAATAAATTGATATTACACTGAGAAATGTGATTTTATTTCAAATTTCTTCTCTGTATGGCAAACACATGGCATTGGACCCACCTCACCTAACTTTAGATACCTGGATTTGAGCACTTGTCTAAATTGCCCATTTATATCTGTTCCTTGGTCAAAAGCACGGAGAGAGCACTCTCAATGAGTCTTTCCTCCCACTTGCATCAGGCATTTCCCTCAGCCCAGGAGAATCGCCCTCTAGAAATGCCAGGATCATCCACTGACTAGAGTTTAAATGACTTTCTTTGATCAGCTGCGAAATCTGCATGCAGACAGCTAAAGAAAGGTAAAATGGATGCAACTTCCTACGTCTAGATAATGAAGGAAATAATTAATTATCAAAGCAATTAATCAAATTGAGGCCCAAATCCACCTACTTTTGAAGAGACAAAAACAAAATGCAGTACTGGTTAAGGGCACCCTCCAATTTTCCCATGTAATGCATCCAAAAAGAGGACAGATGTAATTTAGTCTAAAACAGAGTATTTAAACAGAGCTCAGATGTCACAGCACATGAGATCTTCTGTGGCCTGCTCCCAGCGGCCCTTCTTGCAAAGGTCACTAGGACACTTGCAGGATGAATTGCTCTGCTCAGCACAACCCATTCTTGACTGATACAAATGTGAAGAGCTCCACCGCCCAGGTCTGTCATACCATAGCTATACTCACTTACTGTTTGAAAGATTGATACTTTTCAAAGAAAATAAATAGCTGGTTTTAAGCCTGCCCTTATCATCCCTCAAGAATCCCCAGAAAATGTCCATCCAGACCTATTGGACTTTTGCACCCTGAGTAAAGATGGTTGCCAAGGCTGTGTGTGATTCATCTATAGAGACAGATGACTCTCCTCTGCAGCTGGATGGATTTACATCAGTCAAGGAATGAAAAATTCAATTGAGAAAAAAGTGGACGCTTGCCTAAGTTTTGATCTCATTTACACCTTAACTCCAGTTATATTGTACAACAACTTGAGAATGTTGTGGTGAGAATGAGAGCAGCATCCTATCACATAGATCTAAAACGTTATAAAATATTACAACACAAAAGTAGTTAAACTTTACCATTCTTACTGTGAAAATTGAAATTAGGACAAATAGAAATTAGCTCAGAGGCCATCTTCTCTCAGATGAAGAGCTTTACCAATGAGAAGCACAAACACATAAAGCAAGAATCCCTGATCTTTAACTTCATTTTCATAATTAAAAGGCTATTATTTCAAAATCTGCAACTGCATTAAAAACAAATACTAATGGTATTTATTATACAAAAAAACATTCTGGGCAGTTTCAATTAAAAATGTTTATCAAGGTAGAAGCATGGTAGAAGAGAAGTTTGCACATACGTACTCTACAGCTGCTATTTGGTCCTTCACTTCCACTGATCCTAAGCATCGGTGCACCTCCTGTAGGATCTTGAGGCCTTGAAATCCACTCCCTCTGCCATCAAATCGAGCTATGATGACATTATCAGAGTTGACAAGCACTGAGTCCCAGTCAATGCGAAATTTATCTGTAACCAACTGGCTGCCTGGAGCTTCATCACTGCAAATACCAACACATCAGACACAAACGAAGACTATTGATAATGTGATGTGCTTTGCTGCTCTTTGATATTTTATTTAACCTAGATGGCAGAGTTCATTTGATTATGTAATCCTGTTGAATTACTGTCCCTTCCACTGATACCATTCCATTAGACAGTGCTGCTGTCCCTGCAGTAGCAGTAAGCAAAATGACTTCTTGAACTTTATAACAACTAAGCTGTAGTGATGCCAATAGATAAATATATTTTATAGAAAGAACCAGAAAATTAAATCAGTGAGTGCTGCTTATAGGTTAAATTGAACAAAAAAACCCCATAATCTCCAATGGCTAGTTTAGTTCTGAGAAGGCTCACATACCATTAAGTTGCATTAAACACAGAAAAAGGAAAATTCATTCAGTACCTTGATTAAGATTTTGTAGGATATATAATACTATTAAGAAGGTTGCCATGTTAAAAACAATAATTGCATTATTGTGTCCTCAAATGAATGTTTTGAAATTGTATAGAAGGAAGACTAAAGAACACATTGGAGAAAATTATATTTTCACCACTCAAATTCACAGCAAAGAATGGATGCAAGCAGGAATGATAAGTCTATTTTATGACAGAAAAAAAAGTATTTCAGAGTAGGAATGGTGGAAAGAATGGGAGAATGCTTTTTCTACAGGAATAATAAGCATTTTCCATTGAAGTCAAATACACTATTTCCCCCATATAAAATGACAGTTTTTAAAGGGAAGCTTGTCATTATTTTTTCTCCAAGAAAAACACAGAACAAGGGAGCAAGCTACTATGAAGCTGTACAAAATGCAAAATGCTTCTATGCAGACCGCATCCGCCACTTGGATGCAAATTAAAACATAACAACTTCTGTGTTGGCCATATGGAAATAAGATTGGACAGTGTCTGCGGGAATATCCTACCTAAGGTGAAAGACATATGAAGACAGAAATTATTATTTTGCCAAAGAAGTCTCAGCTAAAGGGAGTCATGCAAACCTGAGGAGAGGAAAGAAAGTCTTGTATAATAACTACTGTATTTACAATATCGTATTTACAATAGGGTGCTCATTCATTATCTTTTGTTGTTGTGGATAGCATAGATCACCTTCACAGTAATTGTCTTACTAATTAGCAAGTGTATGATGAATACATATGTTCATAAATTCAGTAGGATGTACCATGTAGATGTAGCTTCCATAACATGCACTGGAATAAGGATTACTCAACTGCAGAGTTAATAAAAATATTTTACACTTGATTCATCATTATCTTGTGCATCACTTTTACACATGGGTTTATAAAAGTAAAGGCAGGGTGTTTTTTGTTTTCTTAATCACTTCAGTTGTTGTTACACACAACTGCAACAGCTGTGAACAACACAAAGCAATTAAGTAGGAAACACTGACTGTCAAATGAGCTTGGCAGAAAACACAAGCTTCAGAAGTGTATTATCATTACCACTTGCAATAAGGGCGAGAGCAGAACAATTCTTTCAATTTATGGTAGTGGTACAGAGTAAGGTTGTTAGAAGCTGTCTACACTTGACAACAGTTTCACAGAGTTTCCACCACTGTTTCCAAAAGCAACAGCTTAAGATCAGCTGACTTTAAGCATCTCTAGCACTCCTTCTTGATTGGGTTGTTGGACATACTGTTTTTGGAAACAGTTTTCCAGTGGCTAATTTATTTCAAGACTGACCACATTAGTAGTCTGTAGCAGGCATTTAAAGCCATTTACACTGAGGTACAAGTCAAAATTAACATTAGCATCAGAAGGTTTCTTTACTCCTCAGCTGCTACTGTAAAATGATACTGATTACCTGAGGTGTGACCCTTTTCCACAGAGATAAAGCACTTATGCTGTATCTCTGTATGTATCATTTAGTCCCCATTCTTTCCTTAAATGAGGCTTCTACGAGGCATTAATCCTTTATGTAAATTTAAGCATCACCCTGAAAGGTCTGTAACAAAGTAGTCTCGTTACTGCAGAGCAGTAATAGATGCACACCCTGATTTGCAAAGTTTGTCCCGGCATTTCAGCTTTCTCTAAGGTCGTTTTTTGTCTTACATTCATCACTACTTATAAACTAATTACAATTAACTTCTACTCAGTGGTACCCTATTTAATGGTCCTGATTCAGTTTATTCTCCTGTTATGTGATAGCATATGCACCTACTTTTTCCTACTTTTTTTTCTTTCTTTTTTTTTTTTAAATCTTAATTTGCAAAGTTCAGAGCTGCCTTGTTTGTGTCTTCAAGAGCAACTCCATTACACTCCTGGATTATGAGTCCACTGTGTCATCACTACTGCTGACAACTTGGGCAGATTGCTAAAGCTCATCATTGAGGTACCATTTAAATAGATAAAAACCATCAAGAACATACCAAAGTCAGTGACTTTAGGGGCTAATTTTAATTCCTTTTTGAAAAACAGTTACATACCTGTCTGGAAAGAGGGGCTGCTCATCTAAGTTAACATACTGCTGAAGAGAAGAATCTGCTCTTTCAGATTCTGTAACCAAAAGCTTTAATTGAAGTCTCTGTCCATGACAGGATTTACATCATACAGGGAACAGTACTGTGCTATCAGGCTGTTGCTGCTGTACTCTGAGTTCCACTCCTTCCACTCTAGTATTGTCACTGCAGAAAAATTTCTTCCAGGATATGCACCACTTAAAAGCCAAGTGGCAATATCTTAATAACAACTTCAGAAGTTATACATTTCACCAAGCAGAAGGCAAAGCAATTTCCAAACAAAAGTGGAAAATCACTGTTATCATTACTGCTTAATTTCCTCCACATCTCTTTCCTCCAATTTCTTCCAAACAACAGATTCGATGTTACACATGGAAAAGCTACCCTGAAAACAATAACTAGAAAGACTACATCTCTGAAGATAAAAATCTATCCACAAATAAATATCAATGACAAAAATCTTCTTATAGTGAAACCATGTCTTGTGCTATTGGAAAAGGAGGTGAAGTATTGAATCTCCTCTTGTCTTTCTCTAAGAAAGACTAAATGTGCATTTTATTCACATCATAAAATGTATACTGCTGGGAGGAAAGGGAAGAGACTAAAAACAGGGGTAGCTATATGAGGAGAGATCTTATCAGAACTGTTCCCCGAGCCCTTTCCAGAAACTAGATGGAAGAGAAGGGGAGTGAGAAGATCCACTAAGTCCCACAAAACCAGGACACACTGCAAAGGAAACAGCTGGGATAAAGCTCAAGCCTGGCCTTCTTTTAGCCTAAAGCTAAATGAATTTTCTCTCTAGGCCACAAAACAGGTTATGAAGCTCAAAGAATGGAGAAGAAAATCAAAGATTTTGTAGTAACAGAAGCACAATCGAGAAGTAAAATACTGCCAAGCATGGCAAAGACTGAATGAACACAGGCACTGGATGGATGGATTGCAAAGCAATTAGTGAGTCAATCACATGACTTTGGGACTCCAAGAAAATTAAGCTTTTGTTTCACAGGGGAAACTGGGACTGGCCAAATAAAAAAAACATCCTTTGCAAATGTACTGCAGTCCAAGTATTGAAATCCACCATGTATTTTTCCTTTTTACCTTGCAGCTAAGCATTTACCCTTCATTTAAAACAACTGACAGTTGAAATGAGTAATATTCTTTATAACAAATGAGAGGTATGCAGGATGATTATCATTATACAGAGCGTTATCAGACCTCAGATCTTAGACTATTTCCAAATACTTGAATTATGCCTCTGCACTTCTGCTAGCCTTTTGATGAGTTATTCTTGAAGCTGTAAAAAAAAGCCTTCACTTCTTCTTTACTGTCCTGATATCAGTCCCAAGACTGTACTGACTAAAGGCATAAACAGATTTGATTGCCTGTGCAAAGCTTAAAGCTTTCATTGTTTTGGCAACAGGTCAAGTGATTCCTGATAATTACCAACATATATGAAAACAAGTAAACAAGCATCTTAGAGACAATTCACTGTTACTTTGGAGAAAACTTTGTTTATTTCCTTGAAAATCAGAACAATCTCTCCATCATTCAGTTTTACAATATCCAGTTGAATATTGGAATATTTTAAATGATGTTCAATAATAAATGTTGACATTTAAGATGCATTATCTAAAGATTTTGAAGGAATGAGGTTAATTATATTCAAGAAAATATAAAGGATGATTATCACATCTCATCTTATTACTCAGATTAAATGCCAAAGACTTTACTTAATCATTTCCTGTGTGTTACTAAGTAGTGATCTTCCAACTTTTTTAATGAGTAATAGGAACCATAATGAGCAAATCATTATGGAATTTAAACTTTGATCTTCATTATATAGAAAAGATATGATAATCACGCTTTCAGGCAATTAGTGTACATGTCTCTAATTAGCTAGAATGTATCTATTAAATCAGAAGGAAATTGTGAAATGCATTAGTTGTTTAGGAGAACAAACAGAAGAAAGGAGAACATTATAATCTATCACTTTACAGCCTATGCATCACAAAACCAGACTGAAGAACAGTTCTAACTGACAAAACTGGTTTTTACACAGGACCACATAAGCAAAGCAGATCCTAGCAGAATACGTGGTTCAGGGAAGGTAAGAGACTCTGAAGCAATCATCACACTCTGTTACATCTTATGTGCCATATTTGCCCTCCAGTTTAGGAAACAAAGCACCAGAAACCTCCATAAACATAAACAGGGATTTAATATGGACTGTAGATATGTATTTGGTGAACTTCTTGTTAAAACTCTCTTTTCCTCATCTCCCTTAGAGGATTCAGTATTATAAAGACAAGGATTTGACTAAAAAGCTGTATCTCTCCATTATAATATAAATACAACAGCTTGTATTCACAACTAAAGTATTTTTTATCCCATGTGCACACCATAAAAAACAAATCAATTACAAAATATATCAATATATTATGAACTGGCTACATTATTCACTCAGTAGGCACTGCTAACAAGAGCGACCCTGGATTTAGACTCTGTCTCAATACTGTTCTTGGTTATTTAAATTGTATGTAGGTAAAAACATTTCATAACGGCATTTCCTCTGATTTTCCTTTTTCCTATCATATTTTTTCCAGGGCCTATTTAAGGTTTCTGATCTTTCCTTTCTTCCTGAGGTTTTATCTGAAACAGCTTCATGTTCTACCACATCTCTGTATGGCAGATTATCTACTTACTAGGATACATGAAAAGAGAAGTGTTACACTGCTAACACCTTAGTGCCTCTGTACCCTAAGGAAAAAGAACAAGCTCAAGCTTTTGCAGCTCCCTGTAATGCTGCTGGTGTCAATTCACACGGTCTGTTGGACTTGAGCACCCTTAAAATACCATCATACTTCAAGATCACACTAACAAATATTGCAAAGATAAAATAATCCATGCATCCTCTTTCTCCACAGGAAAATACAAAGGTGTTCAAGAGCCACTTAAGGAAGAGAACCTCTACAAATGCACACAAGTACCACTGAAAAAACTAAGATTTGAACAAACAGGGCCTAGAAAAAGGTAGTTTCATGCCTCTCTATCCTATCATCTAAGAATTGAGCTGAACAGAGCAATTCAGCATCACTCAGCAGCTCAAGCTTGTGAAGTTGACCTTGCACACAGCAACAGGGATCTCTACTGTCATTAAGAGGATGTCTGCTCCAGGTGACACAGCTCAGCAGAAGTTGTATTACTGCTCTACCAAAGTTATGAAAATACATATGTGATGGTAAAATTCATATCAGTTCATTGTATCTGGGACAGAAACGTCTACCCAAGGGGCAAGCATTCAGGAAGAAGGCTTATTCTTGGAGATATTAAGCATAACTGTGAAGCCCTCTAGGAGATTCAGAAGTCAACAGAGCTGCACTCTAACATCAGGACAAACTCCCCTGTGGTCATTAGGAATCACAGCTTTACTGCAGAGGAACAGACAAATTCAGGGCCAGAAAGGACCAGAAATAAAACTGTAAACACAGGAAAGCCCTCTACACCCTTGGCATCCAACATGTTGAGCTCAGGTGGCTGAGCCCAGGCAGCCTGTCACCATGCTCACGACTCTGCTTCATTCCTCAGGTATGCAGTCTCTGTGTAACTAAGTTAAAGAGTGTCTGTGCAAGGAATACACATTATTTCCTTTCAAACAAACAGCATACACTGCTGGAGTGTACCTCCCACCTCCCATAGATGTTTTCTATAAACAGCAACAGGCTTTGAATCACACGTAAAATGCTTTCAGCTAGCAATGCTCAAAAATCATTTTGTCTTCTGTCCAGTACTCCTAAACACAGTTTTGCTGTATGCCTCTTAACTTAGACCCTCTCAGAAGCTCTAACTGTTTCTATCAAGGAAAAAAAAAAAAAAAAGAGAGAAAAAAAAAGAAGACACTCTGTGGGCATGTGATCCTCTGTGGGTAGCGATCAGTATGGGTCCAAGAAAGAATTAGTTGAAGCTACATCTCAGAATGGTTGGTGCTTCACCTCATCAAAATAAAATCAACCAGAACTAGTTTTGACAAGGTCACAAAAACTTTAGGCATCTCTTCCAGACAGTGCCTATAACAAAATCTTCCCTAGAACAAATATTTTCATTTGTCAATTGAAATCCATGGGGTAATTTCACACACACACACACAAATTCCACTTTCTAACTAGAGAATGAAATGTTTTCTATGAAATATATTTTTTAATTGTCTACTGTGATTCAATACTAATACTTACATCATTAGCAGAAGGGCATACTGGTTCCGATCCGTGAAATCTTTTGGTAGTGACAACTGTAAAGGGAGTTCTTTTGAGAAAAGAGTAAAACATTAAAGACTCGCAGTTACATAGTTGAAAAACAGTAACATTCCAAGAAAAGTTTTGGTCTGCTAAAATAAAATTTTGCGAAATTTACCGTAATCCTCAATGTGAAGCATTTTAATTTCAGTCCTGGAATTCTTTTTCTTAAAAACAGCTTCCTTCAACACAGCATTGTTTTCCAAAATATAAAACTCTGTAGAAAACAGCAAGAACAGTCAAACTAAAAGGTACAGAGAGTCATCATATCATATAGAAATTGGGATTAAAAAAGAAATTAAAGACAAATGTGCATTGATAACTCCTCTCATTGATCTCTTTCTTTAACTACTTTTTTATATTGGAACTGCTTTGCAATTTGAGAGCAACTAGCTTCATTCAAAACATATACATCTATTTGCTTTTCTGACTCCAGCAGGCTTTGCCTTGTTGAACACTAATAGTGAAATTGCTGATAAACTACATGAATGCCAGAATCCTTAACAATATCAACAGTAGTTATTAGAAGAGAAAAACCAGTCTGCTGGGCAATATCCTATATCCTGTTTTTTCAGATTACATATTACACGTCAATATTTCACCATTACAGCTCTACTTGACCACTGCACGTCCTTATCTGTCTTCTGCTTTTCAGCTAAGAACAAGACTTCTGTTTTGTTTAAAGCTGCAAATAGATTTGAAACAATCATTTTGCATATGGAAGATTAATTAGTTTTTCCCCTCTTTTCTTCTTTTTATTCAAATTAACAATTCTGATTCCAAAGTGTGATTTTAAAAAAATTAAATAATAAACCCTCCACTTCAGTCCTTTTTTGGACTTAAGGAGCATGTCTTTTCTGGGCAGTCAACCAAAATGGTGTAATTATACTCTCAGGATGAAATAATTGAAGTAATCCATAATTATTGTTTTATTAATTGAAGAGGATAATCTAATCTTGCACTGAAATATTATAGATAAATTATCTGTCTTATTATTTGGTTTCTTGCTGCTACAGCAAACAACTGGCCTCTATTCTAACTTGCTTTATTTTGCTTTAAGATGCTCTACATAAATCTCTTACAATGATTCACTATCAATAGTATTTTAGATACAAATAATAAAGAGTCAAAATGTACCTTCAGTGAACTCAGAAGCTCTACAGAAGTCAACGGATTCTACTTTACCAGTATCTACCTCTTAATCAATTGGATAAAACTCCTCCACTTTAGTGTGATAAGGCATTGAGATTAACAAATACTATCAACAGTGACATTAAGAAAAAAAGAAGACAAAGGACAGATGAACACTTGATAGCATGATACTATTGATCAGTATGCTAATTCAAAATGCATGATCAGGTCTCCTGTTGCAGTTTAACAGCAGCTCGCTTAGGTCAAAAAGAATGCAGAAAAGCAGAATACAAAATTCTTGGATTCTGGGAAAAATTCTGGATATGAACTGTTGTATGAAATCAGGACAGGTAATGATTGGTCTAATTTCAAATGCAAAGATCTTCCTCTTCCTTTGATCCACATCTTCATGCTATGTGAAACCACAGTGGAATTGGAAGTAGGGAGGTAGTGCGGTTACCTGTACTACACTAGAGGAAGATCTCATGAGGCCAATTCTACAGCTCAGGGACAGTTTTATACTACAGTGCACCTCAAACAATCAGAAAATACCTGGCTATAGATTTGCTGTCAACATACATAAAGTAAAGAGTAAAATTTCAGAATTCAGAGGCATTGAATACCTTCCTATAAAGGCCTTATTTTTGGACTTGCTAACAACACTGAAAATGTCACTGAAGTTGCTCTGATCTGAAAAATGTGAGAACGGGTCTAAGTTCGCTGTATGTAGGTCAGATTTTATGATCCATCCTCCAAGGTTTGCACTTTACTTCAAGATAACTGGATTATAACCTTTAGAAAACATCTGGGAAAATACAGGAGGTCTATTGTAATGGCAGTATAATTTACATAGCAAGTGAAAGGGATGAAGAGCAATTTGCCATCTAATTAACACAGGTGTAAACAGAAGATAAAAGATATGCACTTAGCATAAAACATATCCAAAAAGCCTGGAAAAGTTGTAGTCATTTTATTACCCTTTCACCGTATCATTTACAGACGTGGATATCACTAACAGGCAGTTAGTAGAACTTTCTATGAATGGCACATATGTTAGTTTTCTTTTATTCCCCCCTCTTCCACACTCTCCAAATCAAAGACAATAATAAAATTCACCCATTCCATGGGGAATACTCACTTCCAGTGTCACTGGTACTGTGCACGCTAACAACTGGAACACCTGGCCCTGTTTTGAAGACAGAAGAAAAACAGAGGAAGTATAGGGCACCTACTACTCAGTATTTCAGTAAATAACACAGAATGAAAAAATAGTAACCTTGTAAGGCCAGATGCTGTAATCCCCACACAAATGCTTCACTTCAAATGCAGCAATAATTTCACCACTGTCTCTTGGGAAAGACGTGAGGAAGATTACAAGACCAACAGTGCCAAACTGAAACTGCATTCCATCTCATAAGCAAGCAGTTTAGCTCCCTCATCTAAAAGCAATTTTTCATATATTCATCTCCACGTTTTAACAACAAGTGAAGAGTTCAAAAGCTAGAGAAAGCTAGAAGACGCTCAGTTTGACATTCAGAAGCTGTAACATTAGATTGAGAAGAAAATGAATTAATGATAATATCCACTTCTATTCTCTATGGAAAAGCTACAGAAGTGTTGAAAAATTATCACATATTTCATTTAATTCTCTGCTCAAGAAACTCTTGAGCATTTGAGCTCTTTAATAGCACCAATAACATGGTATATCTAATGTAACGTAATCTAATCTTACCTCACAGTAAATGAATTGTCCCACTTGACACCCCTCCCAAAAACAGAATTTGTGCACACAAAACTTAGATTTATCTCAATAAGACAAGTGCTCAAATTGCTCAAATTCTGTCAAACAGTGACACAGGTAGTCACTATTGGGCTAGGAAGGATGAGATCCCTATGGACCTTGTGGCAAATGAAAGTATGGACTCAGCTAGGAGCTGAGACTCCCTATATATTCCTTGGAGAAAAAAAGTATTCACTTTGTGAGCAATTCAGAGACTAAGTCACACATTTTGAGTCATCCTCAGGAAGTTGTTTCTTTCAATTGTGGCACAAGCCTAGGGAAACTTAAGTACCTGTAATAAATGGTATGATGCCACTCACAGCCTCAGAAAGCTTCCACTGAAGATGTTACCAATTTCATTATCTTCATTCAGGAAGAACATTGACAAAAATCTTGCAGGTATACTGCTGGCAATCAAAGCTTTCTTCCTTAGCTCTTCAAGAGGAGAATTTCTTCAATTCCCCCTTCTTAGTTTTTTGAGCTTTTTTAAATTTTTATTTATTTATTTATTTATTTATTTATTTATTTATTTTGAGGGAAAAGCACTGGCACTTTCAAGGCTATCTCTATTTACTGTTCTAAAAAATAAGGGTAACATCAGATTTAGAAAAAACGACATTAAAGTACATTAACAACCAGTCAGAAAGGAGAAAGACTTGTGCTACAGGCATCGTATCACAGCTCATCTGAACTAAGCACATTCCTGGTTTTGCCATCGGTCTCCTCTAGCTGACGCTAAACACATCTTACTCTCTGCTGAATAAAAAGGGGAAAAAAACAATTAATCTCTAATTCTAATTACTCCCTAACTTATCTGAGTGGAGAGAGTAACATCTGCTAGTGTTTATGAAGTGCTAAAGGAAATGTCCACAAGCACTGTAGAAGAAAAGGTATAAGTGATGCTTGCCAAGACTGAGAGCTGTGGAGCTGGTCCTCCTACCAGATTAAAAATGAACACATCACTCAGGGAGGTCTCTGGAGACCTTCTGGAGATGGATACAGCTGGTATAACTGAGACAGGTCTGGCTGAGAGTAATTAAAAAGAAAAAATGACCTTATAAAGATGCTTATTAAGAAAACAGAAGGTGGAAGAAACTTTCATAGATCAAACCAGATCAGAGATCCCCATGGATTTTCAAGTCACTGGGTGACACCTGACTTTGTAGCAACTCAGGCTTTTCGTTGTTGGAAAATGAGTGTGGATGCACACAGATATGGCATCACTTTCTTTTGAAAGTAGTTTACTTGGGCACTTGCAAGCAACTCTGCGCTAATGTTGCTGTCAACTGTCAGATACTGTCAGAGATCCATGCCATCATAGGCATTTTCCAGACCTGTGACAATACTTTGGGGCCATGCTGCTACCATGCTGCCACCTTCAGTGTAGAGCAGCCTACTCATTGAAGTGAAGGTTTAATCCTGAGAGGGTGATCTGCAATCTTACAAACTCAAGCAGAGAACTAGAATCTCCAAATTCACTGAAAATCAAAAGCTTATGAGCAACTTTATGTGCAAGCTCCTATTGGCATCCACAGTTTTATACCAAAGGAAAAAAAAAAACAACAGGCTAAGTATATTCTGCTAACAAAATAACAAGAAGTCATGTTTCTAGGCCATAGCGTACTTCCTGATTCAAAGCAAATATCTCTTCCAGTTTACCAGTGTTCCTTCTTGCAGGAATCTGAGATTTCCCCCATAGAGACAATGTCAAGCACAAGGAAGAACTCTGCCTAAATAATGAGGAGCTCCATACTGGGCCTTGGGATTATCTCCGTAACTTCTGCTGCAGCTTTATCCGTGTAGAAACCATAGAGGTGGTATATTCATTTTTCTAATTAGTGATGTATTATAGGTACAGTTCCACACACACACACACACACAAAAAAAAAATAAAAATAAAAATAAAATAAAAAAAACCAACTTATTTTAGCCAATTTATATTCACTGTTTGTTTGAGTAGATTCAATTCTCAAGCTGGCAGATTTTATTTTTGTGTAAAACAATCTGCAGTCGCAAAAGAAGTAGAAAAAATGCACGTAAATAGAATGAGCCAGTCGTGTTTCAGACTTGTGTTCTACTATTTTCAATCTGATGTTGAGCAAAAATGTTAGGAGAGCACTGCTTATAAAATATTGCAAGTTTCAAGGTTGATAAGCCAAGATATAAATTTTATTCCTGATTTTTACATGCTTTTGTAAACCTGTTCCTACAATCATTTATTTATCTGTACTATTTCCTGAGTGTTAGTTCTAGTTTTCTGTTTGTATATACCAACTCTGAACCAACTGGTGCCATTTAGTGCTACTGGAATGCACCTAGCAATAAAAAGTTAAAAGTCTTCATTTTGTAACTAGGTATAGTTGTGCAAGATCAATCCCCAAGCATGATATAATTAAGTAAATTACTCCACTCATTGTTATGAACTACAGTATCACCATTATAAAATCCCATCCTTTGCTGTAAAGGATTTTCAATGAGGCTGAATTTGAAAGACAGTGTGATTTTGTAAAACTGAAGGGCTAGGACTGAAGCAGCTTTCAGATGTCATGTGCTAATTTAGCTTTTACACAGAACATCTTTACTCAGTGTCTTTCAAGGAGCCCGGTACAGAATTTTGAATAATCCTTTAATGTGCTACAAGTTAGACTCCAGCCTAATGAATTTCTTATGGGTATACATTAATTCAAAGCAAACACAGTACTATTACAAACTATGCATTTGACTTACCTTCACAGTGCAGTAAAAAATGCCTGTTCCTGGGGCTAAATTTTGCACTGAAGTATGTGCACTGGTCTTTCAAGAAGTTACATGAGAGGCACTGTCGATTCAATGATCCCACTGTTGACACACTGGGGAAAAATATCAGAAACATTTTCCATTGGAATAAAATACAAGAAACACAGAATCAGCTCACCAGAGTGATAGAATTTATTTTGCCAAACTATCACTATCTTATTTTGTGTCTGGTGCAAACTGTTCACAGAGAACAGAGTGCATTGTTCTTCAAACCGGGTAATGTGGATAGAATCCAAAATCTGCCCAAAGCAGGGATTTCAATAGCAGTGCCCTGGGGTAAAAACATTTGAAGGACACCATGAAATCGATTATTAACTTCAGACCTAAGCACTGTGGTTTGTGTAAGAAGGATGTTCTTCGGCCACACAATTTAAATTGCATGACTGGAGTCTAACAAACATGATCTGTATTTGGAAGATTTTCACTATTTTTACAAACACATGTATTACATTCTTGCTTTATGCATAGCATTTTCAGTGCTCTTATAGGGCTAGTAAAGATAACTGTAAAAATATTTTGTGTACAAATACATTTTTTCTCTTTTTTAACACAAAATTCTGTTGGCTTTTTTAATTTCAAAAAATTGGGATTCTTTCCTTCTTACAGTTCGTAATATATACATAATATAAATAATATAAAATAATATAATATACAGCAACAATTAAGTTCACATAATGTCATCTTAACATTCATGGCTTGGGATGAAGATGCTATTAACACAGACCATGTGTACTCCTTACCTATGCAGCTGTCTTCCTCTTGGGGACTCTTCAGTGCTTAAGAAATAACTGCATCCAAAAGATGAACAAAGTTAAACTCAGTTTGGTAAACTGTCTGACTGGGGCAGGACATCATAAAGCACATTTTTTTAAATTAGCAATTCCCAAGACTTATTTGAAACCTGTTATGAAGAATACTTATTACAAATGCTATATGATTTCACAGTTAAATAGTGATAAGCATAACATTTACTGGTTTTGCTCAATTTCTGTAACGTCCAGGAGCTTCAGTTGCCACTAGGATCCCTTTCTGCATATTATAAATACAGAACAAGTTCTTCCTTCACTTCAGGAATTTCCAATATAAATCCAAAGAGCAAAAAAAAGGTCATACTGAAATTATATCGTAGAATACAATAGATGTTCTGATACCTGAAAACGTTTTTGAGCTGTTGACCAACTCTTTCTTCTGTCTAGAGACCTTAGGGAATTTTTACAGCAAGGTTACATGGGTGGAAAAAGGATTAGTAGAGCTGCTGACATAGTAACAAGGCAAGTTCTTGGTGTGCTCCAGATGACATCTCGCAAAGTTTCTGTTTGCAAGGTTGGAAGGTATGGAATTCCTCTCAAGTGGCTGAGACAGCACATATGCAGTCTGCCACTTCTCTGCAAGCTGGCTGCATCCTGACCTCATTTATTCTGCTGAGCCCTGGAGAAGAATCGTGACATTCTCTACACCTACAGCTCTTAAATCCATAAAAAATAAATAAAATCCATATTGGCCAAAAAAGGTATTTCTCTGACTCCAGAGATGTTGCAGGTGCAAAAAAAGTCCTTGCTGAAGTATGATTTACTTCAAAGAAAATCAGGATTTGACACATGATTTTCATTTATGTATTGATTTATTTTGCCATGTGCAGATACATCGGAAAGCTAACTAAGATCCACTGAAGTCAACTGGAACCTTGAAATGTTTTGCATCAGTTCTTCTCTGCTAGCAGAAATCACCAGTTATGTGGTGCTTATTCCCATTGTAATGCCAAGAGGGGCTTCAGGAAGATCTGTTTCCTGGGTCAAAATCTGGGGGCTGGATGATTTGATTGGCATTTTGGAGTTTAAAATCAAATCATTGAAGTTCAGGCTTCAGATAGTAGCTAAGTGAGCTGAAAAACTAAAATATCTTGGGTTTTATCAAGTACTGAACATTTACTGTGACTTGCTCTTCTAGAATCCAAGAAAAGGCCAAAAAAATGTTATCACTGCTGTGTTGTGTGGTGTTTTCTTAAACCACAATGAGTCAACTCATGTCATTATACATTCCTTTTCTCTGTGCATAAAAACAGAACAATACACTGGCAGATAAATTGTCTTACAGTGGCATTTTATGCACTCAGTGGCGTAGAAGTTATGATTAAGTTATGAAAGAAATATTGATGCTTAATTTCAGATACATTATTTCCGGTTAAGTGGATTCCACTTTAATAGCTCAGATATTTGCAAAAATAAAGAGAGTAGTGCTTACATGTTTTGAGTATTTTCATCATATGCCAGTATTCTGATAACTTCCCAGTTTCCCGATGTCAGGTGTCTCACAGTGATCTGCTCACTTTTAGCCTGGAGAGAGATGAAAAATATTAATTTTCATCTTGTTACATTTCTCTTTACCTAGCAGGATTGTTTGTGCATCTCATTACCAATTACAGCTGTCAAATCTTCAACATTCAACATAATGTCTTTAACTCACAAAAACTGTTCTTTTGGAAGCTGACAAATAGACCCATGATTAGGTGAATCTAAAGCAAGCCATTAAGATTTGCTTTGTCACTGTAGGCTCATGTTATTACAGGTTGAATCTTTAAGTAATCTTTCTTTCCTGTATATAAAGTTTTCAAAGTCAGTATTATCTCAGATTCCACCAGATGTTTCTTTCAGTTGTCCATATGCCAACACATTTGAGAATTCCTATATTTCAAGCTAAGAATCTTATCTCTGTACATATTTTACTTCTCTTAGTTTTGTTTTGTTTTTTTTTCCTTTACAGTGGCACAGCTCAGAGATGACGATGATTAGCCTGGATGTAAAATGTCCTATTTTCATATTCAATTATGAGACACAATTGGTACTGGCAAGACAAAAATGCGTTCCTTGGAACTGATCTCTTTTTGAACAGATCCACAAGGAAGGAATAGTCTGCTAACACTACAAAAAGACTTGCAAACACCAACTGAAATTGGAATGCTGTGCTAGGTGCTGTACAGATGTTTAAGATGCTGGCTCCCTTATTCAGAAAGGTTCTGCTATTCACTGATGTCTCCAGAAAATACACAAATCAGTTTTCTACAGGTTTTCTACAAACAACTTTTTCCTTTCTGGAGAGATGGGAACTGCAACTACTGAAAGAGATATTTTCATACTGAGATCACAAAATCTAACAAGAAACAGCAATAAAAACCCTGGCCAAGCATTAATAAACACGGTCACCTTTCAAGGTTATGGCCATAATGCATAATTTATGAAGCCTGCAGGAAGTTTTCGCCTTGATCCATTAAAATTTCTCTATAATACTTCTTCTGTGGTTGGAAAAAGAACTTTCTAAAGTTGCAAAACCCCAAGTAAGAAATTTCTAGATGCATGACCTATGATTCAATCCCATTTTGAGATTAGTTTCTTTTAAATATTTCATAAGTTACCAAAAGCATTTGAATACAATAAGACACATATCTAGCCCTCTGCATTCAGACTGTAAATAATCTATGATAGACAGTAACCTTTCAAACAGTAACCTCCCTCTGCAAGAAGACTTAATTAGACGCTTCTGCTAACCCGCTTGGATTATATCATTGACACATGCATTTCTGAAGTACAAAGAAATGCAGCCCAAGAAAAATCATCATTTGTTACTATTCTGCTGAAGACTGACAAATAGACCCACGATTAAATGAAACTAAAGCAAGCCATTAAAATTCGCTTTGTCACTGTATGCTCATGTTTGGTCTGTAAAATCATTTAAACTTCCTGAAGCCTATACTTTAAATTTGGCTGATTTCTGTTCATGAGCTGCTATCTACACTGAGTAGTATAGTGAAATACGACAAACTCTAACTTGAACTGAGCTCCAACATGATGAAAGCACAATCATCTGGCAGCTGCTTTACATTCTTCATGGCACCTGTCATGCCACTGTGGCTCTCACAAGGTGTGACAAACATCTGATGGGACAACAGACTTTATGTGCAATGGTTAATACAATTTTTATGCCTCCGTGTTTGCTTTAGAAATAATGGACAATCAGATTAATGCAGTGTGTAAAGCACATCATATAAACACATTTCCAGTCCTTCACTGCTCTGTAACAGCTCCATTACCACTCAGAATGTTGTTCATTGATGACTAATGGTTACTACATGAGATACTGCATTTCCTTTTCTTCCGGGGAGCAGCTATATATTTAAACACAAATTTGTCATAGCTTGCATGATTTAGACACGTTTATTCTTGTCAATGGCAGGCAAAAATTAAGTTTTATTTTATTTTTGGAGCTCTACAGTAGCCAAAACTCTAATTCTGCCCAACAGTGACAGAATACTAAGCTCCTAATCATAACTTGACATTAGAATAATTGTGGAGGTGTTAAAAGCTGTATTTAAATGCATGTAGATATTTAAATTATCTGATTGAATAGGAATGGCTTAACTTTTTAAACTTTTTTTTTAAACACAGATCAAGTTTCCATAGTAATAAAAACATCAAGACCTGTAGGTTTAAACCAAATTTGATTGTATCAGTAACATCCTTGGGAATTCTGCAAGTTAATTTTCAGATCTATTTCACTATTATTTCTTGTATTTTGAAGATATTTCTTCACAATATTGGGAAAGGAACCAAAATATCATTGACTAACAGATTTTTTCTTCCGATGTGAACTTTTGTGTGGTTATTCCGTTAATACCTCTTTACTAGGTTCTCATCTGAGCTATTGTATTCTTTAGAAGACGGTATTTGTCAAGTCTCTGATTCCTTTTTTCTTCTCTGATTCTTCCTACATACATATACTCCAGTGACCAAATATCTTCTCACTTCTTCAAGTTAAAATTTCATGAAGGCTCTTTTGTTTCTATGCTGTCTGCAGTACACTGCGAACATTTCAGACTCAATGTTCATACCAGAACACTGTCATAAAGGAAGATAACAGAGTCATCTGGTGCCAAGTCTGTTATTCTGATAGTTTGGGTGGCTTGATAATCCCTCCTACGTCATATGGCTCTGCTAAAGTACCTACATTAATGCTCTGGGGATTTAAATAGAAGCCTTGGAATGTTCTGTTCCAGGGCATAATTTCCTAGGTGATCACAGCTTCTTACTGGTGACCTTCAAAGTCACAGCAGGAATGTATCTTCTTTCAGATTCTTCTTTGGAAAGCAATGTCCCTGGGAAATGGAAGCAACTGGAAAATGTTGCAGTGGGTAATAACTGGGTACTAATTTTTACAATATTTTAAGTTTTTGCTATTACTTCCCTTTCTTGTTGTATACACACCTAGAATTCTAAACATTCTGAATCGAAATTTTAAATGGTACATACATATTTACAGTGCATTTAATGAGGCAGAAAGAAACAGGAAACATTCCAAAGAGTGTACTTTGGAAACACCTCTCAAATGCAAATCCTACATGCTACCATAGCACATAACAGTAAAGAAAGAGAAAGCATCACTTATTTCGTGAGACAGATAAATGACAGAATAAATGACCACCTACCTTCAAAAAACATTCTCAATCCTAGACAACCAATGGGAGACAAAAAATTTACCTGAACAATAAACATGGCTATGTGGTGAAATTCACCCCGGCCTCCTTGTTTCACAGGGACAGTCATGAAGAACTTAGTGCCATCCCTGGAGAAAACAGGTTCTTCATTCTGTAAGTGTGAGATTATGTTAGCTTCTCATGCTTTCCTTTTCACTTCACAAAGCCTCAGAAGAAACCTTAGGTTTCATGTCAGTTTGCTTTCTGTAGTTGCCATGAAAACAAATGGAGAAATACCCTTAGATTTAAAACACTGTAGTTCCTGCAGGTAGTTATCATTATGCAATCTTGTCCTGAAGCATAAGTACAGTCCTTGCAAAACTGTTCCTCATTGTGGAAAGGTCTGATAGTCTCATCTCTACTGCAGTGGGATTTTCCAGGATACGTTTCTTTACAGACGTGCAATTAATGACAGAAATAAGTCCTACTTCTGATCAGGAGAAAAAATATTCCCATAGCCTGGATGCAGAAAAACTTTAGTACTGTAGTGAGTACTTATTTAGGACTCATTAGTTTTAATAAAATTATACATAAAAATAGACACATTTAAATAATATTCTTAATCATGGTTTTACCATAATTTGTTGGCTGATGTGACATCATTTCTCCATGGCTAACTTTACACAGAAGTAATAAAGGACAACTGCTTGCTATATAAGCACAGATGTTTAAAATGATTTCACATTTTCACACTGCAAAATGAAGCCTGACATAGATTGTGTTTCATACATTGATTGGATGGATGGCTTTTCAGAAGCTATGCAAACGAAATCATTTGCTGACATATTTAGTTCAACATATTGTTCTGGGCATGAATTTAAAAATATTACTCTTATTCTTTCCAATTATAACCCATATGACTTCTAATACTTGAGCTTGATGAATGGAGTTACTGGATGAAGAGAGATCAAAAACTGAAGGAAACACTGCCTCCAAAACCCAGACATGTATCTCAAACATTTGAACTGCTCTATGGGAAGCTGTGTCTCCTTCAACCAATGACATAGTCACTTAAAGAGCCAAATGTCTTATGAGATGCTGAGAGACAGCAATTCAATTACCTAAGAAGATGCTACTTGAATGTTTATACAGTCACTTCTAAAAACCCTAAAAGATCCTAAAACACAGCCAGTTTAAAAGGATTTTAATAGCTTATACAACTATTATATAATAGCTTACAAAATCATGCAATTAAATAAAAATGACAATAAAGACAGACAGAAATGGTGTTTATACCATACCTGTTTAGGAACCCAAAGTTCTGACTGCATTTCATATTTCTGTAACAGAAGAAATAGCATTTATGGCCTTAAGCCATTTTGTGGGTTTTTTTTCCTACAGTGCTACAGTTGTCACATTTCTTTTTTGGCACTTACATTGAAACAAATGATAATTTAATTCAAAAGTCAGTTTCTTTATTCTGAGTTTTTGGTAGAACACCACTGGGGACCAAAGAATGCCTTTTTCAATCCCTTTTGATTAGCTATCAAGATGCTTTATGCATGTGGTTCTATTTGGTTTTTAGCTCTAGATATCATCTGACAAGCGGATATTTTAGGTCCTCCATCAATACTAGGCAAACAGCCAGCATCAAGCTCAAAATGAGAGACCTTTTCAAATCACAATCCCTTGTTTCAATGGGTTGCAGTGTGGCATTAAGCAAAAAGAAAAAAATAAATGCAAAGGGTGGTTTTTAATGGTCATGCTCATATTTCAAATTGTGCCATCTTAAAAAACAGACAAATGCAAAAACTCACAAATAGTTGTCATGCATGTGTTGGAAAAAAAATAGAATAGAATATATGTCAACCGCTGTAAATTGTCACGGTCACACTGAAGTAATCAATATTTATTAGCTATAGATAAATACATCCGTAAATACATGGCCTGAAAATGAAATTCTATGGCTGCTATAAAACTGGCTCCATACAGTACTTTCTGGAATTTCAGAACGTGCAAAATGCTAAAAATAAATAATTAAAGGTTCACAGTTGCAATGAAATGGCATGAGGAAAGCTTGCATTTTCACACAATTGCTCTTGCTCACCCATCATTTTATCCCAGCATAGGCACTGCCCAGGGTTACAAACTGAGCCCTGGCCAAGCTGTGCTCGCTGCACTGCTCACTCACCTACAAGGTTCTCCTCTGCACTTCATTTATTTTGGAGTGGAATTTCACTCCATCCCTCTCCTCCATATTATCTCCTGGGCTCCCTGGATACCTACTTCACATAAGTCCACTGATCTTGGAGACATAAAGCTTTCCTTTCAGAAGGGACTGCTCACAGTGACTTGTGATTAATTCTCTTAAAAAAAAATAAAGGAACCAGGCAGCAACCCAACCAGCAAATTTCATAATCTAACACATAGAATGAGGACTAACTCTCAGATTACAAGTCAGGATAAGCAACCTGCACTATTCAAAAGTACTGCACATAAGCAACAAGCTCAGAAATGATCCCTAACACTCTGACACAATGGACTTCAGTAGTAGACCCTGATAAGAACTTTTTGACTCAAAAGCCAACCTACACTAATCACCCATAATCATTTTTTCTTCAAAAGCCTTTGTTGTTACTGTTATGAGCATGTACAGATAATATTTATACTTCCAATTTGTTCTAGGAAGAAACTGTGACTCAGAACGGGAAAACAGCCAGTTGCATTTAAGATACAAGACTGAAAATGGAGAGAAGGAATTCAGGAATTCAAGAAGTCAAAGCCCTAGTCAAAGAATGTCAAGAGGCTGCACTCAAGAAGAAAAACGTATTTCAGCTTGGTTTACTCTCAAAACTAAAACATCTCTGTTGCTTTTGTATTACTTTTTTTTTTTTTCTGAAGTTACTTAATTTTGCTGCTGAATTGGTAAGAATTATCAGAAATTTACATGTTTTCTTAAGAGTATGTAAACTGTGAGAGCCAGAAAGATTTAAAATGAAAATCTGTAAGGGGAGAGAGCAGAGATCAGCAACATGAAAATATCCAAAGGAAGACAAGCTTGCTACTGTACTAGCTATATCCATAGTATATGATGTTCAGCAACTGCAGTTTCCACTGATGCTAATGAATGAACAAAGTTGAGTAATTCTGAAAACGTCACTCAAATTTGCTAATTGCATGAAATCGTTTAACCAGATTTGGAATGTCCTCACATCCATTTCCTCCCTGTTGACTAATTACACTCAGCTTGCAACTACAGCATCTGCAAACCAATTTCTGAAAATCTTTTTCTGAATATGAAAACAAAATGCAGGAAGAAAACTTGAAAAGAAAACTTAGAGAGCAATCTGACTTACCCTGCTGCAAGCGCCAGTCGTTGTTTCACAGACTGTAAGGATGGAGATATTCTGGGGTCTATTTAACCATCTCACCACAGCCTTGGTGTTGCTTACCCAGTTCACCATGGTGACGTAGTATTCCCTAAACAGACAATAAAATCACTATGTTCAGATCACTCCTGCTTCAGATTAAACATTCCAAAAAAATACAGAAAATATACAGAATAAAAAAGTACATGAAGACTTGTACTTCATGACAAGATCAGCACTATGGGATGGGGATGGGGAAAATAACCCCAAATGCCCAATATCTGTTCCTGGAGGCACTGGGCAGAAAGGCTCAATCCCAGCCTGCTGTTCCCATTCCCCTGGGATAACTGTATTCCATCAGCACCTTCTTCTCAGCCATTGCTAAGGCATAAACTGTTCCAACTGGGAAACATTAGCCTACGAGGTATATGTCTGTGAACACACATAAGCACTTGCCAGTCAACTTAAAAACTGATATGAAATTCTGACAGAAGCCAGTATTTTCCCATAAGAAACACCTTCAGAATATACACGTTTCTGTAAAAGAACCCAGCTCAGAAGAAAAGGTCTGCAAGTTTATAGAGAAGCTGAGACCGCTTTAAAATGTCACTTGCTATAAAATATCAAGGATTTAACAATGAGACCTCTGCAGAAAAGAATCCAGCTGAGCTACATGCAACAGTGGTGATAAAAGTTGAGTTTGGAAACTCAGCCCCACTTGAAAACAAGGGTCATCATTTGCATACAACTAGTTTTTTAATCTAATACCAAGGGAGATCTCATTATGTTTTGACAACACGTATTTAATTATGCATTCAAAAGATATCTTACTAGTTCAAAATGCTAAGCAGTGCCAGCAGCAAAGCTGAGTCCAACTCCGATGCTGAGTACAGGAGTCAGCAATTCCCTGCAGTCAACCAGCCTATAAGGTGCTCTCTGGTAGCAACACAGCTGAACAACCCAACACACACAACTTGATTTTAGCTTTTATTTTTTGCTTTTAGTTAAATAAATATTTTCACATGCAGGTACTGGAATGATAACTGGACACAGTGACTTCAGGCATACTGTGAGTCTGTTTTTTGTTTGTTTGTTTGAAAATTGTTTCAAATCCTTATCAAGGAGAAAAATGTACACCAAAACAACAAAAGATCTAACATAAGGCTCTGTGACAAAGCCAACAAAGCAAGGATCCAACATACAATCCAAGTGCAACACCAGACCTCGGGTAATTGCTTCCCCAGAGCAGAGCTCAAGAACTGCGTGCCTTTCCCTTTACATACAGGAGCCTGAAAACAGCCAAAAGGAAATGTTCAAAATACATCTATAAGAACAGCTTCTCTCCATGTACTTCAGCACCAAGACAGCATCCACTGTCCCCAGTGTCTGATTATTCCAGAACCAAATTCTACAAAATAGAGCCTGAGCTGCTCCATTTGAAAACATCTGCAGGGAGGGATGGAAACAAGAGATTTAATCATTTGGAAAGCAGCTGATATAGTAATTAATAGTACAAATCAAACTATAATCCCATCTTCCATCAAGGACATAAACTCCATGATCACTGAGGCGAAAGCAAAAGATCATTTAAAAACTCCTGTTTTTCTCCCCTCCCATCAACTCTGCATAATAAATTCAAACTTCACTACATTATGACTTGTTTATCAGGAGTGCAGTACAGTGTAACAACACATATCCTTCCAAAATTATACTGCCTCCAAGTAATATTCCTTTGTAATTCAGAACAGACATACTGCACAAACATATACAGGGTAGCAGCACTGTTGTAGGCCAACACATGTAGCATAGTCATAAGTTTGTAGGAGAAAAAACATGTTTTATTAGACTATATCACAGAGGTGCAGTATGGCAGAGATATAACCCAGTTTCAGCATTCAATTGGCCTAATCAGAGATGACCTTACCCTCTTGGCTCTCACTCAAAATATCTTTTCACTCCACTCCCAGCTTTCTTCTCCCAGCACACTGTTCTCAGATCAGAGACACTGTAATATGAATCGAGGCAATCATAAAACCTATTTGCTAGTACTCATCTCCTCTATCCCTGGACCATCTAACTCTAAGCATAACCATCAAAACCCCTGACTGTCAATAAAACTTCGTTCAATCCTTACCTCACAGACCTGTGGGGTTTTTTTAGTCAGTCTACGTTTCATATCTAATCACATTTTCATCTCAATATTTTAGGGTCTCTTCCCCGTCATCTACTCTAACCCTTTTTCCTTCCTGAATTGAAAGCAGTAAGCTTTCTTTTTCACACTACAAAAGCAGACAGAAATCTCTGAAAATAGAGAAAAACTGAACACCTTATGTGTGTTGCAGAGGTGCAGGTGACATCCTGGGATGGAGACAGAGGATATTCAGTGAGAGGTGTGAGGAAAACAAATGCTTTTCCTGAGTATATGGCAGTAATATTTTTCTTTTTGAAGGCTTGTAACTTGGTAAAATCTGGGTTTATTTCTCAATGCTGATAAAAACATGTTAGATATCAAAAATGCTTATCATCTTTTGCCAGGCCTGTACACCTGAATTTTTTTAATCTTCCTTACTTATTGAATGTTTTTCATTTATTTTGATTATCTCAGTTGATATGCACTCCTGGCAAGGCAGTTGAGCATTTTTCTAAAATATTTATCATTATTGAAGGATATTCAGCACGCCTTGTTTCACTTGTACATGCAGAGAGATATATGCACATTTTGCTAACTGCTGTTTGTAAGTTCTCAACAAAGTCAGCAGAGGCAATAAGCTGAACAAAGCAAAGGGATTTGCACTGCATTATGCTGGAAGCATAGTTACAGTCCTAATTAAGTTTGAACATCAGATACTTAAATTTAAAATAGCCTTGAGCTAACACAAGAAAAAAAAAAGTTTTAAAAATAGGAAACAGCAATGAATGAAAGGAATCTTACTTTCATTGATGGTATTAATAGACTCGGACAATAAGGACAGTGGGGCTTATCTTAACAAAGCCAAACCACTACATCCTACTTGTTTGCTGGCAAGTTGTTGAGAAACAGAAACTCAAACAGTGCACAATGTTCTAAAATATTTGCTATATTCTTAAATTATTTTCATTGCAGTATATTGAAAACTGTATTTACAGATGCTAATAAAAAATGCCATTCTCAAAAGCCCATGTGAAAAATTTAACACAAATGGTTTCATGGTGTGCAAAGTACTGAAGATAACTGCAGTTAGCATTTTGGCATGCTGCTTGCTGTAGGCACACATTGATGAACTGTAGCCTTCCACTCGGACTATTTGGTCCATGGCACCCTTTCCGTGGGTGCCAGCAGCCACCACAGCCAGGCCACGTAGCCTCACTCCCCATCTAATCACAGTCTCAGACCCAGCCTAGCCATGGTGATGGTCATCTGCTTCACCCTAGCCCAGCCACGAGCCCCCGTGGGATAGCTGTGCCAGGCTTGGTTCTGCCCCCTTTGCAGAACTTGCATTTCTTCCCATTGAACACGGATGGGAATAATCCATGAGTATCTTGGCGCTGAGCAGGAAAGCTTCAATAAAATAAACCCCATGAATATACTTTTATCCTGGAGGCTTTGACTGAATATATTAGAGCCACTTGATAAAAGGTGCAGTAATGCATAAATCCTTTGCATTAACCTTGTGAGATAGGTATTGCTCTTGCACAGTTATAGAAGAGAGGAGGGACAGAAGCTTGAAAGAAGTGACTAGACAGCATGTCTAAGAACAGCTGAAAACGAAACCTTGTTTTCTTAATACAGAACTGCCCCCTGCATCTTTTCCACTTGAGTTAGAAGTAAATAAGATTTCTATCCCATTGCAAGGCTCAGACAAACTGGCTGCAGGAGGTACAGAAACCTTTTCAGAATCAAAAGCTTATTTCAAGCTAGAAGTGTATAAAGCATCCAAATAATTCTGTTGATTTGGAAATGCGTAGGTAATTTAAAACAAAAAAAAGAAGAGATTTTAAAGATTGTTATTTAAATTTATGTTAACTCCATTTCCTAAGTGCTTCCAGTTCCATTACAAAACATTAATTAAAATCAATCAAAATGATTGAAATATGAAAACAGGATGTGGTCATCTACCTTTTTTAGGCTTTTAAGCAGTATTGGAAAAAAAAATAAGAAAAAAGATTGACTTAATTTATTAAAGTGCCTTTTAAAACTACCTGGTCAGCAGTGACTGGAAATACTGCAGTCAATGCAGTTTGCTCACTATGGCTGAGAGCAGAGAAAGGAAGCAGCAGATGACCCCTACACTGAGAGACTTTCAAGAACCAGTGTAGAAATAATTTTTCAATTTCTCCACAGACTAAAACTTTACGGAGTAAAATTAAAAATATTTTTGCTTTCTTTCTTTCAGAAGAACTTGAATGAACATTGAGAAGTATTACCAATTACATTCTTAGAATCCTCACAAGCAGTAAATGACGGTAGAGCATTGAACTGACTCAATCTTACACCGTAAGAACAGAGGAAGAGGTTTCTGCTTTCAGAGGTCCCACACTGCAGAGTTGGGCAGGGTTGAGAAGGTGAACATTACTTTTTGGGGTTATAAATAACTGAAACCACATTCTCTACCCCTTTATGCATGGGATTATATCTCTCCTATAATAGTAATTGGTGATGACGTGAGCAATATGCATCTTCACAATGCGTCAATCATGAAAGATCTTTAAAGCTATGATAGTCCTCCTTACTATTTAATTGTGAAATGCTACTATTATATATTTAACTAATGACTCCACAATGAATTGATTAGAAAGGCAGTGAAAAAGACTTGACTGCTGAGTACAGCCAATAGTTTTCTTCAAAAATATGATAATTAAAAAAAACCTTCCCAAATATTATAAGATTTCCACTGTAGAAAGGCCTGCTCAGAGGCCATTCCTCATACCAGCATACATATTAACACATGGATATATGTGTGTATGGTATATGTGTGTGCATATACACATCTGATGACCTATGTGATTATTGTCAATTACTCAAAACCAGAGCTACAATGTAAAATTCTCAGAATACCTGGCTCATATCTATACAACTTTCCTATATTTTATAGCACAGATATTATGTCCTGATAGCTAAAATGAAGATAAAGCTAATTTTTTCCAGGCTTACATAGTTTTAACTAGCCTTCTGATACATCATAGAATCATTTAGGTTGGAAAAGATCTCAAAGATCACCAAGTCCAGTGATCAACTCATCACCACCATACCACTATCCATGTCCCTCAGTGCCATATCTCCACGGTTCTTGAACAGCTCCAGGGATAGTGACTCCACCACCACCCTGCGCAGCCCGTTGCAACGCCTTAACACTCTTGAAAGAAGTATTACAGAAATTTAAAGGAATGGCACTGTGTAACAGAGAGAGCAGAGAACATTATCTTCACCAAGGACTCAAATCTCTGGGGAAGCTGCCACTCAGGCTCACACCAGAAATTCTACAAACTGAGTTAGACTTCAGCTTCATGACGCAAATAATACTATTTAAGATATCAGTGTTCGCCTGTTTTATTCTATCTTTGTTTTCAACAAATCTGGCAGAAAGAATGAAACCTAAAAATCTAAAATGAAACCATTACATTTTCAAGATTATCTTTTTCTTGGTGGTTTACACAGTGCTTCCTCATTTCACATCTTCACATCTTTAAACAATAAAACAACAATTTTAATGCTCTTTAAGCAAGTGAAGATGCTAACCTTGGTAGCAGGGAATCTCTTCCAAATCTCATATAGGCACTCATTAGTGAGGGGCTAATAAACAGCAGGAGATTTTGTTTTGTTTCTGAGCACCAATAGAAAGAAAATACTTCAAAATGCACAATGCAGTAAAATAATTCTCTCCACAAACACAATCAGTCAGCATTCCTGCTGACACAAATAATTACAAGGCATAATTCACTACTAAATTATTCCTGCACTAATTTCAGATACCTCAATTTGTGTAGAAGAGAGCTGAGGACAGCTTGAAGTTGGTATTGATGGCTGTGAATCACTACCCACCATTAACTTCTAGATTGTTTTGGAAACCATCTTTTCTCGGAACTGCAAGAACAACCCAGACACAGCGTTTTCTTTAGAAATACATGTCTTCAAAGCCAATCTTTCTATTCTCTTTTCTTCTCCACCCAGTAATGCCCTCAGAGAAGAGGGAAGTAGCACATCTCTGCCCTTAGACTGCAGCTGTATCTGCACTATAGCAACTCTTTATTACTATAACCTACACCATATAACAGTTTAGGGCTAGAAGACCACTAACATGTGCACTGAAACCACAGTGGGAATTTCAACAGGACAACTGTAATTGTCAAATTGGAATAACCCTAAGGGAAGAAATGGAAATTTTCTTGCCCTTAAGGAAAAGTTTCAAGTGATCTCCAATGAGTACAGGTAAACCAGGAGTTCACCTTAAGATAGTAACTTTATCAGGAGGGTTACCAGTTGCAGCCAGTCCTGAAATCAAAAGGACCATTAAATTAGCTTAGTGGTCCTAAACATAATTTCTTCTAATGACCTTCCTATCAAGCACAGACACAGCACAGTCCTTAGTCTGTGTGACCTGATGGTGTCGCTTCTCCCCCTGCCACCTCCTTGCATCTGTGAACTGTGGGGAAAACTATTTCCATAATCTAATACATTTGACAAGCTTAAGATATTCATCTCTAAATGACAGAACATCCTGGCAACATGTTCTATGCATTAATAGTACATGTCTGTGTTCTGTAATTTCATTTCAGAAACAGAAACCAGCAAGCTGGTTCACAGCAAGAAAGGTTACAAATGAATGCCACGGCAAGCACAGAGCAGCATTTGGACCTCTTGACTCCATCTTAGTATTCCTAATTTCACATATTTCAAGAGAACTGAAGCACTTCAGAACACTGGAAATGAGCAAATTCCAGATCCTTGAGTTTTTTTAAGAGGAGCAAAATCATATAGTATTGTATTTGACCTCACTGTCTTTATGTCCGCTGTGAGAACAAGGTCAAGTGTGTTCCAGCAAAATACAAGAGTTGTGCTGAAGTAAAAATGGCAATCAGTAGCCTGAGAGACAGTCACGTTAAATCAAACACAAGTTTCACTAAATAGTGAAATTAAAATACCTTGATTTAAAGCTGTCAGGTGGCATCAGTTCCAGTGTATGCGCTGGTCCATACAGATTAACTACAAACAGCTTTACTGTTGGGTTTGTTTGACCTGCCTTTGAAAAAAAGAAAACAGGAGCTTTAGAGGTACTGAATGAATCAGTGGCAGCTAAAATAGACTTGCTCATTAACATAATAAAGTATGTTTACAATAACGAGAAAGCTCTTCAATTTTAAAAGTGAATTTCGCAGCCATACAAGTCACACAGATAAAGATATTAAGTATTAATTTCATAATCCTCTTGTTGTCCCTCAGTGATGGCAGCCCTCTGGTGCAGGGTAAGGGGATAAAGTTGGAAGTGTGTCATTGGTCAGTTCCTAAAAGAGCAGCCAGCCCCAGATTCCAGCAGTCTTCTCCAGCCCCTATTGTTCTTCCAAAAAGCTACATAACTATGTGACACAGCATTCCTCCTCTTCCTCCCCTCCCTTCTCTTTCATCACCATTTTCTCTAGGTCTTCCTGACTTGCTGAGAAGGAAATCTCTATTTTTTGGCACTGCACAGGATTCTGTGTTCATAAGACAAAAAAAAACAAAACAACAAAGAACACTTCTTATTGAAAAAGAGAAATAAAATGGTAGTTTGATATACATCCACTGCGATGAGTCTGATAAAACTTGAGTATCTACAAGAAGCCAAGACTCATGCTACTCTTGGTAACACGTAACATTATTATGGGACATTCTTGAGAAAAGACTGGTGACAGAAAGCCAAGGTATATAAAACTAGCAAGTAGATACCGCTAGCCCCATACCAATCTCCCTGCAATATCATATTCAAGCTTATTTTTTCTGTAAGCCACAAAACACTACCCAGCCTTTTTAGGATATGGGGAATGACAAGTGTGTATTTTGGAAAGGGTCCAGAGGAGGGCAACTAAGATGATCAGGGGGCTGGAGCACCTCCCCTATGAGGACAGGCTGAGGGAGTTGGGCTTGTTCAGCCTGGAGAAGAGAAGGCTGCGGGGTGACCTCATTGCAGCCTATCAATACCTGAAGGAAACCTACACCCAGGAGGGGAGTAAACTCTTCAAAAGGGCTGACAACAGCAGGACTAGGGGAAACGGTTTTAAGTTGAAGGAGGGAAGATTTAGGTTGGATGTTAGGGGGAAGTTCTTTACTAGGAGAGTGGTTAGGCCCTGGAACGGGCTGCCCAGGGAGGTTGTGGATGCCCCGTCCTTGGACGTGTTTAAGGCCAGGTTGGACGGGGTCCTGGGCAACCTGATCTGAATATGTATGTTGGTGGCCCTGCTAGGCAGGGGGGTTGGAACTACATGATCCTTGGGGTCCCTTCCAACCCGGGTGATTCTGTGATTCTGTGATTTCAATGGGAATGACTTTGATATACTGGAAGGGCAAAGTGAAGTCATTGATATTTGGCTTTAACCATATTAATCTATAAAGCAGTACATTGGACTCTTCAAAGGGATATTTAGAAGTAAAAAAGGGCTTGGCTGAAATATACCTCCGCATTTTTTCTTTAGAAATCAGATTTTTCTCAAAATATAGGCAGTCTGAATGCGGTGTCTATTTCTAAGTGATACAAGGAAGAAGAAGGTGGTATTTGTGTATTTTTACTATTGCTAAGACATTTAAATTGACTCTTGGAATTTATTTCATTCTCATAAAGTTTTACGTCTGCCTGAAAGCAAATACAGTCTTTCAAAGGCATTCTCAATATGGAAGCAGCTTACACAAATGCAAAACTGTGGAAGAAAACGACAGGTCAAGTCCTTTGGTCACAACAAATATCTCCTATAAGTCTGTATATGCAACATGTACACAGAAGTGCCTGTTCCAATACTCACAAATACACGTGGGTTTCATTTTATTTTTTAATCACAATTATAAATTTCTCGAATGGTTTTATTTTACGTAAGATCCAACCTTTCTTTCATCTCTGATGCTGTACCACAAGATTCATTACAAATTAATGATGTTTAATGGGTAGCTAGATTGACATTAAATAGACACATTAAATAAAGAAATGTTATTTCATTAATGAGATTACTAGAATAGTACTGTGCATCACTGTTATGCTGAACTGCTAATCAACTGGAATTCCCATTTCTTATTTACAAAGCTCATTTTTTAGAAATATCATTACATTTTTTTCTTTTCTCTGTCACTCAAGGCCTTTTGTCAGTGAAAGCATGTGAACTACTTCTAAAAATGTTATTGCTTTATTATTTCAGAGTATTATTTCATAGCACACATTATATATCATACACACCGTTGTTTCATAGTACATGTTGCAATCTGCTTCTCCACCCATTACGAACAAAGACTTATCTCCAAAAATTGGCAGCAAGAATAGGGTTAGAGCAATATTATTTCAAAATTCTCAATGAATTTCCCTTGAAATTTCAAAGGAGTACCATACACACAGACTTATGTCTCATAGAAGAAGGAAACTCATGCACTTTAAAATTATATGTAAGACAAAGAAAACCTGTCAAGTTGGAAGATAATATCAGCATTGGAACTTCTCAGAATAATGATGACTAAGGAGGCATTTGATCAAGAAACTCCCAGAAACTGAGTAGCAAATTCAGACATCACCCTTCCCTGAACAGCTCTGTTATTTTCCAACATAAACCTAAAAATCTTTCTCTACATGTTCTCAAAATCAGTGACAGTGCATGTGTATGCATAAATATATACATATATATATACATAAATATATACATATATAAATATATACATATCATATGTATATAATATAAATTATACAACATATATCAAATATTATATGATACATATATCATATATATACACATTTAAATTTATTATTATTTTACTTAATGTGACAGCATCCTTTTTCCTGTGCAGTCCTTCAAACATTTTATGTTTGTAACATAAGTAACAGAAGTGGTGCATTGACTTTAGCATGCAATATACTGAGGATGAAATTGCTATGAATCATTCTGTCTTCTGCTCCCACACCTGATAATTTCCTTCTAGCATGAAGTGTTACAGTCTACTAGAAAAAAAACATTTAATTAATATTTCCTGAAAAGCAATGTGAACCAAGTCAGCTTCTACTGCCCTCCAGAGACGCTCTGCTCCTTTCATACAGAACATCACTGCACAGGAAATAGGAGGGTATGAACTACAGTTGTACTTATCTTACCTTAGGGTATGGATACTGCTTTGCTTTTGGATATAGGCCTCCAGTAAATCGGGGAATAACCATGCTAGGAACCAGGGAGTCATTTATGGTCAGGAATGCCAATCTTTCACCGTCTGGAGACCACCAGTGGGCAATATGAGAATGGAGAAGTTCCTCTGCAAAAACAGATCACCTTAGCATCTTAACAGTAAGTACTTCAAACTTCCCAGCTCATCCAGTTGCCACTGATTTATTCTTTCTGTGGCTACTTGAAACGTGTCTGTTTTAATTCCCCTAATTTCACATTATACTGAATGAATGTTTGGATAAGAAGGCATAGGAAAAGATCAAACTTGCCCCATCTTCCTCGAATACTTTCACTGACATCAATACATTATTGTAATGTGAAAGATAAATGTAATTGTCATATGTTTAGTTCTGTTGCATTTCATTACACGTTTAATTAATTTTTAAATGTTTTGAACAACTTTAATTGAGAGTTCTTTTAGAATTGACAATCTGCTTTCTTCTTTAATATGAAATTTTATTATGCCTGATTTCTCTGCATGCAAATCTTCACACATTGCACCTATGTAATGATTTTTGGAGTGCAATATTTGGGAGCTTTTAGGGTCAGTTTAGTTTAGTTTAGGTTTTTTTTTTGTTTGTTTGTTTTTGGTTTTTTTTGCAATCTAACTTTTCCAAAATAGTTTTAAAAACTTATTTTAAATCCAAATTTTGATTTTAATCCAAATTCTATTTGCCAAATAAAAATCATTCTCTAAATGTAATGCAGTGTTTTCTTGTATTTATTGTCATTGTATTTCATACTAGGAATTAAGAACAGAAGCACTCACAGAAACAGCACATACAACTGGAATACCAATAAAGCAGCCTGCAACCAATTCCAAATTCACCCTGTACAGGTCATTTGTCTTCCAACTGTGAAAAGACTTGGATGTTTTTTGTTATGTGTTTGATAACTCTTTTTTTTGTATTTTGTATTTAAATTTGAAGAACATGACTGGAAAACTAATTGAGAATAACATAATAACCAGAATAGAAGTCTGACAGCATACATAATTTAAGAATCTACCTACAAAACTCACTTGAATTGTCAAAGGACACTCTCCAGGACACAAATCAGATTCTGAAAGGATTGAAGTACCTGAATGAGTTGAATCCTCTAGGGAAGGAGCAACAAAGCCCAAACCTATCTTCAAAGTTGTATATTCTGGGTCACATTTCTGCTCCCACACTGCATATCTAAAGCCTTTTACACAGGTGACCAACAGAGAATGAATGGGGTACATCAGATAGCAAAAATTTTAATTGAGCTTGCTTTAATTATTCTAATAGTGAAATCATTTAATAATTGTGTTTGTATTCAAACTAGGTTATTCACACAAAGGTATTTTCATATGTGTCAGTATGAAGGATGGGCACACAGAGAGAAGCAGAAGCCTAACCCCAAATAACATCACTGCCACTATTGAGCTGGCTGCTGTTCTTTCCAAGTTCACCCA
This sequence comes from Lagopus muta, assembly GCF_023343835.1. NCBI lineage: Eukaryota > Metazoa > Chordata > Aves > Galliformes > Phasianidae > Lagopus > Lagopus muta. The sequence continues at coordinate 7,562,341 of NC_064440.1, read as the reverse complement.
CTTTCTTCCTCTGTTCATTGTGAAATGTCTACAGCTTAAAGGAAAAGTCATTTGTTTTACAAACAGCTTCTCTTATCTTTAAGATGAAGTTACAGAAAAGCTACATCAATCTACTTTAGATACTGCTTGATACACTGATAAAGTGAAAAAAAAAAGAAAAGTATTGACTATTGGCATGCGTCAAGGAAAAGTTTAGTTTTGCTTCTCATTAGTTCTCTCAGGTGTAGATCTTGCTAACGCAGAACTCCAAACTACATAAAATTCAATACTCACACACTGAAATATGCCTTAAACTTCTATTTGTATAATTCTCAGCCAGGATCTACTCCATACTTTCCAGACAGTTCTGATAAAAGGCTTGGCAAATACCAATCAGTTGCATCAGGTAACCTCCTGTAATCTCTTCTAGCCTGATTCATTTTTCAATATTCTTATAATCCTTTGCAGACCAAAAAGATTTATTTTTATAAAGAATCTCATGCTGCATTTTGTTCTACAAACTAGAGCTTTAAGATGATCCTTCAGTATACAGCGTTCACGGCAGCTCCATTCTGCACCAAAAGGAGAACAGAAAACACAGGCTTGCCTTCTCCAGTGCTGGTGCCCCCAAGTGCATGCAGAATGGGCTCAAAGTTGCCCTGTTGCATTCATGAATATGACAAAATGTATGAACACAGGAAAACACTGGAAAACATTCACTGCAAGTGGCTAACTACCAAATGCACGCAAAGGGATGCAAACTACTATTCTAATTTTAGAGCTTACTTGGACAGAAAGCAAAACTTGGCAGTTTTCAAAGCTGCCTATGTGAGCTATCTGCTCATAACTACTCAGATGCCAAGAGGTATAGACAACATCATTTCTGAGGGCCCCACTAACATGTCTTATTATCCTGTGCACCACCATTATTAAAAAACACTCTGCCCTGCAAAACTACTTACAATAAGTAAGATACTTAAGGTAACCGAGTATTTAACACACCCTATTAATCTATAAAATTGAGTCCCAGAGTACCACAGAAAAAATAATTGATGTGTGTATTAAATTAAATTTCTTGTATCAAGGCTAGATAACCTCCTCCAAACTGTTTTAGTTATATTAAAGCATTTCAGGTGCAGAGAGAAACCCTGGGCTACTGTACAGAAGGTATCTTCAGAAGTTGGGAGGTAACACAGACTGAGCTGTCCACTGCATTTTGGCACTGCTTGTCAGCAACAGCACACTTCCAGAGAATCACAGAATATCCTGAGTTGGAAGGGACCCTTAAAGATAATCCAAGTCCAAGTCCTGGAGTCTATTCTGAGTTGCTTTAAATAAAATTAGCAGTTGCTGCTGAGGTAGCACTAATGGCAGCACTAAAAACTTGCCATAACATTCAAATTGGATTCAAGTATCTTAGAGACAAATGCAATCTTACTGCCTGCTTTCTGGGGCTGGAGTCTCTTGTAGGTCATGCTAATGCCAAATACTGAACACTGAAGAATTCACAGCTAAAAAAGCGTTGCACCAGATCACCTTCTGATATGTATCCAGCAGTAAAGAAGGAAAATATAGACAAGTCTACCTCTATGCTGTGATTTGTCTCTGTCTCCAGTTAGGATGTTTTAATTTTAAATGGACTGGCACAGTTGTTCACACAAGCATCAAACTGACTCCTATCCCTCTTTAACTGTGTGCAAATCCAGATAGCTCCAAAGGTAAAAATTGAGTGATTCTAAATAAACAAAATATACAGGGTGTTTAGTTTTATTTGAATAGCTCTATTTGAAATGTCAGCTCCACTGAAGTAGGCAGTGAAAACCCAATGTTTTTAGGATTTCACTACTATGTATATTTTTAACATACCATATAATATTCATTGTTCAGCTGACATAGTTTAGTTGAAAATAAATTCCTCTTTCTCATGAAGTATTGTTATATGCAAAACACTACTCAATACAAAGTATGAATAGATACAAAGGCAATCTTGCAAGAAAATGGAAGACAAAGGAGCAAAAGCAACATGAGAGAGCATTTTCTGAAATAGATTTTTGCTGCTGGTTCTGTACAAGAACCTCTCATCTGTTTTAATAAACATAAATATCTGTCTGGCTTACCTTCATATAACCAGTCTGCAATTCCATTAAAAATAATTCCTTCTTTTCCCGAAGATGTCAGACGCAATGAGCTGCTCTTTACATCAGGCTGGTAGTAGATGTTATTTTCAAAAATATAAATCTGGATGAGGTAAGAGGGAAGGAAAGAGAAAAGAACATTTTCTTTGATATAAATGAATGCTCAGCAAACAATACGCAATTTTCTCAGGCTCAGTACAGTCAACAGAATCATTCATCATGAGTTTCCTCTGACATGGGCTACATATTTCCTTTTATTATCAATTTGGACAAAGCATACAAACTTTTAATACTCGTGCTAGGCCAAATTCTTCCTTTGAAATAAGTTTCTGCAGTTGGAATGTTTTTATTCAGTTTAAGAAAAACTACTGCATTCCTCAGAATGGTAGAGGAGGCCAGTTTTATAATAGTTGAATAAATTTTAAAAAATCCACTTATCCCACTTCATCTAATAAAATCTTCTGTCTTTGTAGCCAAGAAATTAAACATAGTTCTGCAAGTACATATAGTACAGTACATACATAATAAATGTAAGCTGTAGCTTTGTATCAGAGTGGAAGCTTACTGAGAGAAGCAAAACTAAGTCACACACTGCTGTATCACCACCTTTCTCCCATCCACAAGGAGACCTTTAAGCACTTCACTGCCACACACTTTGGGTATGCAGTATCACAAATTTCTTTTCATTTTTCCCTGGATGAGTTAATAACAAATAAACACCTGATTTGGGCTTTTTTTCCATTCCTGTGAAACTACAACTGTTACATATGTCTTTGCACAGCTTAACAATGGAATCAATCTAATACTGATATTACACTAAAAGAAAAAGCAACTAGTAGAACAACAGAAGTAATATACAGCACAAAATTTGCGTAACAGCATTTAATCATTGTATGCTGATGTATGGAGTCGCAGGGGCAGCTAATATGAAGTAGATGTATTTCCACCAAAGAGCATTTTAAAAGCCTAGTCATTTATTATTCCCTCATACTTCTACAAACAAACGATTTATGGGAAAATAGTAACATGAGAGCTAAGTATTATTATTGCTGTTACTGCTGTTCTTTCCTCCTCTAAATTAGTATGTGAAATTGATTTCCCTCTGAGACCTCAAACTAATGGCATTTCTTGATATCTAATAGTAGCCACTTCATGATTCCACTGCATAAAGCAATAAAGCTGAGATTTTTCATCCCACAAGCACTGCAATGATTTTCACCATTCCTGTGAATAGAGGGTGACTTGGGATAGTTATCAGTAAATCAGAACTATGCAGGGAGATCAAAACAGAAGTAAAAATACTTGATCCAGTTTGAACAATTCAAATGTTATTCTAACTATAGTTTAATAAACAATATTTGATGTAGTTGAGAATTTATGGAAGCTGATGTGATTCAGCATTCATGCCAGGAGAAAGCAAAGAATAGAGAACTCTGGAGGTATCAGATTTTTGAATTAATACTGACAAATGCTTCTTGTCAATATATATATTTCAATATATATTTCCACACTCAAAGTTGGTTTTTTTTCCCTTAGATAAAAGGAAAAGTAGAAGTAATAACAAGGAATGGTTAATTACCTCGCTGTGCAAAATAAAATAATTTATCCCAGCACTCTCTATTAAAGTGATTTCAAAATATTAATACCAAACTAAATTACAGATAGCATAGGCAATGCAAAGCAATATTGATCACTGCTTAGTAAGGAGCAATTTTTTACAGCTGACAATCTCATCAATCTCATTTTAACAATTGCTTTCAGAAGATTACAAAAACACTTCCTTGATCAAATGATTCTATTTTAAGTTTCTTTTAATAACGAGCTCCAACTATTTAATTTTTCAAGATTATAAGTATCACTTTGCCATTTGCCACATCAAGCCAACAAACCAGCAGGAATGGATACATGCATGCTGTCGACAAAAGAGCTGCCAAGCCCTGAAGGCAGGCACCCATTCATGACCATATTAAAGTGTTCATTGATTATTATTTATCTCCTTCACCTCTTGGGAGTAAGGACTTGGAGTTAAGCTGCCAATTTGCGCTAGTACACCAAATCAGGTTGCAGATCTGCAACAGGTGTGATGGCAACATGATGAAGGCTACCAGCAGTGGCTTGAGAGGCTCTTTGCTCTACTGTCTGCAAATCCAAGCTCCAAATTTGTTTAGCCCAACTAGATAAAAAGACTTTGTATAGCCATGGAAAACAATCCCCGATCTTACATTTCTGCCAAATATGGTATGTCACATACTACTCTAAAAGCCCTGAAATTGTAATGGATCACCATTTGAAACTGGTTTTGTTCACAAGACACAAATAGATTTCGCTTGCTTTGAACATCCAACACTACATTAGGGACCAAAAGAAGAGGAAGTCTTTCAACATCATAGTCAAACTCCCTCCCCCTCAAACACCAAGGTTTCTTTTTTTATATATTTCATCAGAATATGCTTTCAAGCTTTCCTTTCAGAACAGAAAAACTAGGTTGAAATTTTGTTTAAGGAGGCAGCTGTGGCAGCTGATTTGTTGCAGTATGGCAAAACACTGAAGCTGAATTTTTGAGCCATTTTCCCCAACTTTGGTCTTTAAAATTGTGTGAACGACAGAGTAAGTAGCTGGACAAGAACTCGGACAACTACTTTTCCTACAACAGAAGTTTAAACTCTCAAATACTGACAGGCACATAGCAAATCACAACACTGGGATAAGACTTACTGATCAAAACAGAAGAATTATTCTTTGACCAGAATCTTGCAGATACATGTGCCTAAAATCCTGACTTAAAAAAGTGAACCCAAACATTTCCAGGTGAGACCTTCACATACTTAATCACTTTGTATACATTATTTTGGGCAATGAATCAAACCAAAAATTTATCTTGTTAATCTAAATTCACTCAGATTAGGGAGCAAGTAAAACTAAAAGGTTTTTACTTAGTACTTTTTCTTAATACCACCTTCAACCAAGACAGTGGTGAGGCCTTGGCACAGTTGTGGCTGCCCCATTCCTGGAGGTGCTTGAGTACAGATTGGATGGGCCCTGGGCAGTCTGATCTGGTGTTTGGCGCCAGTGGTTGGCAACCCTGTCCACAGCAGGAGGGTGGGAAACAGGTATCTTGGAGGTTCATTCCAACCCAAGCTATTCCATGATTCTGTACATTTGTTGTTTTTTTTTTTTTTTATTACTACATCATAAGTGTTAAAATGTTCATAGTAACTACTGAATCTTCCAACATTACTAAAAGGAGGAGTTGCTAACTGCATATCAACCAGGTACTCTCAGGAACACATCAGTGGCTTTGTGCCCAAAATGCTTTCATAGCTTTTTGGCATGATGATAAGAAAACAAATTGAAAAAGGCATAAAGTGGAACTGGGCTATGCTATCTTAGAAATTATTATTATACTTTTTTTTTTTTTTTTAACCTTCTCACCAATTACTCCCCAAGCATTTCTAAACAATTTCCAATTATTTTTATCTAGGATCTTTTGCTAATAATGCTCTAAAACGGTGTAAACATCAAAATCAATGATCTTCAAAATTACGTGACTGTATTCTTAGACATTTAGCAGAGCTAAATACATCAACCTCAAAAACAAGTGTCAAACAAAACCACAGTATTTCTTTAATTATTTGAATAACTACTTTCTGTACGAATATTTTGGACTAGTGAGAAATTAATTCTTGATCACCTTTATTTCAACTGACTGTGAAGGATGAGAAGCTCTGCTTGCTCTGGTATTCTACTTACTGCACCAATCTTCCCCTTTCTTTCACATCCGTCAGACTCTGAACTATTCGTTCAAAAACCATCTTCTAAACTAATTTCTATTTGTTGCTTGCAATGTTTCACAATTGCATGCTTTTATTTAAATGACAGAAGACAACTTTATTTTTCACTTTAGGTTCACTGCTGAAGCACAGGCATAACCACATTCCTACAAGATAACCTATAAGCAGCAGATAAGTTTTTTGCTCACCAGTCAGACAACAGCAGAAGTGTGTCCAGAGCTGTGTGGAGGTACAATTGCTTACTGTGAGCAAGAGCACTAATGGAGCAGGGCTTTAAGCTCTGCAAGGGGAGCAGCTCCTTTACCAACAGCTGCCAAAAAACTGGCAGTTGAGAGAGACACTCCTGGGTAACATACATACATAAATATAAACGCTTATAAATATATTTTAAAATGCATATAAATATAGGTATAATGTAATGTCACCGATGTCCCCAGTACAAATAAAACCCTTTTTTGGGTGTAGAAGCAACTCACCCATGACACACTGAACATATATTTTTACCTACTTAAAAAGAAAACAAAAACAAAAAACACTGCAAAGCAGCAACAGTATCTGTCATAGAATTACCATTGCAACTAAAAGACCTGGCTTGCCATCTTCTCTACCACCGTTCAATATCCTTGAAAGCCCTGACAAATGCGTTCTTTTTCTAATAGACCTACAGACTGTGTTACTTTTAGTCATAGTGTAATGTTTGTTCTCTTCTATTCAAACAGATGCTTTCTTGCCATCTGTGATTTCACTTACTATACCCTTGGGATTTACAGACTTTAACTGGGATTGCCAGACCATTATTATACCCACTGTTACAGAAGGTAAGTACTCCTTTCTGCCCTTTTCCCTCGACTTAATGCCATTTAGTTGAAGCAGCTTTCTACTGAAGAACGAGGTGTACTTACAATGGTATTTCTGTGTATTGATGCAACAGAAATGTAACTTCTGTTTTCCTCTCACAGGGGGAAAAAATTATTTTGGTAAGAAAACACTTTCTGAAGTTATTCAGAAGAACTGGACATACAGAAACAAAGTGGAACAGTTATTTTTTTATACCCAGTTAGAAGATCCATAATGGCAATCCAAATATCCTGGTCCACAATGAAGCAAGCTCCTTTATAGCCAAGAGCCATGGGGCATGCGCTGCACTGAGCACAGAAACCCTTCAAGGTCTTCATTTTGTTGCAAGAAAGAAATGTCTTTTTAATTTTTCTGTGATGAAGTGGTCATTCAGCTCATCTCTTCCTACAGGTTGAGACTTGGATAATTCCAATCATCCATGTAAAAAGTTCTATACTAACACAAGGAATTTCCTTACTGTAAGAGTGATGGAGCACTAGAATAGGCTGCCCAGTCAGGTTGTGTAGTCTCCTCTGGAGATATTCAAGACCATCCTGGATGCTTTTCTGTGCAATCTACTATAGGGAAACAGTTTTAGCAGGGAGTTAGGCCAGATGATTTCCAGAGGTCTCTTCCGCTACAATTCTGTGAAACTGCCAAACTAAGTGCAGGAGCAACTCAAATGACTCATGATAAGGTATACTGCAGGCACGTAAGAATGATAGATGCACCACCATCCTGCTTGTGATGATGCTCTGTGCATGTTTATATATGTTGAGGAAGATAGGCATTGATTTACCATTCCACATATATGAAACTGAGAGACAGTGTATACCAAAACCACTTGGGAAAAGAATCTGGATTCCAGGAATGCTTTGCACACTTTGGAAAAGTAGCAAGGTAGAAGCCTGCCATTCTTGCTCATGGAAATGAGCTGAGCAAGAAACTCTATGGAAATGAACTGGGACAATCTCATACTGAGAAACTAGCAAAAGACAAGGTAAGAAACTGTTACCCCCCAAAAATTATAGTAAATTTGATTGTTATTCTGTTAATGTCTTTCTAGTAGATCATGCAGATATCCCCAGAGCCAAAGAGAATCGCTATGTTTTGGATAATATAAAACAGGAAAGTGACTTACTAAGCTTCTATGAGTGTGAATTTTAGATGGTTAGAGTATTCACTAGTGACTGTGCCCACTGTGATCATGCTGACTTCTTGCTGTATCCTTTTTCACCTCACAATTTTTCTATTCAGATAATGCATGTTGCAGGAGGACAATTTCAAGGCAGGCTTAGTGGAATTGTATTGCAAAATAGCTTTGTGGTATCTCTTTTCCTGATGTTGCATCTGTTGTCTATTTGGAATGTGAGCTCCCATGAAAAGCAATTGCAAGCTTTAATGTTTGACACATTTTGCAGTACAACTGCTTTGAACATCACCAGTAGTGTGGAATGACTGACCCTCACAGCATTTATTTATTTTGCAGGACCATCTATACAGGTATAACATTTTCTGAGCAGTTCATCTCCAGCTTGCTCCAGCTCTTACTCCACAGTTCCATGTGCACCATGATCAACTAAGTTACACAGACAAAAGGCACAGCAGGTAAAATCAGCTATTTAAGAGAAGTGAAGAAGTGTAACTATTAGGCAAAAATCTATCCTCACATGATATGTGTCAAAATCATCAGACACACTGCAAACAAGGCATGAAGCAAATCAAAATTAATAACAAAATGATTATAATTACAAGCAATAATAACTATATTCATTCTTAAAGGTAACAATTTTCTAAAGATTATGATTGATCGAGGCAGGAATTTTCACTGGGGGAGCCTTTTAATCCTTTTGATTATGTTGCAATTAAAGAACAAAGAAAGCAGCTGTTGATCACTACGAAACATAGGGACATCAAAACATACAACCCAACGTCATACACAGCCTTTTTTTTTCCTTTTGTCAGTTGCAATATGTTAACTATATTTTGCTAGTAACCAAGATACCATGCATGGCATGAAGAATAGAACACTGAAGCACAACTTCTCTGCTATCGAGATTAATGCTACTGCATCACAGTAACGTGTTAGTACTACCATTTCTGAGCAACTGCAAACAATCCACAAGGCTATTATATTTAATTACAATTTAGAACACTTATAAATCTACTGTAAACAACAGCAGGTACGCACTCATAATGTAGCTAAAAGATTAGTTATCACTAACACAGAATATGCCAGGGCTGAACTCACAGGATATTAGAAATTCTACAATAACTCTCATGTTTACATCCTTGCTTTCCAATAAAATTGAGGAAGTGCTGCCCTTTCTTTTTTTGATACATGTTAATTAAGATGCCTTTCCAATGATATCAGAATATGACATTCACTAAAATCCATCCCATTTTGTGGTATAAGACTTCAATGTTTTTTTTGTTGTTGTTTTTCAGTTGGTTTTGATAGCAAATATAAATTGACTAAATGAATACATTAATGATCCACAGCTATAGGTTTGCCTGCAGTGCTTTTGTGTGGATTTCAGAGTTTGTGAAAATGCAATCTGCAATAAATCCTGCTACTTCATCTTCCCCAATTCTGATTTAGCAGAAGAGTACAATCAGATTTTGATCCCTCTTCTCCTTGACTGTATATTTAGTTTTCCTGGGTGGCTGTATCTAAAGAATTTTATACTTCTGTTTCTGCATTAATAAAAGGTATGCAATTTTCACACAAGAAGTACAGCAGTCCTATTTTATGAGCCATTGGAACTGCAGTTAATATTAGCTAACAGAATTAAGCGTGAACATTCAGATACACTTTGTTACACATACATGTTGAACAACTGGATACTCTAGATGAGAGGGAAGCACTTCTGCTTTCTTTGCTCCCTGCAGGCTGCTATGAAGACAAATCCCAGTGTTTGCTCTTACCAAATGTTTGCATCTATGTCTATTTGTACTCCTCTTTGAGTGAACTGTGTGTAAATATATATAAACAAATAAACAAATATAGAAAAATAATTGGCTTTCTAGCATGATGATATGGCAGATTTCCAATATATTTGCTTACGAAACAGTTACAGATATGAAAGTGAATACAAAAGTTCATTTACATGCGTGCATGTTTTAGATACTGACTTACAAATTAGTTGCATTCTAAAGTTGTGACAGCAGAACAAGAATCAGGAAGTGAGAAGACATCTTTTATTGTGAGAATCCGGGAGAGGGAAGGATAAACATCTTTTATCTCCACTCTCATATTATTCTATATACTCTGTATGTACTCTATACTCTATATGTACTATGGAGATGTTGGGCCTTTTACTGTTTCACATGAAAAACTGTAGCAGTGGAATAATGCCCCTATAAAACATGATTTTCTCATTATTCCTTCACATCTTTCAGATGGTGCCAAGTAGCTATCTTCACACAGGGCTAGCAATATCTAACCTTTACCACTTGAAATCTTAAAATTACCTTTGATACCAGGACACATTCATTGCATTTCACTACGCAATTAAGTGACAAAGGAACTTCTGTGCTCACCAATGCCTTGCTTCCACTCCTAAATGTCCATGCTCTTTACAGCTCTCAAAAGCTATAAGAAATACACCCAATCTTTGATAAAAATATATTTTTATCTGTTTGCCCAAATGGCATTCTCCACTTCCTTTTTTTTCTGAGATGCAGAAAAATTATTTCATACTGAGTATCATTTTTGAAACCAGAGAGCACGCATTTAGCACTTATCTTCTCCAACTCTATTTTTAAATGAAGGGGCACTTAATAATAGAAGATGGAAATTAGATCTGTAGAATACTTTCAGAGAAGCTAATCATTCAGTTTTTTTGAGTTTAATAATTTAGATGGAAAGGCAAAGAATAGCTACTTTTTACAATGCTGGTTTGAGAAATTTAAGAGCAAATTCAATGTCTAGCAGTAGATTACTGAAGAATATAGTTTCACTAAACTATCAGGTAATTGATTCTTATGTGAAGAGAACTATTATATTTCTTCTGTTAAACAGAGATCCTAAAAAAACAGAATCAGTTTAGGTAGAAAAAATAAAAGAAGCAAAGAGCTTTTTCAAGTATGCTAGTAAGTCTTCCATATAATTTCATAACAGCATCTGACCATTTAGTATATTTTATCTAAGAAGTTTCCCAGATGAAATCTAAAATTATGGATAGAAATATTTGGAAAAGAAAATAGATTCACAGAATCTTAAGAGTATCCTGAATCGGAAAATACCCACATGTATCATCCAGCCCAACTCTTGGCTTCAAAAAGGATCACCTGGAATCCAACTCATAGTTCTGAGAGCAGTGTCCAAATGCTCTTTAAACTCTGTCAGGTTGGGGCTGTGACCACTGCCCTGTGGAGCCTGTTCCAGCGCCCAACCAACTTCCCAGTGGGCTTTTAAAATAACAATAATCATACTTAAGTTTAATATCATATTAAAATGTTCTTGTTTATTTCTAGTTTTCAAAATAAATTGAAGATGACATATTCCTCTCAGTTTTACTGCCATTTGCCTCATTAGCATCACGAGCAAAAGGAAAGATGAAATAAAACCTTGACATTTCCATATGTCATTTTAAGTTACTTACATTAAAATACTTCAAGTCCAAAGATCAAAAGACTTTGAAAGTAAAAACAGATTAAATATATTTATTTAAGACTTACTTAAGTAGTGTTAATTAAGCTTCTACTTGGCTCACAAACACTGAGATATCTTCTTCCTCATTTGCAAACATCGGATTTTTGCCAGGAGGGGGTGCCAAGTACCGACAGCATTTATTATGCACAAACACAAACGTATCCCAGAAAGTTACCCACATTTTTACAGAAATGTTGTTTTGAACTTTGATAAAACAAATTGTAAATGAAGCTTTTAGCAAATCCTGGTTCTTAAAGAATCTGCTCAGCAAGGCATGTGTCCAGCACAGTCCCACTAACTCCTGATTTACCAAAATCAGCTTTGTGGTTAATTGGCAAACAATATAACATCAGAAAACTTTTTTTTTTTTTTTTTTTTCCCTGCAGTATCAACTAAAACAGTATTCTAACACAATACATAAACAAGGCAGTAAGGAATTGTCACAAGTCCAAAAGGTGCTTTCATTTGGGCAGGGCTATAAATGTTGATAAGAAGAGAAGATAAAATGGATTTCCAAGCAGTACAGCTTTGACAATGCTGAATGACAGTAAAGCAGGGGGTTCTTGAATTAGTGTGTTTATTTTTGTAATAAAATCAAGTTTGTCTCTGTTTTGTTAATGAGTTTCCTTTTGTTCGGTTTTACATAGTTTTAATATAAAGTGAGGTCCTTTTCCTTTATTTTTTCTTTGTTCTCTCATTTTCTTTTTGTAAATACTTCCGCTTCCGTGCCTCTTTAGTTATGATTATCCTTTCCAATATTGGAACAAGAGGGAAAATTTGTTCTCTAATATTTTATACATTTTCCAAAATTTGATGAGAGCAACTTGAACCCACAGTTCAGCTGCAGTCAACAAATCGTTCATTGTGTGTAAAAGATAATAGATAATTCTACACAATGAGAAGTTAAATTGTGTTAAAGCATAATAAAAGCTCATCTTCAGTTCTACCATTTAATAATGCTTTCTTGTTGATGGGATCAATTTTTGATGAAGAAAGCTATCAAGCTTCTACAAAGTTATTTATTTTTTAGTATTCTAGAGAGCTAAACCATGTGCTTTATTTCTGCCATTTTAAAATATGGATTTATTTACAAATAAGCATTCATACATAACTAAATCTACCATTATTTATGCTTATCCAACAGTTCCTTTCACAATCACATAGTATATCATAAGAATAATAAGCTCAGTTCAATAAATAACATAAAATACCTACTGTAAATACAAAGGCAAAGTGATTTAGATGGATAGAAGTGAATAGAAAGAACGTCATATAAAATAAACATGTGCCACCTAGAGTGAAATTAAGGTGTCAACTATGTAAAACTTTTTCTTAAAAGATCAGACAAACTGAAGACCTTCTAGCCGCACATCACTGATTGCTACTTTAAGTAATCTTTCTGGTGACAGACAATAAAAACTATCCATATTGCATCAAGTGCTCTGGAGGAACACTGTATCTCTCATAGGAAACTGTGTATTTTGGAAATAGATTTTACATTCAGACTTCTAATATGTCTCACTGAATAAACAAAGACAGCTTTCTCCTGCTGTCCAGTGCTCCCAACCCTGCCTCCATGCCAAGTCCAGCATGGAGTCATTTGCTACAAAGTACTGGAGCAGACATTGAATAAGAATAGGGTATTTTGAAAACAGCAACATTCTCCTTGATAAGGCCTCCCTGCCACATGTAGGATATCTTTCTCAGACACATGTGGTGAGTTCTCTAATCAAGTAAACAAGAGATAGATAAATATTGATGAAATCAGTTAGGTATTTACTTGTGCTGCTTTATGTTCCCTGGAATTATTTGGCTAAACTTCATGTTCAGCAAATATGACAAACACTTAACAACTACATAAAAAAATCCCTAACATATCAAGATACACAGAAATAGTATATAGATCTAGCACACTTTTAACACATTCAAAACACTGTATTTTAAAGAATATGACCTTGGAAACAGTCCTCAAAAATAACAGCTATGTGACATTAAAATGCATTAACTCATTAGACAAAAGTTTGCTCTCCCAAAAGGCAGTTTTAATTTTACACTAAAATGTCATGACTCAAACAGCAGATGTTTCTCTGAGCTTTTCTCTTAATCTTTACAGAATCCACTACTCTAGCTAAAGAGCAAGAAACAGTTGATTCAACTGCACGTGTTATCCCAAACTGTTTCATCAAGGACCAGTCATAGCACCAAGTTAGTGAAAACTGGAACGGTTCTACTCTTTTTCATTTCAGAGGTCTACCTCAACATGAATGCTGAAGTTCAAGGGTAATTTGGCAATGCACATCTGTCATTTAGAAACCACCTTTTGCCATATAAATAGCTTCAAGAGAACACTCTTGTGAAAGAGTCTCATCAAAGTGACCCTAAGTATGCTGCCATTGCAAGTTTACATCTATATAGCAATACCTGGTATCATTGAGGGTGCACAGATTTTGTGTTTTAATCAAAGATACAAATTTCTGATTCTGCAGACCATATGGCACCATAAAGCCTCAGAATCAGGAAAAGATATTTTTAAAGCATGACATTAACTTTACTAGGACATTAAAAAGAAAAGCAATATTATCTTCATCAAAGTATAAATTACGATTTTCGATTTTTCAATTTTGCATGATTTAGACGGGACCTAAAAAAGACTGGTTATTTTCCTTCTTTTTCCAGTTCTGAGACTTAATAGGATACAATCTCTGCTTGTATGTAAAGTTATTCATACCTATTTCCAGTATGACAATCTAGGTAAAACAGATCCAGTGTTATTCTGATTTCTTATTTTTTTCTGAAGCTTTTGATAGTTAAGTCTGTCCCTGTCCTTAAGACAAACCTCAGGAATACAAAAAATTCACATCTCAGTAATCACCGCATGTACTTCTAGTTGCACTTTAGATTAGAGAATAGCACAGAAAAAGTCTTACAAACAGCAATTAATTTAAAATGGTTTTTAATTCTGCTCTGTTTTGCAAATGCATCACCATTCTGTTACAACCTGCACAGCCCGCTGCATTCCATAAACCATCTCATAAATAATTTACATATTTGTTACCATCAATTCTGTCACCATGCTCTCATTATTGGTAAATTAATGTGGTCAATTATTAAAGCATATCAAACATACCGATTTTTTTTCCTTCCTGACTCCACTTACTTGATACAGTGCTTTCCAACCAGAACCATTTTTTATGTTCCCACCACCCTGATGAATAAGCAAGACACTGAACTTACAAACTATCTACATAAACAAGTCACACATTCAAAGAGGCTCTCAGATCAGGCAGGTTAGCATTAATTATTTTATTAGATTGTTACCTCAAAGATATGTGAATTCTCTATTCAGAGAGTAGAAGCTTAGAGGTTTTTATAAGTCTTCCTCTTGTCTTCATCTACCATCAGTTTAAAATCAACACTGTTTCAAAAATCACTATTTTTTACTTCTCATATTGGGGTTGGTCACAAAGAGTGATTTATGTTCATAAAACATGATCAAACTTCTGATAGAAAACATTATATAAAACAGTATTTTTGTTTTTACTACTATGAATTAAATGCAGCACAAATTATCTTGGCAGTAACACTTTTAATGAAAAATAATTGATTTTATTTATCACATCCACTTTTGAATGTTAAGCCTCTTGCTACCGTACACAGTTTTCATTGATCGTGCAGTTAAAAACTTTACTTTCAATTTTGCTGTTCTCATAGTCATGGCCATAAACATGCCTATCATAAGAATTACTTGGGTGTATATTTAGATGAAAGTTTGACTCTTTCAATAAATACAAAATTAAAGACTTTGCTTATTAGGAAAAAAAAAGCTCAAACAACAACGAGAAGAAAACAACTAAAAAACAAAGAAACAAAGTAAGACATATTACTTTTTATGAAAATTAAAACATCCCCAAAGACCTGGAACAAAAAGATACTAACATCCAGTATACAGTTAATGCAGCTTCTAGGTAAAAGCCATGTAACAAAAGTGACCTTAAGGTTTTTAATTTTGGTTTTTATTTCTATCTAGAGTAAATAAATTATTGAACTGCTTCTCATAGCATTTTGAATGACTGTGCTTACCAGTTGCTGCCCTTGGACACCCCATGCCGCATACTGTAATACTGAATCCTCTACTTCTGGAGGGTTTAACTCCCAAACTTCCCTTGAAAAGAAAGTAAAGATTTTTACTTGAATACTTTGGCATTGCTTTATCTATAGATTTAGTGACAATGACATCAAATTGAAAGAACAGTTTTTCCTACCGTGTGTGAATGTTGTAAATCACGTATGAAGCTGTATAAGAATAATGAAAAACCTGTGACAGAAAAGAAAACATAGGGATTACAAATACAAATACTGAACCAAAGGCTGACTACTATAAAGATCCCAGGAAGCCAGTATTCTCTGGACAGGATAGAAAAACAGAGTTAACACATTTTCTTATGCTGCTGTCTTCATTTTGCTGTACTAAAATGAAAAAGATTGTCATTTAAGTGAAAAATATAACAGCTGAAGTACTTGGAGCCAGAAGATCCATGCAGAGAAACAGTACAGTACATCGTATAACATGCCCAACCACCAAGCCAAGGGGCAAAAATCTACTAAATCAAAGCAGATTATTGTATGTTTTCTCTCCTGTCAAACATGACTTTGTTATACAGATGTAGTCAGTAATAGACATCTTCTGGGCTTCTATTTATATACATAGTAGACTGCCTGCTTACATAATATAATGTTTAAGTTAAGCGGATCAAAGAGACATAAACAGTTAAATCATCATCACGGTTTCTGCACAGGGCATATATTGCAAGATGTTACCCAAAGGGGCACTTGCACACAGCTGTTGAAGGGGACAGTCTCAGAGTGATGGGGAATTGGTCTTTTGTCTTTCCAGGAAAAGGAGAAGTGTATCACGAAATGCCTGGAGAGTTGAGAAGAGTTTGTAACAGAGTATCTTTGAAGTTACTGCACCAAATTTTTTCAACAACAAAAAAACTAAACTAGCAAGTCATTTTTTTAATAGAAATATGCTATAACAGCAAGAGGGAGACTTCATATTTCATTTGAAACTCTCCTCTTCTAATAAAATTTCTATCTAAATGTTAATGTAGAGATATTAATGTCTTTGGCATTAATAGTATTGATGCTTTGAAAGAAGTCCGCAACACAAGAGAATCATTATAATGAAGTCACTTTCAAAAGGGATGTTGATGTTTTCCTTGAATTACTCATATCTGCTATAAGTAAAAAGTTTCAGAAAGTTCCCAAATTCGTCCTGCTTGCAATAGCCATAAACCAAAACATAATCATAATTTAAATTAAAAAAAAAGGAGAGAGTGAGTGTACGAAATCTTATTTTTTTAAGCCTGGCATACAAGATAAGCACTGCACTGCTGGGAAGCTCTTGCAGGCTAACCTCCAGCTAGCAGCATCACTCTTAGAACCTCCACTATTTTGTTAAAGCCATCTTGCATGGAGCTGTATGAGCTACTGCGACTATCTTCTGATCCCTAACACATAACATCTGGCACCACAACTGGCACCATGCAGGAGTCTAGCTGTAGGCACCGAGCCTGGCACTAAACAAAGAGATTTATCAGCCGTCCTCAAAGTATCAGGATCAGACGTTCCCCATTACCACCAGCCACACTCTCTTTGGAAGAGGCACAAACAGGCTTCAGGGATGCTGCCTCACAGCTCCTTCATGTGTGATGTCTACTAATAAAATCTTAAAATCTCGTAATTTCTGATGGAATTTGCAAAGAAACAGACTGAAAGCTCAAAAAGTAAAACTCAGGCTGCACTGTTTTCTATCACAGCATATTTACAGTGGAGATCTCTTTTTCAGCATTCAAATGTGAAGTGCTGTCATTCCTATGCTGACATGTTCTCAAATATTTCCTCTACTCCATGCCTTCTAACTAGGACAGTATCAAAAGACTAAGGCTAAAGATTTAAACACAGACAGTTAATTACTTCAGTTGATAGAACAACAACAAAAAAGACCTAACATACTTAACTTAGGTGAAACTGAGGAAAAGGAAAAAAGGTCATAGTGATAGATATATCTTCAAGGTATAGGGAAGGGAATTAACTAATGAATACAGACACCAGAAAGGTTTCTAGGAAGTAGAACAAAGCAGTAGAGCAAGGCCTTAAAATACTGAATGCATTACAATTATTTCTCCACTGATATATCAGTGAAAGAATACAAAGGAAGCAAGATAACCTAGTAAGACATAATGATGTAACAGTGCACACTAAGGTGGAACACTGAGAGGGTCCTTGCCTCCAAGGCTGGCATGCATTGCTAGGATTCTAGCGTATTAGGAATGGTGACAATGGATTTTTAGATAGGATTGATAGCAAACCACTTTCAACAAAACTTTTGTCACAGAATGGAGTAGCTAAATACTATACATACCTACTATTAAGGCTTAGGGGAGCTCCGATAGCAGCCTTCCAATACCAAAAGGAGCTTTTAAGCAAGAGGGAAATAAAATTTTCTACATGGATGGATAGTGACAGGACAAGGGTAACGGTTTTAAAGTAACAGAGGGGAAACCTACACTAGTTTTCAGGGGGAAATTCTTCACTGAGAGGGTGATGAGGCCCTGCCACAGGCTGCGCAGTGAAGCTGTGGATGATCCAAACCTGGAAGCATTTACAGCCAGGTTGGATGAGGCCCTAGGCAGCCTGATCTTGCAATTTAGTGATTTCAACTCTGCTCACAGCAAGGGAATTTAAAACCGGATGATCTTTGAGATCTCTTCCAAACCAAGCCATTCTATGATTTCTTTTGAATTCAGTCTTTCATCAAATGAAGGTAGGACTTCATGTGGTGCTACTCAATGCTGAAAAATTTATTTGCATTTGTGTAGGAAAAAAACAACAAAATTATAGAACTATATTATAAAGTATCTAAAAGAAAAAGGTGAAAAAAGCACCTTCAAGACAAATGGTTCCGAGTCAAAATATATTGAAATAACAATCTATTATTCAGCTAACAGACAAAAGTAAGAACATATCAAAGAAAAAGAACAAAAATCCGGACTTATCAATCAAGATGTGAACTTTCAGATGACATTGTTCTGAGTTTTATATGTCCTTTATTTTCTATCTTTCAAGGAATGCCTCTGCCGTTCTAAGGTGCCTAAAAATGAAATAGTGTCATGAAGTTCAATGTATATAGCCCAGCAAGATGCAAAAAAGTGTTCAATACACTCTTAGCAAGACGCATTCCTGTAATATACGCCAGGAAACATTCAGTTTGCTGTCCTTGGGTAACAAGGACAAGGACCCGTGGAAAACATCTCTTAGCAGAATAGTGCTTGTGCTAAAAAGCTCCCAGGGAAACCTCGCCAGCAGTATTTCCACAGGATGATGAGGGCCCTCAGCTTCACAGAAATGGAGGTGGGCTGATGATTTCAGAATCTTGCAGCACTACCACCACAAAATGCCAAATACCTCAATGCATCCCACATCCATTTCCTATGCTATAAAAAACATCTGAAATAACACAATTGCTTTATTTAGAGCAATAATGATGCCTCTTTGCTAACACGGCTTTTTGCAATGTAGTGAACAGATTGTCTTCTATTTTTGTTTTAACCCATGGAGATACCCATAATAAGAACCAGCCTGTGGTTTTCAGCTCTTTGTAAACTACTTTGTAAATTCTCCTTTCAGATTCTAATTGGACTTTTCATGGGGCATAATGGCACTCAGTCTGAGCAAGAACAATAAAAAATAACTTCATACATAGATACATTTCATAACGTATGAAATATAAATTTTAGCATCTGCGGTGTTCTTCCAATTATTTCAAAGTTTACCACTCAGATGGAATATGTCTCTAACACACAATATTCCTGCAGTAGATATGTATTTATTTGTAGTGAATCTAGCAAATAGCAAGAAGACTACTGGGAAGCCATGCCTGTCTCATTATATTATTTTTTTAAAAAAGAATATCATAAAGTAATGGGAAAATTAGAATATGCATAATCTAAAAGTGATGGCCTCAAAACACACTGACACATGAAGAGAAAGCTTCTCAGTTAAGGTTCCAAACCATAAAGGTATCAGTGAGATACCACATTTTTTATGGGTTCGTTCACACTTCTGATCGTCTCTAAAATAATCTGGGATTACAAGAGAGTATTGTCCTGAATGAAAATTTACTACATTATTTTCCTAAGAATTAAAAGAATGAATCAGTTATAAACACAATGATCAGCCTTAGCTGCAGAAAAATTTAACTGCTCCAATATCTTGCATGACTCCCAAATAAAATAATTCATAAAAAGAGAAAGAAGAAACTGCTTTTCTTCCTTTGCAGGCAGAGAAGGCAGTTATTAGGCAGTTCAAAGCCAACAGATTCCAGTGTGAAAAATTTTGCATAGCTGAAAGTTAATCTTTTTTTTTCTGATTACATCAATTGGTCTCATAAAAGATATCACCTCTTCTCACAGATCCTGTCTCACCTCTTCAGGTAATCTATAACAAGTGTCACTGAAAAACAAACATTCCTGAGCCCAAGTGAAAAACAATAATGAAAACAGCAACAAAACCTATCTAAAACTACCAATAGTATTTCTTAATTAATAGCCTTTTAAGAACATATCATAAGACATCTGTGAATCAAGAAATCACAGGGTGAGGACACGCCAAACCAGTGAAACAAACAGAAATACGCCTTGCAATGCTTTCACTTGTTCATTCATCCATGGCCTTTCTCAGTTTTTAAGATGATATGTAATATCATCTAAGATGATATGTAGTGCCCACCAAGGCATTTTGAAATCATGCCTACCCATTCCTCTGTTGAATAGAGAGGAGGAATGGGTAGGCATGATTTCAAAATGCCTTATTGGGTGCCATACAAAGGAGCAGATGGCTGCTGTACACAGCTTGAGGAATAGCAACATGAGTAGGATTTTGCCTTCATCCTCTTTCCTACAGTTGAATTCAGCATTTGAATAATTACAGAAAACTCTACTTGTATTCAAAACCAAGCAAAAAGACTTCAACATGGTAAAGCAATTCCAAGGCCACAATTAAGATTCACTCATCTTTATGCAAGGAAATATTCCCACACAACTATACGTGGAACCTCATTCACAGTTTGAAAACCAAAACTACAATAAAAGCACTAAGCACACCAAAAAAATCTATTTTATAAATGAAATTCCTCTTGTGAGAAAAAAAAGGAGCCTGTACAATAGGCAGAACTACAAATAATAAGTGCAAGAAGCAAAGGAAGAATACGACAGAAACACAGTGAAGTATAGATGTACAGGATTGCTACAGACACATTCTGGAGGGATTACTGAAATTAATGTACTGTAGCATTAAGCTTGTGCCACCTCAGAAGGAAGACACACAGCACGCAGATTGAGACCATGGTGATGATGGTGGGTAAATTTGTGCTGCAGATGAAAACAACACATCTACCTGCATGTGATTTAACTTCAGTTAAGGGAATTGCCATGAAATGCAGTGCTGCAGGAGTTGCTCGCGCTGCAAGGCTGTGGTACAGCTTCTCAAGCATGACACTGCCTTGATTGAGCCACAGCATTTCAGACTGCCAGTAGTATATACACAGATGCAACAATGTACAAATTACAACTAAAATGAGGCTAGATGTCTGTACAACTTACTCTGTTGCAAATGTTAGAAGTACCTTTGTTACTTAATTTTCAGCTAGAATTATATGAACTAGCCTTACCTAGTTACAGTAACACAAGTTACTACACACTGGGATCCACTCTCCATACAAAATCACAGGTTATACAAATTATACAAAATCTATACAAGTTATCTAAATAAATTATTTAAATTATCTGAATTATTTCTTCTCTAGCCAGTGGTATTTCACTCCCAGTTCTGCTACTCATACACTAGCTTAATTCAGATCTCCAGCAATGAAAATGAGGAGAGACTTCTAGCAGGTAATTAATATTATACATAAACACTTCAATTTGCTGCACATTCAGAAAACACCAAATTACATATGGCCAGATTTCACTCTTTGTAGTAGTGTCTTAAAAGCAACTGAGTGATATCAGGAGAGCTTTAGTCTTTGCTTTGTGTCAACAGGATTCAATGCAGCAACCTTATGCACTCCAAAAAATGGATCAACATTCACTCACAAACCAAAAGCTATTCCTTGTTTCTTTTTAATGAGCTTTAAGCCTTCTTTGCTAGGATCCCAACACAATGGGAAAAGTATCCAATGTGCTGAGACATAAGTTTCACAAAACAATAAAAATGATGCATTTTTTTTCCCCTTTGCACAACAAGATGTGTTGGTGTGATTTGTGATGCAGTTAATAAGATGAAATTAGCAGCAGCGTGACTATTGCCAAAGTACAGCTGCTGGGTGAATTCTCCATTTCTTCTGCAAATTATGTGTTAAATAATTTAATAACATAATCAATAATATTATTAGGTGAGATCCACTTTCCTTTAAAACTGCACTTTCTCTTCTCCATTTGTTCAATCAGGATGACTCCATGTGTTCTCCAACACGGGAGCTGCTAGTAGACAAGCTACGCCAAGTTTGAGTTTCATGTAATTGGCTGCTTGAGTGCAAAACAAGTAAAGCTCTGCAGTATCAACTTCAAAGTGCAGATGCACAAAACCAAGAGGGATTAACTTTTACATCACAAATGAAGAGTTTAAATAAAACACTGTATCAGTAACAGAACAACTCTATTTAATTTATGTTCATTTTTTATAATAATGCAGGCTAACAAAGAGAATTTTGTTACCAGGCCTGGTAACAATTACAGTGGAACCTCAGACTGCAACTTCTGATGCTAAAGCTGACCGCTCACGTGAATGTTCTCCAGATATAGTTCACAATGTGATTGAATAAAATAGTACGTTCCGTTCTTGGCAGATGAAGCATTTGGTTGATCTTTGCATAGTTTTAGATTCAGCAAGAACTTAAACACAAGTTTAATCAGATGAGGTGATGACCAATTTCATCTGGATTGTATCTGGGGCAGGCAAAGGCACAGAATTTAATTCCTTCATGAACTGTGGATTTGCACCACAATCCAGTAAATCCTTTCAGCATGCCTTAATTATAAACTGTAGCTGATGATACATTACTTCATAGTTCATACACCTAGAAACACTTGCTATTATCATCAACCCTGACCTCCTACATGTGAAATGCAGCCAATGATTCTTCAGGATTTGATCAGTATGACAGAAAAACAGAGATTATCAACAGGTTCTTCAATGGGTTTCAGAGCAAGCCCTGAGAAATAACCAACAATTATTGTCTGTAATATTGAGAAAATAATTTCTACACATCTTTGAATCCAATTGCTCCCACTCAGTTTCAGGAAAAAACTGAGCTGGACTAGAAGTCTGGCTAGAACTGATATCTGAATGTCTATTTCTACTTTTTTTATTTATTTATTTTTAAGGTAATTTCCAGCCTCTATAGGTGGAATATCTTGTTTCTGAAAGTTCTGCATCTAATTGCAGAGTTAATCTCAACTAGCTTGATGAATTTGCAGCACTGAAGTTAAACAACAAGGCTATAACTATTGAAAGCATCATATTTATTTGTTTCAATCAACAACAATTACTTGTCACGATTGGTAAGAACCACTGTATACCACTGGTAATAATTTATGGCTAGCATTAATACTTCGGGGTATGAAATATTACCAGCTGCAACAACTATTTGTTGCCAAAGTGATATAAATATAAAAGAGACATTTCCAGACATGTAATTTATCTTTTTCAAACAAAAAAGGCACCTCTAAAAAATCTGCTATAGCTATAGCTTCAACCATTCCATATATAACTTTTCAATAAGATTAATTATCTCTAGAAAAAGACATCTACTGCAGAATGTTAATTAATTCACAATCAAACTCAGTTCACTTAGCCAACAGTAAAATGATACAAACTGCAGTTGAGAGTAACTGCAGAAACAACTTCTGCTTCATCAAGAATTGAGATAGGCCACCCTATATTTGGATATGCAACTCAATCCCTTTTCAATATATAATTTCAGATGAGTAAATTATTCAAAAAAAGAATGCTTTGCATTACTACTTCTGAAAGCCTCATATATCTCTGCCATTTGAATTCTATTAGTTGCACTATCATGTAAAATGCTTCCTGAGTCTTGTATGAGATGACTTACAGAAAAAAATTATATGAATCTTTCCTGCTTTATTCATCAACAGCATTAAAAACCAAGTGTAACTTCACTGAAGACATTGTAATATGACAGCAAAACTGATGAGCCTCAAGCATAACATGTCTTTTATGTTTATACATAGTATTCTTACGCATCATCATATCCGACTTCAGTATGATCAAAAATTTCACCTTACAAATATGTCATTATTTATAGAAATTTTTCATTTGTCTTATTGCCTTATAGGCAGCTTCATAACATGCGCGCATATTTTGACCCAAACTTGCGTAAGGGAAAACGTACTTCTGACAATCCATCCATGAATTTATCTCCATAGAAATATGAGGCTGTTGACAGTGCTTACTTCTGGTCAGCGGAGCTGAAGATCCTAATTCTGTCTAAGAAGGATACATACTTAAGCACTTTAATACTTCTCAATACTTCAAATAGTGTGATGTTTCTACAGGTTCCTTCCAGGACATTACGAGTCCCATGTGAAAGGCATCCCTCATGAGAAATTTTACACATCACTGGCTGTTGAAAGCAGAACTGCATCAAGCCTCCTTTGAGTGTTCATGAAGGTTTAATTTAATTTACTCTTTCAGAAGAAAGAAATGTGGTGATGATATTTACGAAAATGTGCATTAGCTGATTCAAGTGAAACATGCTCAAAGAAATAAGAAAGAAAAAAAAAAAGAAAAAAAAGAGTCTAAAGTCATAAGACATATAAGATATCATGTCCAGTTTCTGATCACAAAACTGAGCTGAAGATGCCAACAAATAATGAGGACACAAATGGAGATCAAGGCATACAGTAGGACAATTTTGAAGAAAAGATTACAGTCCCTATCTAATTTTTATTTCTCCAACTGACTCTGGCAGCATTAAGTCAGCAGGTACTCTGTTTGCTAACAAATAACACTGGAGATGAAGAGACCCTATGAACTCAAGAAATGCTAAATATTTCAATGCCTTATTTCTCCAGGGCTTTTTTATTGTTTGGGAAGTGACTAATAGATATTTTTTTAAAAACATTTTTTTCATCCTTTTCCTTTATGAAACATTATTTTCAGTTCTTTTATTTTAATATAGAAGCTTTTTCACTTGTTCTTGATGTTAAATATTTCTGAGATAACTATTTTCTGCTCTGATGATACAGTCACAGAACATAACAGACCACTTATTAAGCTACATCAGCTATCTGCTCTCATTTAGTAATTGCAAAACTGCTTGTCCCTGTTTTTGTTTGCTATCACATAAGACAGGATCGACATTAATGGTGCATACAGCAATGGCTACTGATGCTGTTTCCACCAGAATCTCTGAAGCTTAATTTCTTCATTAGCATTACACATCTCCCTTCCATTGCCTTCAGGTAGCATAGTTTGGATCCTGTCTTGATAACCCAGCTGATAAAATACAGGACAGTTTGCTTCCTGTTCCACACGTGCTTCTCCTAATACATTTAAGAGGTTATTGGCAACAACCTAATGCCTTGTCAAAACAGAAAAAAGCAACTTCAATGAATTTAGGAGAACAGATATCTCCATTTTATTAATCTGTGCTAGCTGGTACAGAATATACAAAAAAAAAAAAAAAAAAACCAACAAAACAAAACAAAAAACAGGGCACAGACACTTCAGCACAACTGATTGCACAGATGGTGTGGCTTGTGCTAAAGTAGCTCTCCCGAGAATTAATTCTGTTGTGCTGATAGACTTTTTCTCATTTGTCTTTCAATTTTTCATAATTTTGTTGATATTTATAGAATTCCCCATCTGTCAACACAATAGCTTTCCTATTTCCATCGAGACATCACTTTCAAGTATTTCATTAAAGCCCTGATCTGATAATGCTTATCAAAGATTTACAACGCAGTGCATCATGCTCACAAACTGACCAACTCCATGGTAGTTTCTTATCACTCTCCACAGCAGCAAACAATACCAGTTTCCAACTGTTGTAGGACACCTTTTCCTGTTACATATAATCTCAGGTAGCTATCTTGAGTGCAAAGCTGTTTTTCATGATTAGCCTTCTCTCTCATTTTTCTTTTTATGTTCAAATGGTGTCAGTGATACCTGACACTGAACATGTATCTATGTAAATACTACTGAGCTATTTCTTTTAGAAGACACTTCTACACAGAAGGCACTACAACATATTGTGCATGGAACTGCATTAATAAACAGTATGGAATTAATTATCTAAAATATCAATTCTTAATGCAAAAAATCACAGAAAAATCAGAATGACAATCAGTAAACTAAGTCTCAAGACAGAACTGAACTGCTCATTAAGTATTCCAGAGATATTGGTTTAACCATGTCTTGTCTCTACAAGCCTTCTAAGAAAGTAATTTCAGTTTTTATCTTTATAATTAGAAAGTTTTATATTCAATCTAATCCATATCTGGTAGGCAACAGACAAATCATTTTCCTACTAAAAGAGCATGCAAAAAGAGAAGTTTATCACCTTACTATTTGCAGAAACCTTTTACTTGTTTGAAGACTTACAGCCTCATCCTTTCCGTGTTGAGGTGAAGGAAACACAATTCTTTCAGGCCTTAACCTAAATAATGCTTCCAAGACTTCACATCCAACAAAATATATATATCATTATACACTGAAATGTGATTCATTTTTCTTAAGGAGTATTATTTATGTGTTTAATCTGTTAACTGCTATAATCCCACACTTTTTTTTTGTTATTATTTTTACAACATTGTTGTCTACAATACATTGTCTAGTAAGCACTTATTTACTGCTTTACTCCAGCTTAAATGTAGCAGCTTGCCTCTGTGGTTACTGAATTATATTGTACTTATTCAAAACATTTTTCCAATTTGTTCACATAGCTTTGAATTCTAACATTGTAAGAGACAATTGGCTTCCAGTAACCCAGTTTGGTACAATCCACAAGTTTACATCAGTTTATTCCCTGTTCTGTTATCTAAATCATCAAGCAAAATTTTTAATCTGAACTTTTTGCTATTCTCTCCTCTCTTCTCAGCTCACCTCTTCTATTTGCTGCACCATCACACTCCATGCCCTGGCAGCCACCTATTGCTGTTTTTAAAATGCTGCACTGGTGAAGGCCCCTCAGTGCTCTCCCTACCAGCTGCCATCAGCAGAGCCCTCTTCCTGCCTCCAAGGACTTTCCGATACTCTGCACCTGAGATCCATCCATCTGCAGAGAGGGACCTGGGCGTCCTGGTGGACGACAGGTTGGCCATGAGCCAGCAGTGTGCCCTCGTGGCCAAAAAGGCCAATGGCTTACTGGGGTGCATTAAAAAGAGCGTGGCCAGCAGGTCAAAGGAGGTGATCCTCCCCCTCTACTCTGCCCTGGTAAGGCCTCATCTGGAGTACTGCATCCAGTTCTGGGCTCCCCAGTACAAAAAAGACAGGGATCTCTTGGAAAGAGTCCAGCGGCCACGAAGATGGTGAAGGGCCTCGAGCATCTGTCCTATGAAGAAAGGCTGAGTGAACTGAGTCTATTTAGCCTTGAGAAAAGATGACTGAGAGAGGATCTAATCCAAGTTTATAAATATCTAAGGTGTGGGGGCCATAGTGGTGAGGCCGGTCTCTTTTCAGTGGTACATGGAGACAGGACAAGGGGAAACGGACATAACCTGCAGCATAGGAAGTTCTGCACGAATGTGCACAAGAACTTCTTTATGGTGAGGGTGACAGAGCACTGGAACAGGCTGCCCAGGGGGGTTGTGGAGTCTCCTTCTCTGGAGATGTTCAAGTCTCACCTGGACGCCTGCCTGTGCGACCTGGTTTAGGGAACCTGCTTTGGCAGGGGGGTTGGTCTCGATGATCTCTAGAGGTCCCTTCCAATCCCTACAATTCTGTGATTCTGTGATCCATCCCCACTGCGCCCAGGGCTCATGGCTTCCCTGGGGCAAGGATTCAAAGACCTAACTGATTCTACGCTGGATTCACAGTAATATTTTTCTGGGCTGCTTTCAAGCCAGGTAACTTACAATGGGAAGAATGGGAAGAATTCATTTCCATAAATAACAGTATCTTCCTTTGTCAGTCCTTCCAAGAGAAGAAACTGACCTGTTCTTGGAAAGGTATTTTTTTGGAATAATGAACGCAGAACTGTATCTCACAGTTGAGTAAACACATACAACCTCAGTACGCCAACGCTTTGTGCAGCTTTTTTATGTATTGATTTTGAAGTATAGCAACTAATGAGAGAAAAACATTAGAGGTCTTTTCAGATAGAGAAGTTCTGTCTCATAGAAAATGTAATGAAGTCAGATTTAAATACAGATAACCTTGGGGTTATATAGTCTGAGTTCTTCTAAATGTGCTGTGCTCTGATAATACCTGACATTTAGAGAAACATCTCCAGCTGTTATGCAATAAAGCTGATAATTTCACAGAATTAAATCCACTCAGAGTGTGAAGTTTTACACAAAGAGCTGGAAGAAAAATGGAGAAAATATGCTAAAGAAAAGGTCTCTGAAAACGCTGTTTCTGTTGTTGTTTCATACTGCTACAAGAACCAATCTGCATTCAATTTCAAGTTGGAAGGGCCTACAAACTTCAAAAATAAAGAAAGCAGGTACATCCATCTCCTTATTCTTCTGTAAGAGGAACAATTTCATTTCAAATGTATTTAAACATTTTACAAAGGTGCAGAACTTAGACTACTTTAAAGGTCCCTTCCAACCCGAACACGTCTGCCAGCCCATGGCTCAGAGCCCAACTAAATGAGATTCCAGATTTGCCCTGGGCAGAGCAGGAAACTCATTTTTCCACTGAGAAAACGGGAACTGCATATATGAATACTCTCAAAGAAAGGCCAATGTGGATTGAAGAGGGATTTCTACATACATATATGTACATATTCAAATCACCACATATTCATTCTGCAGTCCTTCTTCAGACAAAGTCAGGTACAGAATGGTCATATTACTTCCACTTAAATGATGTAATACCTTTATACTAGTTTCCATTTGATTCTGGGTACATGTGAAAATTAAGATATGAACTTCTATAGAAAAAAAAAAAAAGAGAGAAAATTCAATATTATATACATACATAATATTCCATCTTCTAAGAATGAAACTTTGCTGGTAGCAGAAAAACTGAAATTGATGCTTCAACTTTGATGACTCCATACTCATTAAATCGGCCATTATATAAAGCAGCCACTGCACATCCTTATGATCTCAGGAAATCAAAGAGAAAGATTTGGAATTGCTGAATTAAAGTTATTCATAGTAATGTAGCATACACTCCATTTTGTAGAAGATGAAAGGAATATGCAAAAATATGCAAACACTCAGTGTTTTACAGTATTACTGTGATATCTGTGCCTAAGATGGATGTCTGGCTTTGTTGTGAATTGAAAGTGTCTTAAATCAAACAATAAATTCCAAGAAAAGAGAAATACACTATTTAACTAAGGGTCTAGGCTCAGGTATGGTCTAACTCTACTCTGCAACAGGAATGGTGGAAAACAGTACCATATAAACATAAAAACATGGGCAGTGCCTGGTATACCCATACCAATATACAGAGTTCCTATGTACAAACCAGATGTACTCCTTTACAAATAACTATTGCTTTGCAAGTCCAATGCACACCAGCAATTAAAGTGGAAACTGGCTTGGGTTGGAGGGGACCTTAAAACCCACCCAGTTCCAATCCCTTGTCACGAGCAGGGACACTCATACTAGATCAGGCTGCCCAGGGTCCCATCCAACCTGAGCATGAGCACCTCCAGGGATGGACATCCACAGCTTCCCCAGGCAAAACATCTATTACTTCTGATTATTTAGTTGTCATTACAAGAGAATAAACATAATTACCAAGTATGTAGAGTAGGAAATAAATACAGGCCACTTTGAGTGACAGTGATCATTCCCAAGTGATTTCTTATTAAATTGCAATGCCATTTTCAGAATTGTGCCTTCTTCAATTCATAAAAGACATCATCAGTCATTTTAGTTAGGAGTGTGATACTAAATTAAGGATTAGAAGATGAACTGTGCAAACTGATTATTTGCAATAGCTGAATCTACTACAAAGAAGTAAGGAAAACATGCTTTTTCAGGCAATAAATAAAACTGGAAAAGGTATGCATGAGGATAGTATTATACTTTCCTACTCTTAAAGGCCAAAGTAACTATGATAATAAAAAAAATAAAAAAATTAAAATAATAATAATTAATAAAAAATAAATTAAAAATAAAAATATTCTTGTGGTAATGGCAGACGTTACTCAGTGATTAACACATCACTATCATCATTTCTGTAGGATTTTGAACATCTCTTTAAAAAAATCCATTTAGTCACTGTCATAATCTAAAGTCAACTCATCTTTCTTCTTTACCCAGAATTACAATACAGAGCCCTATCTGGTTTAGGGAGTCAATAAAATAGAGCAAATACAGTCCTAGAAATTCTCTGAAGAAAAGCCCTTCAGTCTGTCTGCCATTATATACATTACACCCTTACTGAGAAGTTCAGCAGCTTCTCCCCTTTCCCATGCTATACTGCAAGGCTATTCTTATCACAGGAGTGCTGGCATTCATTTTAGAAGCTTCTATCCAATTTCAAGAGCAAAAACATATGATTTAGATACAACAGTTAGATGTAGCATAGGTCTCTAAGAAAGTACAAGTTTCCTAAGGTGAAAATTCAAAGTATCATCACCAGGGCAGCCTCCTTTATCAGAATGCCCAGCAGTGCTAGTGCTCTACTAAACCTTGCTGTTACCAGAAATAAAACACACAAAGGCAAAACATTTATATCTATTTACAAGTATCAGTCTCAATAAAGCTAAATAATATTACTGAAAATCAAAACAAATTCTCTACCGTGCATCTCATATTTTTCAGTGTTGAAAACATAACTTTTGTAATGAGTCACAACAAACAAAAACCAACAGTTCTCCACCATTCCCTAAATAAAATCAATCAATCAATCAAAAAGACTGTGTTGGGTACAAGACATGAGCTCATCATTCCACATGCATCATGACCAAGAATACTGAAAAACATGCTTTAGGGGTCTTCAATTTTAACTAAAATAAGAAAGCAAGTTATTCTATGTATTAAAGAATAAGAATTTTGTGCAGAATCTTGTTTCTTGGTGGTGTTTCCACACAGAGTGATCTTAACTCTGCAATTATGTGAGATTCACATTATTTTACATAGGATGCAAACTGGGCCCCACTGATTCTGAAATTGCTGGGTGTGTTATTCCTTGAGTAGTTTGAGGAAAGGATAACCTTCATCCTTTTCCCTCTTCACAGTATGTTTTTACTTAGTTAAATAAAGCTGTTGGATTGCTACTTAGGAGACAGTGCTCCATTCACTATACTGAAATAATATGTTGACAGCCAACTGAGAGTGTTCGCAGTAAAAGCCTTGTGACCTTTACTTTGGCTCCTGTGATCCGCGCATTTACAACTCATAGAGGTCATGGCCAATACTCAGTCACCAGAAATACAGTGACCCAGTAAGAAAAGCACGCCTTAGCATTCTAACTCATTTCACACACCAGCAGCAATCTTTCAACACCCCTTACATGGCTTATGCATGAAATCAAACATGATGTTCCTGCTTCTCTATTATTAATCAAACAGAATATTCAATTAAGTTTCCCCTTATAATTAAACTTTCACTTTATTCAGTGTACCACTTATGCAGAATCTGCAGATGCAATCACTGCTAGAGAAAAGAAATGTCAACTTGAAAGTTAATATCTCCTACAGATCTGAAATTCTGTCTTTGAACATGATGGCTGTATGTTGTAGACTCTTAAAATAATTTAAATTTGGCTGAACTCTATTTCAAATTCAATCAAGTATATCTTTTCTCATAGTAGGTGATGATGAAACAGATTGTTTGATACATTCAAACCAGAAGACATTAAAAATACATAAACATATAGAAACACTGAAGAGAGTTAGGTAGAAATGCCTAGGCATATACAGTTGATAAAAAATAATGAGAACAGAACTTGTACAAAATTACTATTAAGATTTCAACAGTTTTATCTTTAATTCACTTTGAGTATCTCTGGAAGTCAATTCATCCATGTGCATTCTGCTCACAGTCAAAAGAGTGTGTCTATAACCAAGAGATAATTTGTTACATAGCAGGACATAATTTGTTTTATGTTCTGAGTGCCTCTAATATTTCAACCCAAAGGTCCTTTATCTTGAGACTTACTATGTACTTTGTAAAGTATCATGCATCTTAACTGAACCACACAAAATAATGCAGCTCTGTCATTCATTTATTGATACATACATCATTAATAAAATGAATAAACTAGTCACATTCTCCAAATACGTCACAGCCCATAGGCATAATTTCTACATCTAATCAAAGCTAGCACTAACTGCTTAACATACACATACACAAGCACATTCAGACAATACTGCAGTGGCACCAAAGAAGATTAACTTGTATGGCTGGTTTAATGAATTGTAAAATGTACACATAAGAAAAACTGTAAGTACCAAGAAAACTGCAGGCTCCCCTTTACAAACTCCCATAAGATAGTAAAAATAAATAAATCAATTCCTTGGATTAACAGGATACAGTCAAGGTTGTTAGGCCAAATAAATGACTTTTCCTAACAGTGATCTGATCAGGGAGATTTTGTCTGTTTTACATTCCAGACTGCAAAGGCAAAGCAGGTCTGCAGGATTCTGAGGCCATTTAATGCTAAGCCATAAGATAACAGTTCAGTTAACTAAAGAAGCAAGGAGAAAATTAACCCTTTCCTGACACTGTAGGATAATATGACATTCTCTAACTTGTCAATGCTGGAATTTTTTTACCAGGGATATAATGTTAAAATATACTGCTTAAATAAAACCCAACTCCATTGCATTACGCTGAATCAATTTTGTGTCAGTAAGGAACACCCACCTGCAGGGCAGACAGTTTGCTAAGAAATAAAGGTCAATGCTAATACCCTGATCAAGTTGGCAGATGACCAAAATACAAGTTGCTGAAGTTGAAGAAAGGATACGATGGGTACCATAGAAATAAACATCAAAATTGATTTACCAACTGGGAAGAGAGTTGAGAATGACTGAGATAAAATGACTTGAAAAGAAATGATATATGAAAAAGTTAAGAAGGTAAAAAGTTGATTTGGTAAATATACTGAATGCACCTCTAACTAGATACTGGCCTCTTATCATGTTTGATAATAGTATTTATGAACCCATTATGCTTAGAAATGATTTCTAATGTTTTCTAACAGCATATGATAGCTTCCTTAGAAACAGTGGGAGAAAGTGAGAGTTTGGAAAGATGTCCAAGCAGAGACAACAGAAATGATACAAAACTCAGCACAGATTTTGCAAACAGATAGACAGAAATACAAAGAATGCTGTATTCAGTTAAAAAAATATAGAAACTGGATAAGAAATGTTAAAACTCTGAGAGATGGGAGAGGAGGAGAAGTGGCAACTCCAAGAAACATGGTTATTTTTGGAAAGCATTCTATAAAATGGAAGCAATAACAATGTTCATAACCTTTTGAATTTCAGCAGGAAAAATAAAGCAAGTGAAATAACTATAAAACATTTATTGAAAATTGCAATCCCTTCTAGCAACATTAGCAGCATTATGTCCACCGAGAAAGCCCTCAAATCCCATAGAAGAAAGAGTCTAAACGTCTTCACTAAAAGAAGGGAAGTCTGACTTAAATGTTTCTTAAAAGGCAAAAGTTCAGTTTGGTAATATTTATAATCATATTATCTACCTTAGAAATAGCAGCTTTATTAGGTTACAAAATATACCTTTTTAAAGTAAAGCATCGTCACTATTAACTTATGCCCAACACCACTGTTCATCCAAATGATGGACTGTACCTAGACATCTTGACTAATCCCATTTCTTTTCTTATTCCACTCTGTCAACTCTGTTTTTGAGAACCAGTACAGATCCCCAAGGAATCAGAAAATTCACACTAACCTAGGCTTTTCTATTTAAAAAAATTATGCTTTAAAATTCTTCTATTTTGAGATCATGTGCTGTCCCTGTTAAACAGTTACTTTAAAAGAACTGGAAGTAGTACCATCTTTTAGTCTCCAATTCTAGCAAAAATTCTCTTAATTTTTAACCTGCACTTATTATTTACTGGTTGACACAGGATTTTCAAATTAAGATTTCATTTAAGATTCCAGTACCTTGGAAATGAAAGCACCAATGACCCTGTGAACAAACTTCTGATGCAAAACATTGAGCAGAAATTTCCCCTACAATCACTTACATTCTTCTAGTACAGACAGCTCTTCATTTTCAGCTGCTGTAATAAATCATCGTCCCATGACACATTTCTGCCATGTTTGGAAAATACAGGCTCTCAAATATCCTAATTGTGTATATGGCAACATTCGTGGCTTCTGCTCTCAATAGGACTTCTGTGCAGAAGAGGACCAGGGATGCTGCTAGTTGGCTGGAACTCTGGAGTCCAACAGCTCTATAAAATGACTACCACACTGAAAGAATGATTATTAAAAGTGATGTTCTCATTTAAAAAAAAAAAAAAAGTATTTGACTCATACAGTCACTTATAGCCTTCAAACTGGCTCAAAAATATTTTCAAAACAAAATGGAGTATTACAGGCATGCTCACACATCACAGTTTGTTAGCTCTTGCTATTTGACTTTTTTCAATTTCCCACCTGTCTATCAAACTTTTTCTCAAGAAAATTTAGCCTCAGAATGATCACCATTAACTGAATAGACACAGCAGTTTTAAAGTTTTACTTCACTCTTGTATGTTATACATGAAAAGCTTGATCCACCACCACTGAATCAGGTCAATGAAGACAATGGGATCAGGAGCCAGCTCTTAATCACATTATTTCTTTAGAGCTTAGAAGCTAATAAGTCAAGCACTGAATCCCAGATTTCAAGGGTATTATCACAGTGTGTTACTTGATGAGAAAGTCACAATAATCACCGCTCAAGTCAAGGATACTCATACCATTCCTTAGCCTGAAAGTATCCACAGCAGATTATGCAGGCACTGATTTAAAAAAAGAAAAATCAGATGGAAGAGAGATTTTTTTAATGCCAAAAAGGTAAACCTGCTCAGAGGATTGTTAGAAGAATTACAGACAACTAACTCATGAAACACAGAATTAATTTGTGTCAACTTCAAACTCCTTTCCCAGTACACTTCCTTCAATTAATATCCAAGAAACAAGTTATAAACTTTGAAAGATTAATACACTAATGAGGTGGTAAAATATGTAATGCTGTGTAAAAATTTTACCCAATCTCACATTCTATGGTCAGTTTATCCTCTTCAAAGTTACTCACTAAAACAAGAGTTCAGCAATGTGGAACACTTCAAGCTATAATAATGCATCCAACAAACCTGCAGCTACCCTGCATAGGAACAGACATGGTGCCTAAGTAGGCTGCAAATTTCCATGAGTTATTTCAGATGATAAACATAAAAAGCTTTCCTGCAGTACTGTGAAGAGTTTGATGGTAGTAATTGGTGAAGGAAATAAAAGCTCTGCCAACTTGAAATCTTTACAAAGTGCAAGCCGTATTCATACATAAACAGATGAAATACATTGCACTTATCCTTCTATACAGACATCTTTCCTCTCTTACCCTCCACTTATTTATGTGCATACACACATCCAATGTCTTCAACTTCACAGCTAATAGCTCATGTGATAAAGCTTCCTGGTATGACATCTGAAATTTTGCGATCTATGCTAAGGACCAAACCTTCAACATTACTGTGAAACAAAACCAAAGCAAGATCTGAGAATAACAACCCCTTGTGTGAATTTTAATAGTGTTGTTGGTTCAAATGCAACAAGGAGGGGGAAAAACACAAATGCAGTCTCTGTCATTCTGTTGCACTTGCTGTATGATTCAGGCTAAATGCTGTCACACTTATACTGCTGTTGGATGTTCAGATTAAAGACAGGTCATGTGCCAACTGTCCATAGTCCTTACATGCATCATGGCACAGGGCTGGGTGAAAAACCTCACACACACAAAGAAAGAGTGATACATTTCCCAACACTGAAAACATATTTATCATAAATACTTGGTGTTTAAGCAAGAAATATGCCACAAAGTCACATTTCCAAATGAGTCCTTTTTTTTCCCCAGCAACTCTGCCCATTCCATATAGAATTCTGCCTCAGAAGGCATTATAAAGTTTTAGCTCAGAAAAAGAAAAAACAACAGAAACAAAATTCTGTTTAAATTGGAAGCTAATCAGATGAAACTCCGGTCAGAATTTGAAGTAATTAAACTTCAAAGTCGCTCCAATATTTCTAGAGTGGCTGAAGGCAGTGAGAACCTTAGACAGAGGGAGGCTTTCTCTGAAGTTGAGCCACTGTGTTCATCGAGAGCAAAGAGGCAGAGGGAGCACTTTGAAGGCAGAGGGATGGTTCTTTTAAGTCCCATTACACTCAGTTCCTGATAATTCTTTTTTAGGTATTTATTTAATAAAACCTATGCACAGTACGCACCATTAAATGTACAGAAAAGCCAGAGAACCAAAGCTATTCATAAAGTGCCATAAAATGCAGTAAGAGAAAATGCATACTATCACAATGATGTTAAGCAACAGTAAATTTATGAAGGATGGCGGAAGGGAACTTCAGGTATTGCGTGACAAATCTTCAAGTTCCCAAATTAAAACAATACGTCCAAAACAGATTGAAAGACTAGTGGATCAGGAAATATCACACTCAATTCAAATCGATATAACTATTATATTGTATAGTTTTTCTAAAAGAAATTACTGTAATGAATGGAATAAGACAGAAGGGAAGATGAAGAGCAACAGCCTTCAAACTGCGGCAGACAGAGATGTGACCTGCAAATCAGGGATGTCTGCAGTTCCCCTGGGCAATACTGCTGATACCAGGTAACTTCCTGGGTAATACTTCCATTGCCTCTTGTCTGCAAAGCCCAGAAAACTTATCTACTACTGACTATTTGCAATTTCCACCAGATTTACAAGCGCAGCATGACCACCCAAAGTATTTCAAAACGACATTTGTCTGACCAGCAACAAAATCACAGCAGTCAGGGGGAGCTTCTTAATTTTCCCTTTATAAAATAGTACTGTACCTATATATCTCCAGATGGCCAATGTAGAAGAAACAATTTAATTTGCAAAAGCCAAAGTGCAAATCCATACATTTGGAAAAGGCAAATAATGAACTGTGTTGTCATTGTTATACGCCTTCCAGCGCTTGCCAAAGAGTATATTTCAATGCATAGTCCCAGGCTCTAAAAGCACAATGTTCACAGATCAGAATTTAAGAGAGCACTTATAAAAATAGAAAAAGAGTTTCATTTAACAAAATTGTTCTTTGTATGAAGAGCATTTGTCAAGTATGTCCTTGCATAACTGTCCTTGTTATCCTGAACAGTGAAGGAAAAAAATCTATACCAATAATATTCACCATTTTTTGAGGGAAAAAAAGAAAAAGAAGTGGGAAATTATGAAGTGTTTTCACTCATTCTGACCATAATGACTCTCTGAAGAGAGATGATGGGCATGACTGCACAGCATATGTGTATCATACCAGTGTTCCTCCACTTCTGGAAGGGAAGGTAGGCAATCCATCCACCCCAAACCTGCCCTGCCATGTAACAGCTGAGCTAAGAAGTAGGTGATATTCCAAAGAAACTACACTTTCATCTCTGTAGCATGAATTCACAAAACTGAACATTTTCTGTATAGCTGTGTATGATGACTGGCTGGAATGTCCAATTCACTGAAGCCATAAGGAAAAGTGAATCATCCTAGAGACCTTGAAAGCAATCTTAGACATGTAGCGAAG
Organism: Lagopus muta; assembly: GCF_023343835.1. Classification (NCBI taxonomy): domain Eukaryota; kingdom Metazoa; phylum Chordata; class Aves; order Galliformes; family Phasianidae; genus Lagopus; species Lagopus muta. Next base: position 7,524,943 of record NC_064440.1, on the reverse strand, counting down.
TCATGCTAAGCCCAGTCAGGAAAGTGCAACGCACCTTGGGCAAACAGTGCCACAGATTTGGCACAACACTGTCAGGTGGAGGGGTTGAAAATGGGGTCTAGCCTATTTCATATTGGCTGACAAGAGTGCAGAGACCAAGCAATGCAGAGATCACCTATGACAGTAATGATCCTCCTGCCACTTCTGTCAGATGAATCCTATATACTAGGAGACTACTCATTATTTCAGAACAGCTGTGTGTGGGTTGGAGACACTAGTCACAACAGAAAACATTCCAAGTCTTTCCTTTTTTTTTTTTTTTTTTTTTTTTTTAAGTTTACTTAACATGACGAAGTGATTGCCATAGCAACACTTATATACACTTATATACAACTTAATTCCTTCCATTTTTCAGCTCTTCTGATTCTCAGCTTGTTGGACTTACAGCTCACTTTGTGCAAGCATAAGTAAGACAATCTAAGGAAAAAAACGCTCCTCACTCTCAAAAATGGAAATGCATTTTGCAATACTTGAAAATTATTATTACTTAGTACTGAACAGGAGAACTGGTAAAATGGTGAGAAACATTAAACACACACACACACACAAAAAAAGAAAAAACAACCAAAAAAATCTCTGGGTTCTGGGAAAGTTTCTACCTATTCCATATATGAAGGTTTCGGTGTACTTTAGAACTAAACTCCCTGTCCTCCTGAGGATAACAGGAGAGCTTCTACCGATTCCTTCTTTCTACATGAATTTTACTTTTGTAGGAATTGATAAAAAAAAGCTCAAAGTACCTTTTTCTGATGAAAAGGTAATGCATTAAAAACCTAGCAAATATATACACATTTTTAAAGTCAAACCCAAAAGACAACAACTGTAACAGGACATAAGCATAGTGTCAAGATGTGGGAGGCTCAGTAAAAGGCGAGAAATATTATGCAAACCCAGGTTTATCACAAATGTTTCCACATATTATTATTCAGGAATAATTAATAGATATAATTTAACATATGACTGTAATCCCACGCTTTCTTTCCTTACCACAGTCTTCATCCAAAAAAATACTTCCTGTAATTTCCAAAGAGGAATATGTTTTCAACCCATTCACTTGGTTTGCTTACCTCAAATCTGCTAACAGTAATTAAATTTTAGAGGCTGATTTCATTCTCTGATATTACAGATCAGGCTTAATATTTAATCTTCTAGGTTATTGGCTTTTTTAGTTAGAGAGAATGATCTAAGAAAGACATAAATAGTGAAGAAACATGCATTTCTGGAGGAAAAAAAAAACGATAGCAGGAATTTTATATCAGATATTTGCTTCATATACATCAGTACATAAAATACTGTCTAGATCATTACTGATATAAGAAATCTTTTGAAAGGACAGACCTCGTGGTAAATATTTTTTCTGTGTTGGAAGTCAGCTCTCATTTGATCTTTTTTCCTGTATGTTACCAAACTTCAGCTCATACTCCAGATAATGCTCTTCAAAGTCAGATTTTCAGAAGTACTGTATCAAAATCTTGTTGAAAACACTTGCACACATTCCGAGTATTTAACACCAAACAGTGCCTTGACTAAAATTAAGAAATAACACAAGGTAATTTCTTTATCCTTTAATTTTCAAAGGAAAAAAATCTAATGATTAATTTCACTGACTGAGAAGATTATCAACAACTGAACATTTAATTTCCATCTAATTGGGAAGATAATCTCTTAATGTCAATCAGATAATTTAAGGCTCCACTGAATTTTTTCCCCTCATGGATTCTTCTAATCTGCAGATAAACTCCTGAAGAGCACTTCAGTGCACTTGATACGCTGCCTGTATCACACACAAACTCTGAGAGTTGGATGAGAACACCCCTTTGTGCTACTCTCTCTCCATTTGCCGTAGACTGTGGTCAGTACTCCCTATCATTATCCTCTAAAAATAGAGATTACAGCAGTGAAGTGATGACAGGCATCAACGCACCGCAGATAACTAACTTCTTTCTCTTGGGGTTTGCTGCTGAATTCTTGTCTTCCTTTCAATACAGTAATTTACAAATATTCAGAAGCAGTTTTGAAAAAAAATTTCATTCCTACTGAATGAAAAATGTACATTCCACCCATTTAGATTCACAGCTCCTCTTTGTGAAGAGTATTATTTTTGTTATCCTAATCTTACCATAAGAATTATTATTTTTACACTGCTGTTAGCTAAATACACTATTTTATTAAAATTATCTAGCTAAAAGACATTACACTTTGAAGCCTCATCTCAGGAAAAGCATTTTCTACTTTAGAGAATTTGTAAATTCTTATGCTTCTAAACTAGAGATGAACTTCAATATATTATTAAGCGTGTTTCTGAACCAAAAGCTGAAGTCAAACCATAAATAATACAGTATAGGCTGAAAGAGGAAAATAAGCATTAGTAATAGGAAAGAGAATAAAGAAGGAAAAAATCCTGAAAGTTGGTATTCAATAGGGATTTGAAAGCAAAAAAAGGGAAAGGGTATTTTGTAGGAAAAAAAACCGAAACAACAGTAAGTCACAAGGAAGAAATTATTAAACCAAGTGAGGATAACAAAAGGATTTACAAAGAAAAAGAGACATTGATCCCATTTACTTATTTATTTGTTCATTACTCATTATATGAGGGCATATTATATTCTAGCAAGAACAAGGTGAGAAGATGCCTATGATGTCCACGATAAAAAAAAAAAAAAAAAAAAAAGCACTTGTATCTAGAAAAAAAATTATTTTAGTTTCACTCGGCCTCCAGGGACAACTTTCTGCTGAGAGACATACAAAATTCTCACTGGCAAAAAGAAATTCTCTGTATCTGAGTGTTCACTGCACTACAGAATTGTAGATTTACTGCCCCATCCTTTACCATTAACACAAGAACGGAATGTTTGATTTCCATTTTCTAATCAAAAGTATAATGCAGTTTTTGGTAGTTGTGAATAATACCACCAGCAGAGTGAGAAAAGGTTTAAAGGTCATTTTAACACACACGTTATTAAAAGCAATAGAGAAACAACCTTTCCTCTGGAAATCTCAACTGGCTTAGATGTTCAAACTCTCACAGTATCACATTCTCTGCTCATACCTTGATAATCTTCAAAGAAAAATCAAAATCAAAAAGATATATTACTGCAGAACTGTCCCCCCCCACACACACACAATACACACAAAGGTTTCCCTGCTGCTGCATTCGCATGGTCCCAGAAGAAACAGGTTGGTAGGACATTCAGCAAGAACACGTGTGTTAATTTCTCAAATTCATTCCTACATACTGATCTGTCGCCTTGCAAAAATTAGACTTTTTCAGTGATGCCAATCAAATTACAGTGAATAACCAATCTGAACTATATACAGTCAATCCATGCAAGTTATGGCAAAGTCAAATACTTGGAGAATTGATGAAAGCATTTCAGAAGCATGGAATGCTACAGCAAAGAGTACAAAGAAAGGAACTCTAAAATTGCAAAAGACTTATGTTAAAAAAAAAATAGGAATTTGCCAGACAGCTGCAGTGCTTATGCCAGAAATGCTGGCTTACATCTTATGATCTGCTATGATAAGGATGGGGAGATCCTGATGTCCAGAAATCAATTTACAAGACTTTGAATTGCACAGCAAAGGAATTCCAAGTTTATAGAGATGCACTAAAACAACTGCTATGCCAAATAGAACAGTTTTGCTCCTTCCACTAAGCATGGTTTAAATAATTCATTCAATTATTAGTTTTGTACTCAAAGATGCCTTATTTTCATGCAGATTTATGTGCCATTATGCATAGAGGACATTCTTAATTGTGCTGAAACAACTGCAAATTTAATTAAAGTTTGCTATTTCAAGCATAAAATAGATTAAAGAAAATGCTGACAATAGTAAAATAAATATTCAACTACTAAATTTAACATTTATTTTTAATCAAAACATCAAAATAACCTTATTTCTAATTATGATTCCATGAAAAAATGTCTTGAAGAAACATTTGCCTCTATTATTTTCAATCCGTTCAGCTGAAGCACATTAGCTTATTCATAAAACTGTTGATTAATAACTTTGTTCCAGCTGCATCACTGTATGTTACAAAGAACACATATTAATGTATGTAAACAACCATTATCATTAAAAAAAAAAAAGCCTCAATACTCAGTAAGAGCAGAAAACCCATCAAATATCTTACAGTGCAATTAAATCACCTAAACCGTAACAAAGATGGAAAAATAAGTGACAAACAGAGGGAAACAGGTCCAGAGATCTATTAAAACTTCCAGAGATGCCACCTAAATGCCTGCAAGTTATTTGCAGTTCCTTTTACAGGGTATTAAACCATTGCCCCTTAAAATCTACTGTGTTTTAATATGCAACAAGAAGCAAATCCTCACTTTGGTAAGAAGATATATTCAAATGTATCGTCCTACACTCAAATGCATTCTTCTGAGGAAAGAGTCACCCCTGATTCTCCTGCTACTTATTTAAAAATCTCCAATTTATTTACAAAGTTTATTTTTCTTAACTTTATAGACAATTGATTTAATGAGTGGTGGTGAACAAGTGGAAAAAGAAAGATGAGTGGATCTCCTCTTTTCCAGAATCACTACATCAGGCTCTGATTGAGGAAAAACACAAGGCAATCCAGGAAAAAAAGAGCATTATCTTACTTCTTCATGATACAAGAAATAATGACACGGATATACAGAGGTTTACCAAGGCATTGTACACCTTATCCCCCCAGGATTTTGAGAAAACATGGAAGTGCCTCACCAGCCTAAGAAATTTCTCAAGAATCAGAATATTTAAAAAATAAATAAAAAATTAAAAAAATTGCTTTTTACCACATATTCACAATAGTAACTTTACTAAATTTTGAAAGTGGACTACGCTTTTTGGTAATTTTCCTTCTTACCTTAAGGAATAGATTCTTTTCGGAACATGAGAAAATTCAATGGCATTACTGCTAACAAGAACTGAGGATCGAGCTGACAACAGTATGCTATTAACCAGTTTTAGCACTGCCACTACCACTTCTAGAGCATGTAAACATTGTTCTGGTTTGAAAACCATGAGATCAGTCACAGGACTCCAGAACAAGCATCACAACCTTCATCCAAAGCTAACCACCATCACTGCTGTTTGATGTCAGTGGATCACATTTACTGAGGGACAGATTCAACACTGACCCTGCTGTGTTTAAGTCTAGTGAGGAGGATATTTTCATGACTTTCTGTTTTTCTCTATTGCCTGCATTGCTAAGAAAATCCTAAACAAACTCATTCAAAATAAAAATTTCACTAGGTCAAATAAGGAAATTAAGTTATTATGAAAGATTACAAGAACTCTTTCCATAATAAGGAACAATGAAGAAGGGAAACAGTAAGGAGAAAGAATTTTTTACATAAGAATCAAACCCTCCACAACAAAACCAGTGAACCAAACAATACCTCTTTCTTGCTGATCTGTCCATACATGCTATAAGAAAAGTTTGATGAATCCAGCAGAATCAGTAGAAAAATATCTACTTGGATCTAGTCTCAGGTTAATGAGTAATTTTACACTGATACCTCTAGAATATTTCATATTGGGTTTCATGTAATCAGCTAGTAAGAGTTTAAGGATTATGAAACCTCCACAATACAACAGGTAGAATACTACAGAGAAGTCAGAGCAATTTACTTCAATTGAAAATCTTGCAGTATTTCTGCTTAAATACATGTGTTACCATCATTTTATTAGAAAGTCATGGAAAGAGAAATTAAGTACTTGATTCAAACTATGTTATGTGGAGTCACATACAGAATACACAAAACAACAAGGGCTGCTGCTTTTTAATTTAAAGGATTATTTACCAATGAACTGTTGGCTTACCTGTTTTACATCGTATGCAAGAAGAACAAATCTTAAGTCTGGTGAAACTGAGTATCTCGATGCTTTGAAAGTTACCTACAAATGAAGTAACAATAAAAGTGAGTACACAAAAGGAAAGATCACTTTTTTCCAAATTACAGTTAATTTAATAATTCTCCATTCATAACAGTTCTGATTAGGAAAACCTTAATTTACACAAAAGATGGACTGCAATAATTCTTAGTCTAATTTGCAGGTGTCAGTAGAGTGGTGACATGAATCTGGCTTCAAGACCAATTACAAATTCAGAAGCTGATGAATTTTTTTTTGTCATGATTACAGACACTAAGCTTAAAGGTAGCAATTAAAACCGATTCATTTTCAAAGGAAGAGGGAAGGTGTTTTGGTTGGTGTGTTCATCAGGAATGACTACATGGGAGACCTGTCACTTGGTTAAGCTATAAAGATAATGCACAACTACTACTACTACTACAAAAAAGAATAGATGTGCACTGTGTCCTTACTATGTTTCTTTCAACACCACACAGAAACATTTTGCATGACAGTTTGCACTAAAGAAAAATCCTCTTTCTTATAGGAAGTAAAATGCTTAGTGGAAGGTAAAGTGGAATATAAAATACCAATATAAAACTAATATTGTTTTATATCTAGCTAAGATTACATGACACCCAATAGAATTCAGGGTTGTAACTCAATAAAAGGATAACATTGATGTTGAAAAAAATTTAATGCATCTAATGTAGAAGAAAGATAAGTGTGCTTTAAAGTGTGTTGCAGGAAGTAATTTTTAATGAATCTTGAGGTATCTGCAGAATGAGAGGGGAAGGGAGAAGTAAAAGAATTAAAATAAGAAGTAGTATGGAAAAACTAACGGAAGCACACAGGTACGATATGAGGAAAAATGTATGAATAGCTCTGCAGAACAACATATAAAGACCTTTTCTGATTTTGCTTTTTGGACATCCTGTTATGTTTAGCCTAATCCTACTGCTAATCTAAAGATTAAGGAGTACACTAGCCAGAAATCACAGACCAATTCATTCATAAGGCTAATCATCCAATAAGCCAAGAAGATGCAGCATTTTGACGTACAATCTAAACTGAAGTTACTATATAACATAACTAGAACCAAATTACTCAAATCCAGTCAAAAGGAAAAAATAACTTTTGGAGAAAAAAACTGTGCGCAACAGCAAACAGAATGAAGATAAATCAGCTGTCCTGAGGCAAGAAGACAAAAGGATCTTCTAAGGCTGTGAGGAAATTTTTAATCTATAAAGTACAAAGAATAGATTTCCACCACGTACAAAGAACCTCTCATGAGATAACCACCAGAAACTAAATGCATGGACAACATGCCTTTTGTTTGGCACATCACTGAAAATATTCTAGATGTGAAAATTTTCGGATTTAAAATTTTCGGATTTGGTTCAGTTTATTAATTATTGTCCCTACTACCTCATTCATAAGCAGTATGCAACCCAGGCAGATATCCCAATTCTTTCTTAGGGAATGTGGCACTTAACATTTCCAGCATTTAATAAAAATCTTCAGTTACTTATTATACCACTACAAAAGTAATACAATTAATGCTAACACCTGACTAGCTCAGGTGTATTGGCAATCTGAAACACCACCACCAGGAGCTACTCTCATACTCTGTATCCAAGTGGAATCTTGTGGATTTGGGATTTAAACTAATCTGAATCCTACAGAAAATGACTTTGTTCATCCAGCTTGTGCTCAACTGCAAAATTTTGTATGCTTCCAGCAAAACCTTGTACACACAGTATAAGCGCAATGCCACTGAGACATAATCTCTTGATTGCAGGGAATGGCTTTGGCAGAAGTTTTCAGTGTAATGGAATTCTCGTGAAAAAAACCATAAAGCTATTTTGTACTTTTTAATGTTCCACTTAAGAACCAAGAAAATAAAAATTAGGCCATAAGAAAACAAGTTTGCACAGCCAAAGCTGATAGCAATGCTGATTTACTGAAATTGCCCTAAAAACATTATTAACCTATTTTTAAAGCTGGATTTACAATCAACCTTTCTAGGAATCAAAATGTTCGATTCAAACAGAATTTCAGAGGGGTTTAAGTTACAACTTTTTTTTTCTTATGTTTTCAGACAATCTTAGAAATAAATTCAGAAATAGCACTTCTGTGCATAGAATAAACCCTTCTAGTTCAAAAACAGAGAAAAAGCACATTATAACCATTCCTCCTGTCCACCATGGAAAATAAACTCAGAATTCATCAGTGGACTAAAACAAAAGAGAGACAGATTCCACTTTTTCCCTGTACAGGTGCCTAAGGTAACACCAACCAACTCACTGACTGAGGTGATAAGATCACCACGTGGTGGATTTAAAAGAAAACTGCAGTCCTCTCTATGGGAAACTAGACGTATGCTGCTGAAACCCTGGGGAGATTGTGTACTGGGATGATTGCTACAGGGAATAGATATGTTTATTTATTAAAAAGAAGTTTGTCAAGAGTTTGACCTTAATGATTTGTTCTTTTCTCAGGAGAAGAGTGGTTTTGAATTTTGAAGAAAAAGAAAGTATTGAAAAAACATCATATTGGAAACAGTGGAGGGAAAAAAATTTAAAAAAGCCTTAGGCATCATTTTGTCATCTGGAAAGTGCTTCTTCCAATGCCATGTCTGCATATCAGCTACTTTTCAAGCTCCTTGCTTTGTGAGGAGCTGTTGAGCCTTATTAAAAAAAACAGATCTAAATGCTGTCCCTTATGATTCTGCCTCTATGTTTATCTTTCTTTGCCTGATTTGTAAGAACTATAGCCCTGGACAAATAAGCTTTGAAACAGGGAGATATGCAGCTAATTAGGCCTGGTCCCTGGCTGCAGAATCAGGGCTCGTTTCCCTCTGCATCACTGCACAGAATAAGCTGGATAGCAGACTGCTGGTAACTGAGCTCTGTGTGCACTGTGCCCTATATATACACCCATGTCCCCTTTCAAACCTGGACAGAAGAAAGGCAGAAGGAAAGGTCATTTTCTTTATCTCCTTCACATTTGCTTTATATCTTGCCACATCGAGACCTAAAATCCCTACAAAAGCTATCAGCTCTATTCAACTATAAAATACTTTAAACAAATAAACTGTTATCCGTAAATTAGTTATATTTCACCTGTACAGTCTTCCCTTCTTAAATTTGTCATCCATTTTCCATACATTGCTAAATATGACATCACATTTTCAGTGTTCATTATAACCTATTTAGCAAAAGGGGGGTTCATTAAAGTGTCCACTATTGTAACAATTCTTAATATTTGTTTGGTTATATAATACAATGTTGTTTAATGCATTCAGAATTATTCAATCTTTCATTAATCTCTTATGCAAGACTCTTAAAATACAAGCATGTAAGCTACTCTTGCAATTAAACCTACATTAATCAACAAAGGAACTGTAATTGCATTAAGATGCTGCACTGAGTTTCCCATCAAAAGAGGAAAGGATGTGTGGGGATAAAAAACAAACAAAACAAAAAGAAAAATCAAAATGGAACTATTAACAAGAAGGGGTATTTATGAACAGTGTTGTGTATAACAGCACAAAATAGTTCCTGCTAAAAGCTGTTCAGACTAAAACTGTCATTCTCTGCCTTTGGCTGTAAAGCTTCTACGAGTTTTCACAGCTGGGCTGCCACAGCCTAATCATGATTCATGAGCCAAGGCTTCTGTTTCTCTCACCCTTCTGATGCCACCCACTAATTGGCAGGCAGCAAGAAGTAATCCTTTCCTCTCCATCCTTGTGTAAAAGATGGCCCACAGTAACACAACAATATGATGCTCTAGGGTATGCTCCTAGCAAGCCACTGAAAAGCAGGTTTGCAGTTCAGTAAGATTTATTTGCTGCACACTCTGATGCAGTTTCCCCTGAAGTTTGAGGAGAGTTGTGGAAAGGCAGAGAAATCCAATGGGAAACCTGGTCACGAATGGCAGGGTTTTAGAAGAGTCCAAAGCATATAGCTGGGTGAAACCTGTTAGGACGCAAGACCATATTCTAGTTTCCAAGCTGAAAACAGTAATACTTGCATTGTTGGGTATCACACACAAATCAAAAGCTCCTTATTTGATTATTCAAAATATATCTCATCATCTAAAATGGAAAGCCTTAAGTAGTTGTGCTACATTCATTACTGGCTAAGCGTTTGTTAGGGAGCATGCCTGGCATCTGAATATTTTTGCATACATCCACCATTATCACAGTTATTCTTTTTTGTTAAGAGAAATAAATGAAACAAAATTTCTAAAGGAGTCTTAAAACACACTTCATAGAATCAGAGAATATTCTGAGTTGGAAGGGACTCACACGAATCCATTGAGTTCAGCTCCATCTGGAAACAACCATAACAGAACACAGTCCCATACACTTTTCCTCTCATCTTTTTTTTTTTTTTTTTTTAATTTTTGTTTTGGGTTGTAGGACTATAAAACTGATGAGGGAGGCAGACCTAGAAGCATCGCAGGGGTACAGACAAACAACTCCAACAAGCAAAAGAAACCACGCGGCCCTCCATACCCTCCCCCTTGCAGAATACCCAGGCCTCATAGCTAGGTTGAATACCCAGAATATCCAGGCCTTGTAGGTAGGTTGTGGGTGAATTGGCAACCTGCTCTTCGTGGCTTTGTGACAGCAAAAGGTATAAATAAAATGCTTGTTAAACACTGAAATTGCTTAGCTAAATGTGGCATCATGTCATTTATTTTGGAACTGTAACATGCAGTAAAGTATTGCTAAGTGCTAAATGACTGGTAAGCATGTCACTTATACTCCTGGTGATAGGCACCTCAAACAGATGATGGAGAACATATTGTAATCACATCTTGAGACAGCATCACAAACATCAGGATGCCACACAGTGATTAATGTGCGGGCTTTTTTTGGCTCTATCTAACAGAAGACTTGCCCAGCCTCCAGCTGTTAACATTCATATGCTGCTGGCTCAAAATAGCAGCTATTTATTAGTTATTAACTATTTCCCAGACAGCTTGAACAAGATGCACTACACAAATACATACATACAGATGTGGTTTAGAAAACATCTTTAAATTAAGACCTCCAGAGAACCCAACAGATATTTTTCACGCTTCAAAAGCAATTAATTCCCTTATATCACTGCTAGCCCCTTCTCCCTACACAAGGAGTTTATCACAGCAGTTCTGTTTTCAACGGACATTACTAAGAAAAACCTGCCCCTGCTTTGGGAAACTTGAGCACACACAAACAGGATAGGGAATACAGACTAAAAGCAAGTTAATAATTCCCATCTAAAGCTGACTGTTCCACAATGGAAACCTTCTAACACAGAAGAAGGGAACTTGTATTGCCACTGTTTATGTTGGATCTGCACAATACTATTCATTAAAATAAGACAGCTCTGAAGAGTTGTTAAACCAGCACTGTTCTAATTATGCACTGGTGATTTAACAGATGTGACAGTGAGTGAGGAAAATGTTTGATTAATGAGCCAGGTGTCTAACTTTGGAAGAGTACATTCAGAAGTGCGAATTTGGGGACAATGGACCTTAGAAGATAAGGCTTTCAGACATATAGCCTGGCTCTGTAACACGGAATCATAGAATAGAAAAGACCTCTAAGATTATCAAGTACATCCCCAAAGATTCCCACCATGCCCACTAACCATGTCTCTCAGTACTATAATCTACCACTTCCTTAAATATCTCCAGAGAAGGTGACTCTATCACTTCCCTGGGCAGTCTGGAATCTACTTTATTTAACACTGACAGCTTATCACTCCATACAGAGTGGAGCTTCAACAACAACAAAAAGAAAAAAAAAAGAGAGAAGGCGAGGGGAGGGGACGGGAAAAAAAAGAGGAGAGGAGAGGAGAGGAGAGGAGAGGAGAGGAGAGGAGAGGAGAGGAGAGGAGAGGAGAGGAGAGGAGAGGAGAGGAGAGGAGAGGAGAGGAGAGGAGAGGAGAGGAGAGGAGAGGAGAGGAGAGGAGAGGAGAGGAGAGGAGAGGAGAGGAGAGGAGAGGAGAGGAGAGGAGAGGAGAGGAGAGGAGAGGAGAGGAGAGGAGAGGAGAGGAGAGGAGAGGAGAGGAGAGGAGAGGAGAGGAGAGGAGAGGAGAGAAGAGAAGAGAAGAGAAGAGAAGAGAAGAGAAGAGAAGAGAAGAGAAGAGAAGAGAAGAGAAGAGAAGAGAAGAGAAGAGAAGAGAAGAGAAGAGAAGAGAAGAGAAGAGAAGAGAAGAGAAGAGAAAAAGAAACCCCACACATCTTTATTTGGCTCTATTCCATAGATAATCATTCAATGGTTGCTTGAACAGTAGCCATCTTGGATCAGTTTCCCATGTTTAATGAAGTGCAGATATCTAATGTTGAGAGCTCTGTCAGTCTGTATCAGTTAAATGTGAATCAGCTCCATAAAAAAACATGAGCAACTTTCTGACAAGACGAAACGCTCACAGTGTGAAGCAGTTTGTCCATACTGATTCATCACTGATTGGCACGGCTGGTTTAGCATAATAGCCTGAACAGCTTCTCATGCTGGCACTACATAGCGTAAGCCAAACACCTGCAGCCAAAAGTGTATGCATTCATTTGTGAGGAAACTCAAGAACTGTAATTAAATTTATCTTTAATAGTCAGAGATGTCCAAGTAGCTGCTTGCATTTAAGTTACACACTGAAGGTATAGGCCTAACACAGTGAGTCCTCCACTTAGCCAGACAAGCACTCACAGATATACAGAATTAAGAGGGAAAGTGTTTCTCCAATATTTCTTTGTTTGTACTTCACAGAAATTCACCTTTTCACTCACTTTTCATGGTGCCTGACAGTCTTTTTTGGGCTAGGATGTAAAGTGAGGCACACCCCAGCATACAGATGGGGGGCAGCTTACACAAAGGGAGCCTTATGCACACTCTACCTTAATATACAACTTTCTCCTCCCTTCTCCTTCATCTTTACATGGACCTGGGATATCAGGATCAAGTTCACTTTCCTGAACTTCTGCTCTCTTCTTTCCGGTTCAATGAGTTAAAAGGAAACTTCACTGAGGGTTTTATGTTTTGAAATGAAGCATTGGTATCAGCAAAGGCCAACAGCACACCAGAAATAAAATCAGCCCCTGTCAAACACCACTGATAGAAAAAAAGAAAAAGTAATCTTTTTTGGTCTACATGTGGAAACTACTTCACACAAGGGACAATACAGGGACAAGCAGTAACAGTCAGTGGTCCATACAGAGTACATAGGAGGAAAGACTGGCAAGCAATGCATTCACAATGCAAAGTCCTGACAAACAGGAATTACAGGGTAGGATGTAAAAGGTTATCACTGAGACTAACAGCTCCAAGCCAAGCAAAGGAAAATGGAAACTAAGCATTGTAACATTTTTTAGCAATTAACTGCTGCTCAGAAATATATTGAAGCTACTCATGAATGTAATATTTACTGGTAAAGAGAAATCCTCAGCCATCCAATTACCATTAATGCAGTAAAGAATGCTTAAACTTCTGATTACCAGGAATAGGAAATATTTTTTTCTTTCTCTGCATAATTGCTTAAAGGAAAATCTTTGTATGATTTTTTTGAACACTTTCCCCCATTTCTGATAACAGAAAGCTTTCAAATTTTGGGTAGAATTCCCTATTTTATGAAATGTTGCACACAGCTAGATCCACTAACAGATATGTCAGGGACAATCCTTCAAATGGCCTGAACAAAACATGGACTACAGCCAAAAACATATATACCAATTAATTATTTGCATGTAGGTTGAATAAAATAACAAGCCAGAAATTATCACTGACAGGAATGGATTATACTTTCCATTTATACATATCCTACTCTAGGTTACGAACATATATTCTGCAATCTTTAAATATTGTACTCTCTCACTGCTGTTACAGGAAAAAAGTTAGCAGACTTCCAGCAAGAAATAAAATGTGTTACTTACAAAAGTTGTGTTCTCCAGTAATAATGTAGTGGTATTTGTTTCTACATTCAGTTCAATAACATGCCCATTCCTATCTTTATACACCACTGCTGTATCTGCAACAACAAAGGCATTAACAATTAACAAACACATTGAGTAAATAATACAACAGAGAAAACCAGCATATTGAAGTCATTCAAATACCTTTATTATGATATGCAAACAAGACTGAGAGAAGAACTGCACACATCATAATGCAGTGGGAGATGTCCCTGCCCATGGCAGAAGGTGGAACTGGATGCTGTTTAAGTTTTTAAGTTCCCTCCCAACCTAAACCATTTTGTGATTCAATGTTCACCTGCCTCATGAGCTTAATGAGTTCATGCTCTATGGTACGTTCATTTCATTCAGAAACATGATTATATTTAAAAAGAAACATTTTATGTGATAAGAACATATTCATTGGGATTGATGGGAATGAAGTAACATCCTGAACCACAAAACAAAATACTCTGACCTAGAAATCACTGTCACTATGTATACCAAAAGCTGTCTACCAAAGGGAAGTTCTGCAAAAAACCTTTTTCTGGACACCACTGTCCCATACCTCCTCGGAAGCACTTCTAAGAAAACCTCTGTACTATTTTATATCTCTAGCAATTCTGTTGATAAAGATATGTACAATATCTGCAGACAGTCTGTGATCTCTGTGATGAGTGCAAGGCCACAGAATATCAGATCACCAGCTCAGTGGCCTGCTAGAAAGGATTAAAACAATATGTTTGTAAAACATAAAACCACTGTGTCATAAAGCCTTGCATTTTTTTCCCCTTTTTACAGATTGCTTGAGAAGTTTACATAAGAAAAAAAAAAAATACACCTGAGCTAAAGAAAAAAAAATATGAATTAAAAAACTGTCATTCTTACAAAAAAAGGTTTTCTGCCTTTTTCATAATAATAGCTGCAATGATATAATAGATAATATACAATAAATTCATAAACCCTGATCAAAAAAAAAAAACAGTTCCAAATTTATCACTGTTTCTGAAAAGAGATTGAGCACTGGCTAGTTCTGTGTTTTATTTAAAATTACTGTTAAAAAAATTGTATTTAATCAAGCAGAACTATTTTTTTATTAAATAAAAATGTGGAAAGTTCTAAATTAAACCTAAAGGAAACACAGAAGAACTTTATTAATCCTCACTAATGCCTAAGAAATTCATTACACTTATTTGAATTGTATGAAGAAGCAAGTAAATATGCCTGGAGAAAAAGGTTATGCTATCATAAGAAATATGCTTCACTTATTCAGAAAAAAAATGTAGCTACATTTTAATTGACTGCACAGAAACTCCAAATATACAGCATTAGTGAATGTCCTCTGGTACATTCTGTAAAATTAATGAAGCCTCATTTAAAGAGCACACTAAGCTATTTCAGATTGTGGCTGGGAATTGGGATTGGGTGGATGGAATCTAGGACAGGATTTTCAGAGCTGCTGTTTAAGAAAAAAGATTACGTATCTTAGGAAATGTGGATTTTTCTTTTTAATATCAAAATAAACATTAAAAAAAATCATTTGAAAGATAAGAGGCAGCACTTTGTACAGAGTTATTTTGATTTCAGGTTACTGGCTACCACAGGACATTTAAATTTCTGCAACTTTTAGATTTTCATGCATGAGTTTTCAGGTACAACAGCACTAAAAATTCCTTGAGGACCACACTTATAAGCAATATTAAAATACCATTAAAAAAATAATAATAATAACAAAAAAAAAAACAATCAGTTCTCTAGACAAAGAGCTGTACCCAGTCATGGACAAATCAGAGTGTAAGAAATGGAGCATATAATTCAGAAACACTAAACATCCACCAACAACGATCAGTGTTCATCTTCCAATAGTACAGTGCATGGTGCATAGGTGAGCCTAATGCACTTTCCAGCCTGAACAACAATCATAGAATCATAGAATGGCCTGGGTTGAAAAGGACCACACTGATCATCTAGTTTCAACCCCCTGCTATGTGCAGGATCACCAACCGCCAGACCAGGCTGCCCAGAGCCACATCCAGACTGGCCTTGAATGCCTCCAGGGATGGGGCGTCCACAGCCTCCTTGGGCAACCTGTTCCAGTGTGTCACCACTCTCTGTGTGAAAACCTCCTAATTTATAACCTAAATCTCCCCTGTCTCAGTTTAAAACCATTCCCAGTTGTCTTATCTCTATCAACCCTTGTAAACAATATCAGAATAGAACTCCTTTTCAATCATCTAATCTTCCAGTTGTCCAACGTGCCATCAGCTCTTGTTCAACAGGATTTTTTGTGTTTTATTAATTAAATCCTACCAAGACAATTTCACTCACATAAAGAAGTTGGCATTAAAGTTACTAACAGAACCAAGACTAAGTGGCTCTTAGGGTTCTTCTCACATAGTGTGAAACAGCATTTGGAACTGCAGATACTGTGAATGATGTAAACCAAGGCCTTTGTTTTCAATTCAGAATGATATTTTATTTAGATTATGAGTATTGAAAATTGACAGTCAGACCCCTTAAAAGGCAGATGTTAGTGGACGATAATCACACCTTTCACTAAACCTTGGCTTCCATCTCTATACTGGATTCAATTGTTAACTCCTGAAGTGCATAAATTTAAATGAATGTTTGCAAAATGCCTGGAGACTCTCAGATATAAGAAAAATCCATCAAAATATCACACAAGTTCTAAGAATAAATACAATCTTCAAAAGTAACCATATCAAATTATACTGAAGTCTTATTCCAGTCAAAGCTTGCAGGGCACTTCTCAGGCTGGATAATGGGGTAGTTAATGGCCACAAAACATGATGATTTTTTCTACTGATAACCTAGACGCAAATAAGAGCTGTGAACATATTTGCTTCTAAT
Source organism: Lagopus muta (assembly GCF_023343835.1). Classification (NCBI taxonomy): domain Eukaryota; kingdom Metazoa; phylum Chordata; class Aves; order Galliformes; family Phasianidae; genus Lagopus; species Lagopus muta. The sequence goes on along the minus strand of NC_064440.1, from coordinate 7,508,245 downwards.
TCATCTTTGAACCAGAGTCATAAAGTCTATAGTAGAAAATAATACCTAGTCCTTAACTGTCTGTTCAAACAGATTGATTTATTATCTTGGTATCTTTGTGATATAGAAGTTCAGAGATCCCCAGCACTTCTCAAAGTCACTCAAAGGAGCAAAAACAAAGAATGCTTGATCTGTAATGAATTAAGAATAGTACCATGCAGAAAACAGAGCATTGAGGAGCTGTACTATCTGAGGACATCACTAAAACAGAAAGCATAATGTCCTGAGCTAAGCAGAATGTGAGGAAGCCTCTAAGAACACCACATAATTTCAAGCCACCTTCCCTAAGTGATGTACACAAATAACGCGTTGAAAATGTCCCACATGTAATAGTTCTGCACTATTAAAAGGTGAAGAAAGATAACCAAGGGTCTTTACATAAATTAACTTGACATCATTCCCCAATAAAATAGCAGCACAATAAATCCAGGATTCTTCCTACAAAATACAGGCTAGCAATAAAATTCACACTTGACAGCATTTTATGGGGAATAAATCTTGTCAAAAAATTTTTGACAGGACTATGTTTGATAGAGGAAACTACTAAGAATCTGTATATTGGGTTTTTTTTTGAAGCATTTGCCTTCTTTTATGACACTGTGATTCCAAAGTTTACATTATACCGTACTAATGGAAAACACATTAGGAGGACCAAAAATGGTATCGACTAACAAAAATAATAAGAAAGATAGGCTACTCCGATCAGTGATCTATCTCCTTTGGTTCACACTTCATATCTTTATGTCAATAATTAGTTTAGTCTGACTGCGGATAAAAATATTAAAGGTTTATTTCAGATGGCTGCTATGATCACTTCTGGCTTGGAATCTGTGAATTTAATTCTACTGATTTTCTCATCCCCTTTTGCAATGAATCTGTGGGAATACAGGACCAATATAACTTCTGTTAGTAGCTTTGTGTTAAGACCATTTTAATAAAAACTCAAGCCCTTGTGGTTGTCTTTCAGTTGACTGCCTATGGCATCAAGGCATATTTATTTTTTCATCCGATTCATAATTTGTCTCCTTTTTGTGCCTTTTACTCCACTTTCCTACAAGCTATCAAATATTGATTTCAGCTGCCGATGAGATGCTGGGGTTGGTTAATGATGCTGCCTTGTTCAGAGAATCCATGTGGGTGTACACCTGCTACAATGCTCACAGTCACAGCACGGAAATCCCCCCATCTCAGAAGAAAAATTGTTCCCAGGCAGACAAAACAGATTGCCTTCCTTCTCCCTTCCATTTCCCAACCTGCAGTGTGCAGATCCGTTTACCTGCAGGGTCCATTTGAGGATGCTTTACCAAAGTGATTCTCTTGTATGCAGGGATTTCAATGCCTGTAAAAATCTTCCTTAATTTTTTGTATCTATCACGTTTAAAATTTTTCATCAGAATTAGAGTATCTAGTTTAACTAAATATCTAAATATCACAAAATACAAAACTTGTTTTATTTAACCAGCAGCATGAGCCCCATCTTAGCTAATTCTATAATAACTTCTTTACCCTCAATTACTGAATTGACAACAAAACTGAAAAGCTACAGGGCTCATTTGCAACACTTGCTTTTCCAACTAGCATCATACAAGTTCACGTTAACTAAAATAAATTATTTTTAATTTCTAATGAACAATTCTGTTATTTGGAGGAAAAAAAAACAGACTAAATTCCAAGCTGAATTATACTATCATCATTGAAAATCAAACCCTGAATTAAGCCAACAGAAGAATTTAGCACAGGGTCTATGTGGCCTTTTAACAAATTTAGCTTTCTGAAAGCAGAATATTGAACTGTGGTGGTTTATTGATGAGTATAGGCTTTCATTTCACATGTTATTGAACTTAAGCAACTCCTCCTGTAATCCAAATTACAGACTAGGCTGAAAGGAGCAAGGTCTCATATACTTGAAACTGTCAGATACTAAGGTAATAGAACAGTATTAAGAGTGTAACTAACATTTCAAAAGTAAAGAAAAGAGATGGAAATGCACACCACAAATACTGAAGATATGCTTTATAATACCTAATAAGGAAATTTCAGGGCAGTATTTTGAAATTACTGGTAGTGTTACACTGAAAATTGCAAAAGCTTATTTTCCCACTGAAGGTACCGAGTTTCTGTTTGCTTAAATAATGTTATACACTGCAGCACAAAACAGCCTATCACTCCTCTTTTTTCTTATATTTTACCTTTTCTTGAAATAGAAAAATGTTGTTACTTTGCTGTCAACATATGCCAATCAGCCTTTGCTGTACACAGTATTATTAGAACTGCAGATGGTATTTCATTAAATTGATTATAGAAAATGTCATGCTAATTAAAATAGAGAAAGCTTTCTGATTTAATGAACAGGAGGTGCTAGACAAATCTTTTTCTAATTAAGTGCTAATTAAATAAAATAGTCATTTACAAAGATATTACAGATACAGATGAAATTCCAATATGCCACACAAATCACATGTCACCTGAACACTTCTTTTCTAAAAGTTTAGTCTCCTGTTAGTGCTGCTTTGAGGAAAACATTTATTTCACAGTCGTGTTATAATGTAAAACATCTCCTGTCTTCAGAATTAATCTTTCATTACATAGAAAATACCTTATTCAAAACAGTTTGCAGTGTTATAGACACAGGTACTTAATTCCTGTACTTCCCGACTTCCACGGGCCTTCTACTTCTCACTTCCTTATAATCCAAAACCACGTGATCTTCTAGCACAGTAGTTAGAGAAATGGAAGCAGCAGATGTAGAGTAGCATCCCTCCAGACACAACCAAATTAGCTCTGCTGAGGTCAGCTTCCCAGTTACTGCATTTCTATTAATGTGAAGACAAATACTGATGGATTCAGCAATATATTAAAAAAAAAAAAAAAAAAAAAAAAAAAAAAAAAAAAACCTGGATATATATATATTTTTTTAAATTACACTTTATTGTATATTGTAAATTTGTGCAGAAAGGGCCAATGAGCACAACATAGGAGTGCGGACATTTGCATAAAACTCCAGAATAAAGCAATCAGCCATTTGGATGGGCCAGGACAGTTAAAATCTCCATCCTTTACCAATGTCTCTTCCTTATCTTCATAGAATCACAGAATTGTCTGAGTGGGAAAAGATCTTTAAAGGCCATCTGGTCCAACCCCTCTGCAATGAACAGGGACACCTACAGATCCACCATGTGATCACAGACTGATCTAGCCCAATCTTGAATGTCTCCATTAATTAGGGGACATCCAGAACCTCTTTAAGCAAGCTCTTCCAGTGTCTCACCACCCTTATCATAAATATGCTTTCCTTACATCCAATCTAAATCCCCCCTTTTAGCTGGAAACAATTTCCCTTTGTCTTATCACAACAGATTATGCTAGAGTCTGTCTCCTTTCTTATAGCCCCCCTTTATATACTGAAAGTAGACAGACAGACAGATAATGTAAAATGCATCCAATCACGGAGTATAGCTCTGTTCCAGAGACTTTACTGGGGCTCAGCCCACACACATGCTATGAAACTCTAGTGTTCTGTTAGCTTAACTGTCACAACAAAATTAAGCCATCATATCCAGATTTCTGAAAAAGATACATTTCTCTTCTATGTACTGCTACAATAACACAAAGTCATTGCAAGTTGGAAATTTCCAAGTTTTACCTAAAGTTTACCAATTTATTCACTGGCAACTTAATAAATCTTATCATCTTCTATGGCAGAGAGCAGAAATAGCTTGCCAGACCTATTTCTTCTCCAGTACTGCTGGATGGCATAAAACAAATTTCTGCTATTTCTCCTGGATGAAGAAATTTTCCTATGGTTCTCTCCTGTTTCCCTGGGACTCAGCTTAGGGTTGAGCGCAGCAGCTGTACACAGACCTACTTGCTCAGACTTCCCAAATCCAGGCTGCTCCAGAAAAGCCTTTTTCATTTCTCTATTTCAAGGGCACTCTTGGAACGACACAGCTACAGCTAAGTTCCAACTTTCTGAAATGGTCAGTTCATCATGCAGATTAACATCTGGCTCTCACATTATATAAGGAGATAATAACAAAAAGTTGAAAGAAAACAGGAGCTATGCCATAACTCATTTCCTGCCATAAGTGATAGAAGTTTAGAGAATAATTGGGCAAAGCACTACAAAGGAAATGAATAAAAATAAATGAAAACACAAAGATCTAATTGTGTGCTACTATAAATGGGAAGCAATTATCTAACTCAAACAGCAATCAGGTTTTGGACAAAAGCATGAGATTTGACTATTTCTACCATTCCTCCTCATCCTTTCAACACTGTGCTTCTTTTAATGCAGAAATTTTCAGCTGTATATGTCATTACTGCAAGGAAAATGTTATTGACACCCATTTCCCACCACAGAAGAAAGCACCAAATGTGGTTTCATGGTGTTAAAATCCAGGGTAATAGACTTGAGTCTATTACTCCATTCCAGTTTGTTTGAAATGCAATTAACAGTAAATCAGAACCAAGAGCAAGAGTAGGGGATGTGACAGTAATTGTGACAAAGAGCTTTCCTAGTGGCTACATCGTGGCTTTTGCACTGTGCAATGCAGGCAAAGCAAACCTGGTTTGCTTCTGGGTCCACTGGGTCCACTACAGCACTTTTATTTTGCTGTTCTCTCTGCAAAGAGTAAATAAAGACTTCAAATCAGAAAAGCTACTGTACTAAGGATGCAAAATACTTCACAGGTGTAAAATAATGAAAATTAAATTAAAAATTATTTGTTTTTCCCCTCCTCTGATACTGTTTCACTGTCACCGCAGAACAGAGAGATACCATTTCATCAGTACAGAACAGTCCATCTTCTCCTAAGCATCACAAAAAGCTGCTCAGGTTCCCCAGTTCTTTGGAAACATTTTTGTTCAGGAATAAAAAAGGTGATCTCCAGTTCCTATCTTGCATTGTACCAAGGCTCATTACTGAACCAGCCTGGCAACAGACTCACTCAGCTGCTGTCCAAATAATTTACATGTCCCTGGACTATTAAGAAAATCAGGGATCAATTTGTCAGCCTCAGTCACAGCTTACCCCAAGCTCTTCCCCAGAGAGATTATCAGGTATCTCAGTACAGCAGCACTTCTCTGACAGCCTTGGAAGCTGACCCTTCTGCTGAGAGTACTGAAAGGACAAGAACAGATCTCCCTTGGAGGAGAAAGCGTGGTCCAGGTCAGACTTCACACAGATTAGAGACTTGGCAGGGCTGCATTTTGGATAATAAACAATGATTTCAAGGTAGGAAGATTTATACGCTTTTCTGCTTCTGTATAATTACAATTCTCAAGTAAAGATGGGCATTTCAACCTGCAACAGAAATGTGAATTTCCCATGCCTCTGAAACTCCTGACAGGTCAGCATTGCTCCTACTGTGGTGCTCTATGTGTGACTGGGACCTTCACAGGCAAGCCCAACAAGTGAGACAATTAAAATCCAGTGACTATATCCCTAACACAGTAGAAGATGAGTCTCAGCAGCAGCCACAAGGCTGCAGCTTGCTCAGCCCCACTTGCCCCCATAAACACATCTCAGTGAGCTGATCCATGAAAACTGTGCCAACTCTGGTAAAGGATGAAGTAAGCTTCATATTGAAGAGATCATAATCAAAATAGAGGATACAGAGCATAACCATTATGCAATGTAACCTCTCAACAATGCATGAAAGCAAAGATAGTTTAGAGCCAGATTATTTGCCAGTGCACAAACTTACAGATGGCTTTGTGGAAAGCATTCATAAGTATACATAAGTATTCACAGGCACTTAAAAGGAGAAATAAATATATCTACATAATCAAATCAGCTTTACACAGATCTTACCAAACATTTGATTCAGAACTGGCTACTCTTTACCAACATATTTTGACTCCATCTTTGGCCAATGAAATCAGAGGACAGTACATAATGTCTCAAAACAAAAATTCATAGCATCTCATTAAATACTAATTTTTAGAAAGCAAATAACATTCCAGTTTGGCCCTCCGTTTTCCTTAATTTTTAATGAACTATTCACTTCTTCAGAATAAGCCTTCTACTCTAATGAAAACAGCAATAAACAAATGTACTGCTCCTGTATTCGCTACTACAGAAAAAATTACTTCATTAGCCATTACACAAGCTAACCTTCCCCTATAAAGAATGGGTTGATCATCAGAAACCTTGGGCCATGGTCAGTACAGGGAGAAAATATCTAAGAACAAAAATAATATTTATTGCCTACTGGACTGTCCCATAATATTCAACAACTAGAAATACATTTAATTCCACCCAGTCTAATTTGAATGACTCTCTAATTCTTTTTCCATGACTGGTGCACCACGGACTACATGCTCATTCACAAATGGTACTGAATGTGGCCCACAGTAAAGCCAAAAAATGATTATTTTAAAATTGCTTTAGGTTTATTTAATAATATTAGAAATATTAATGCTTATTAACCAGCAAAAATATAAATTGGTCAAAAATATACACCTGCTCTCTTCTATTTTGCAGTCATTAACTGCAAAATTAATGCTACCACTGAAAATGAAATTAGAACTATAAAATATAACCTTGAACAATAATACATCTGTATGCAACACAAATGATTTTAATACATTTTTGTCACTATGAAGGTATAAAGGTTGAAGGTATAAAAAATTCAGCTGGATTTTAGTCCGTTTAATCTTAGCTCTCTTCAGCATGATTTTTACCACATGTTTCAATTTCACTGCATGAAAGTCAACATCTTTGCAAGAGTCTTAACTCTTATCGCTGTTAACATCCAGGCTGTACTGGAGGTAATGAGTTTTGCTTCACACACAATGGACACAGAAACTTAGTTGCAGGTAAATGTCACTGAACAACATAATAAGAGGACTTGCCTTTGTAACCACCGAAAGACAAACAAAATATTCCAAGCTATTAAAATAAACAAAGGTAGGCAATTTTCTGCTCACAGAAATATTTAATGTGTGAACAGCAGGTGTGTCATTCTAATTTATGACAATAAATGTTGATTCAATGAAGATCATTAGTACTTGAGATCATGCAACCAGAAATACGTAAATTATATCAGGGTGTTTTTTGCTGATTTCATTTAAATCTTTTTTTGTGAACTTAAAATAGTAACTTATATATTTTTTCTTTTCTACTGAACACTTGCCTGGACTTTGGACTGGAATTTCATGTTCAAAAGTGACACATATCATTAAAATTTTGGCCCAGAAATAATAAATCCTGTGTATCTCAATTTAATTTAAGAAATGTAAGCATTTAAGAGGTTTTGTTCTCATATGTGTTCATTACTTGCATGATTTACCACACTACCAGAGTTCTCAGGAAATAATCATGCTCCCTAATTTGAAAATTAAATGCTGAGAGTTTAGGCCTCTAATCAACACAGATATGAAAACAGAGATTTGGCATTAACATTTGAAAACATTGGCAGAACTTCCTTTGGCATTCAGTTCTTGCAGATGTCATTGTCTGGACTGGACATGTACACGACACATGAAACAGGAATTAGGCAAACAGTTCCAGTGCACCAGATCACCAGGACAGTGCTTATCTTGATTCAGCAGGTTCTCATCCCACTTGGCACAGTCAGAGCACACTCCATAGAAGTAGAAAGCAGGACTAGATGATAAGATGTCCCAGGAAACTGTCTTATCTCCAGGATGCAAACAGAAAACACAGTCCTACAGCTCAAACTCACCCAAACCACCTTTCTGATACAGGTAATCAACTAACACTCCTCACAGTAACTTGGAAAGAATTCTGATGTACTGTGGAACAGCCATCAGAATATTTTATATGGCTCAAAGATGAAGTTTTGTTCCATAGGAAAAGAGATAAGGCATTAAGTTTCTATTTCAAAATTATCTTCATGTGCTTTATTTTACTTCCTTCAAAATTACAAAGGTGACATGTTAGGACATTCTGTGTAGCTAATCTAGGCAATTAATTTAAAATAAAATGTAGCTGAACAAAAGCATTACAAGAAGAAAATCAAGGAAAAGTTGAACAATGGCACTCTCTTGGCAAGGCAGCAACTGTTCTTTAATAGCATGAGCATCTGGAGGCAATTAGACTGCATGTTACCCACAGGGGGAGGAGCACCACGCTGCTCCAGGTGTGGCGTGCAAGCAAAACAACAGAACTTTTCTCCAGACTTCAGTCATAGATTAGCATCAAAGAATAAATATTTAAATTATGGTTTCAAATTTATTCTACTGATTATTCCAGGGAATTAGACTGTTTAGCTGCTCCTGATCAGATAATTAAGGCAAGTCGCCTTTTATTTTACATTTGAATTACTTTCAGATTAACATTATTACCAACCAGAACGATTAGCCCTGGTTTTCCCTAAGAAAAAGTAGATACCTCATCACTACATCACTGAAATACTAACTCCATTAGTAAATATACACTTGTCAAAAAGAGCTTTAGATCTGTAATAATTAAATGGAACCAGAATAAGCACCGTTACGTCATGCAGAAACCCGTAACTGAAGCATCCTTATTTCTTCTCCTGTATGCCACTATCAAGGGCATACTGCAAGACACATAAAAATGACTGATCCACAAATACTAATAGAAACAAAATTAGATGTTGTGCCTTTGGCAGAATTTCTGTATTTTCAGACATAAATCCTTTCCTTGGGAAAAAGATCAAATACTTTAACTAAAGGAGATCTTCAATTGCTTCATGTTTCTTTCATCATCTTTATGAAACATTTTTCTGATGATGACTTTATGAAGCAGATTTTCTTCTATTATTTTCACTTTGCACGCAGCTAAAAACTTCCATGCACCAAATCTGCAATACAGACAAGCTTTCCCAAATTCAGACTAATTTAGTCTTTATTCTGTTTTAACTTTACTCTAGTTTAAATGTGGAAATTGAAGTCACTGCAGGGAAGCTACTTAGCACTTCCACACAGCCATCTGCAGTACATGAAGCAGAATTTGTCTTCCAGACAGTGTAGTCCAACTACATAAAGGCTGGACAGAAAAAGCTGATTTAAGTACAGGAAATTGCATTCATTACTCACAGTCAATTCAGAGATTCTAGGCAAAAAGAGCCTGTTACAGACTTCTGAATTCTTTCAGAACCTACATTATAGAATTTTGATCTACAATTCCTGCACCAATTCTACAATTTCCTGTTGGGTTTTCCTTTATGAGCAGCATAAAGACTTGATTTAAACGCTAATGCAGAATGTGCGGTATCTCTTCATATTATAACATGAGCTGACAAAGGAGAAAAATGAAACCTATCATGTCACCATAATCATCTTACCCAAGACTTTTAACTATAATAACATGTGGGTGAAGCTATAAATAAAAAAAATTAATTTGATTTTACAGTGTAACGTGAAACACATTAAGTCAACACAGGAAGCCAGAGTCCGTTCTGCTCTCTTTCATCCTGCTCCAGCACTTCCATTGCCTGAACTCATTTGTGTCACCAAAACAATTCACTACTGGGGTAACAAAAATTGCATCTAAACATATCCATCATACTGCAAACACACCTGTGGGGACTGGCCCTACAGTACCAATTAAATGATTCTCGCTTCAGCACTTTGCCATTCAGGCCTTAGCAAACACCTTCAGCTACCTTCTCCCCTACTCATTACAGCACCATTTAATGACGTGAATTTTTCAGTGATGAACTTGGAAATCCAAGTACTTACAAATGACTCTGAAAACCTATTTTGTACTTAGGCCACTGGAAGTCATAGATAACAATGATGTATCTAGAAACAGGTCACACAATCTCTACTGACCAATGTAAATATGAATTTCTATGCCCTGTACAATGCCCAAATGGAGTTCCCCTGAATTTCTTCACCATGTAAGACAACAGCTGCTACATTTGAGGATGAATATCTTCTTCCAAGTATATGCTTAGTTTGGGCCATCACTGCCTAGCCATGTATCAGATAATCTAAGGAAGGCATTCTACTCTTCTTATTCAATAATACAGCAGAGGAAGAAAGCTTCCAATCTAGTCAGTGTGAAATACCAGCACTAGCAGTCATTGAATAGTAAAGATGACAGCTCTTTTTTTTTTTTTCCACCAGGTTTGATTCTATTTACATCAGGCTTTTTTTCCAGTTAAACTGAAGGCTGACAGTTAAATGGGTAAAAATAGTTTATTGAGCCAGCTACCTGAAAAAAAAAAAAAATTGAAGAGTAATTCATGCATGCAGTCAAGAGATCAGACAATGATGTTAAAAGGAACAGTTAAAGTCACCAAGCCTGATTCCTACACACTCTGCTAATGAAATATTATCAAAAGCCAGAAAATCTTCTAAAAGTACGGTAACAAGCAAAAAGACAGGTATATGCAAACCAGGGAGTACCTTAGAGAAATGTGTTTGTAATAAAAGATGTACGTTTCAGCAACTCAGCACCTCATGAACACTATGAAGGTATTGGCAGATTTGGTCTTGTTTAGAGAATATCACACGAACTCATTAAAGATGACAGAGAAATGAACACGGAAATATTTAAGGTCATGCTTATTAGGTATATTAATAAAAGAAGAATTTGTGGTTTTAAATTTATCTTATTTTTAATTTACTTGATTCCTTTAATCATTGGAAATAAGTGAACTGCAATCATATTAAAAAATAAAAAACAAAGAAACAACTTATGGTCAGTCCCTATCCTATCCAAAATAGAGAATCAGCAGTTATGTCACTTTATACAATCTTAGAGTAACAGATGAAAAGGAGATGCCCTTGTACGTAGGGCATTAAAAAGGGCATTAATTGCACAAAGTGCATTTCCTAATATGCCACATCACAGTGGGAAGTATTTTTTAGGGAAAAGAATAGAGGTATGCTTTTATTTTTATGCAGACTGGAAGAGATTGGGGGTCTATGCTGAAGAAAACTAGCACTGCCTGTTTCAGAATCAGAATAGACATTTGTAGTCTAGATCAAAAAAAAAAAAACAACCCAGCTTGGTATTTACTCACTCTCCCATATAAAATGGCAGAATTAATGCCTATATTTGGTTGTAAAGTTCACAGTGAACCCCTTAAACAAATCTTTTCCCTTCACAGGAATTACTAATACTTAGAAGGAGTTTTCTGCCTATTACTGAAAAGATGGGTTTAGCTCACCAGCTGGTCATTTCTCTACTTGTGAGGCACAGAAATTGAAAATATTTCAGTAAAATGTAATGCTTAAATTTTGCATTCAGTCAACATTAAGAGTTACTGCTATTCATGGCTGATTCAAGCCAGTAAGGTTTAAGTGTTACAGGGTACTCACAGACAGCAAATAGAAGGCACTGCAGTAAAAAGTCAGTTCACTCAATTCAAAAGCAAATACATACTTACAGGCAAACATTTCACAGTCTCTTCAAATCTAAGGGAGATAAAAAGAGCTGACAAACCTTTCACTTCTCATATTGCTATCTTTCAATAAATGGAGAAGATATCTCCTAGGCTCTCCTAGACACTTGTCAGGAGTGATCCTGGAACAGATTCCAGCCAACCTTCCACAATGATGGTGTTGGAGTCTGCATGCAAAATCAAGGGCTTAAGCATAAACCCATTACAGTCGGGTGCTGCACAAGTACAGCATTTGTATGTGCAGTATAAATAAATGCTGGGAGAATAGCATTCCCTCCTGAATCAGGTAGCAGTCGCTTTGATAGAATTATGGCACCAAATGTCAAGTATGATGATTTCCGTGCTGCTGCAGCTAGAAAACAAAACTGCATTCCTGCAGGTGCAACAAAATATCAGCCGTGGGGCTTTTAATATTGGCTTTGGGTAACCTCACAATGACTTTTAACTGCTTATTTTCTATATGGAGTACTTTGTGTAGTGATACATATAATGTCTTCATTGTATTTTTGGCCTTTAAAGATAAAATGCAAATGAAATTAATGTTTTATAATAATATGGCCATACAGAACTCCTATTAAATAAGGCCATTCGGAGGGTTGCAAAACATGACATCACTTACTGTCTTGTTCTTAACTGCAGTCTGAATATTGTAGCACAGATTATTCCAGTAGTCATGTACAGTGCCAGCACAGGCTCTAAATATTTAAGTAAAAGGCAGAGAGGTTGATATAAACATGTTTGAGACAGAATACTACACCCAGCTTAACTAAGTACCCATGTCAACAATCCTGGCAGATAACGGTGGTAGTCCAACAGAGACAAAATAGGTGCTTTAGGCTTGAAATTCAGTTTGGCATTCTAAAAGACTGAGAACATTATCTGAACCCTTCTGGTAATCCACAGTAGTTTTACTCTCTGTAGACTGTATGCTGTAATTTGCATACAGCAAATCATTCATTATACTGGCCTGTAATATTTCGCTAATTGAGAAGAAATATCTTTTATGACATATAGAGCAGATATACTGTTATCACTGCTTCCTCAGGTCTGAAAAGGATATTAGCTCTCAACAAGAGAGCTAATAACAAGAGCAATTCCATTATAATGTACTTCAAACTCCCATTTTTAATGATGCCCTGAAAAATAGAGAAGATATCAGACTTTTCCCTGCACTTAGACTAATGACTGAAGATTTCTGAACCTTCAGCTTCCACCAGTAATCCCCATGAGGTTGAAGAGAAGGGTCTAGAAAAACTGCAGAAAAGGTGCAATGGTAACTAACTAAAAGGTGAAAGAAAAAAAATAAAAGCGTTCCATCAAATTTATAGAGTTGAGAGTCTTCTGAAATTTCACCATAGGATTACTTTGTAGTCCGGAAGAAAAGTTTTTTAATACTAGAGGCACCTTTGTGAACCATGTTTAGAGTTTGATCATTAGGGGAGTATTCTGCATACAGGAAAGAGGAAGAAAGTCACCATTTAACCTAGCTTTTTGAAAATAAAACACATTGAGAAACTTGCTTCAACCAGAGCCTGAAACGTTTTAATAGCAGCTCTGCCTTCTGACACAGCAGGTAGGACTTGGCGAGCATGAAATTTAGGGTCAAAAGCCCTCACTGCAAATTTCAACAAACAGCATTAACCAACTTGCAGAAAGGAGAAAGCTTCTCTCTTAATTTTTAAGTAGGTTGGTCCTAAGGTTTCAAGTTTAGTGATTTGAAAAAATTTAAAAGGTGTTTACCACATCTCTAACAGATGCTCCAAACACTGCAAGATAAAGAAACTTTCTCCTTTGCTGTTTCATGAATTGTCCCTGGAAACCTCTGTATAGCAACTTCTGCTACTTGCATATTTCTGTTACAGCTCACCCTTTCAGGTGACTATAAACTCTTGCTGATCTGGATGATTAAACCTCTTGCTATGGAAAAAAGTATGAAGAACTGTTTAAGCAGTGGAGAATAGGGAACAAATTTTTTTCATTACTGTTAACTGCCTTCATGGGACTTGGAAAAATAATGTTATCAGCAGAAATCATTTACTGTTAAGATTTTTTTTTTCATTCTCTCCCTCAGTATACATGGACAACAGGTCACTTTTTTTGCATCCCTCTTCCTTTCAAAGATGAACCACCTTGATTGTTTCATACTGACACTGGATGGAGAAATCTTGGCCATAAAGCAGAGATACTCTATCTGACAGAAAAATCTACCTTACTTGTTTGTTTTTTTTTTTTTCTACACGTGTATAATTTCCAGCACAAAAAAGTCAGATTGTTTATCAGCTACCAGTGTCAGACCTGTACTACAAGCAAGTAATTCATCAAATATCTATCAACACATCTTGTCTATTTATTTTTGTTGACGTTGTATCTATATTCGCAAAGGACAGAATTTCTGAGAAATCTATTTTACCATACCTTTTACAACTAAATGCAATACAAAGAAATCCCACATCATCATATCTGTATGTCTTTCATTGCATGAGGTGTTCTGAAATTAAATGGATTCAAGTGTTTTATTCAGTGCGCTTCTTTTTTATATACACTATAGGCCTACAAGCAAGAATAAGGACATTACTGTAATTCATCCTACCTCTGCCTCTCAGGGTAAACATCAGTCTCATCTCTTCTTTGATCAGTGAGGAGGACTCTTACTAGAAATTGAGAGATTTTGATACTTCTAGTGTTCATCTTCTTCTCCTCATATCCAGCTACAACTTGTTCTTTATTTTTCTCTTATATTTTCAAACTTCCTTAAAAATATTATGACAAAAGGACCATTCTTCACATAAGTGAAACATTTTGACCCAAAGTCGTTCAAACAAACTTTATAAAGTAAGCTATCATCCTAGCCAGGAAGACTCATAGGCTCATGGGTAAAAGCAAGCGCTGTCTGGAGCTCTGCAGGCACACGGGCCAAAGCAGAGTCTTCAGAAGTACATACAGAGACCTCAGTGTTTTATGATTCAGCCTCACGGCCTCCTCAATTGCATCTCTTAGTAAGAAAAATCCAAAGTCTTTTGGCACATATCTGAACAAACAGCTTTCCTGAGGTGACCACTGACTTAAAAGAGAAAGCCCATGTGCCCCATGTGATAGCACATCAAGTGTCAGCACTGAGTTTTCAGATAAACTCATTATTTTTCCTTTTATTCTTACACCAATATAGCTCTCAAGACGTCAAAACTGCTTAATATTTTCCAAGGGGATTATTAAAAGCTCACATTTAAACCAAATCAGCAGTAACTGATGCCCTTACTAACTGTGAACAGTGTAAATATTTATATATAAGAAAACAAATTTCCAATCATATTAAGCAGTATTATTCATAAATCTCCTGACTAATAAACATAGCACATCACTTTTTTTTTTTTTTTTTTTTTTTTTTTTTTTTTTTTAATATTAGTGGTTAAAGACTATGCTGTAATATTTTCTCATGTCAAACTGTGCCCATGTATAATAAATGCTGTGGTATGAATGTGGCTCTAAAAGCCTACACTGTATCCTGTATAGATCAGTGGAAAGACTTTTTTTGTTCTCATTTGAAGGTGTGAGTCAAGTCTCATTACTAAAATGTTTGACCACATCTACTAAATAATTACTAACGTAGTCAAGATGTCATTTACAAGAAAAAGGAGTGCCAAAAGTTCTAAAACTTGATTGTCCTGAGTGTACGTTGGTCTTCAGCCACATGCAGCATAAGCTCAGGAATGGCCTAATAAAGGGAAGACTCTTGAGACAAACAGAATCATCAAATCATAACACTGGAAAAGACCTCTACGATAATCATCCCATCCCCCACCATGCCCACTAATTGTGCTCCTCAATGCCACATCTCCATGGTTTCTGAACACCTCCAGGAACTGTGACTTAACCACTTCATGGGCAGCCTGTGCATCACCACTCTTTCTGAAAATAAGCTCTTCCTAATCTCCAACCCAAACTTCCCCAGCAAAACTTAAGGCCATTACCTTTCATCCAATTGCTTACTAGTTTTCCATTGCTACTTCAAAAGATGAGATTTTAATGGGTTGCTTAAATAACTCTTATATTTTAATAATAATATTGTTTTAGAATCATAAAGTAGAGAACATAATGGCTTCCTTGTAGGAGCTGATGAGCAGATCTCAAAAGTAGCTGAAGACCATACTATCCACAGGCTGAAGTATACAATCAGACAGGAACTACTAAAAAATTCTGCCTTCACCACACCACTTCACTTCTTTCTGTCCTTATTTACTTGTGAAAAAAGTAAGAAGGTAATCAGGGGTCGAGATAATCTTATAACACTATTTATCACTGCTTCATTAGAAAATCTTGGGGGGAAAAAAAAGCAACAAAAAAAAAGTTATTTTTGAGTAGAATGAAACACACAGCAACACCCTGTAAGTTATAAAATACAATTCACTGGTCTGTGAAGAGAGAAAGGTTATATTAAACAAAACTTCATGAATGATTCACAAGGATGAGAATTCCCTCTGATTCCAGTGTTCTCAAGCCAGTTTTATGCTTCTAGGTAAATAATTTATGCTACTTTTGTTTCTAGCAGTAACACGTTCTCAGAAATGTCAGCTGCTCTGTATACTGGACTCCTTCCCTGGACTTTCAGACTGGGATATGTAAAAGCGTATCTGAAAGGACATCACCTAATTCTACTACCAGAAATGATCACTGCCTTTTTTTTGTAAGTATGAACAAAGAATGAACAGTAACTAACAGTAACTAAGATTTTCAGATAAAGGTTCAGGTATAATATATGAAAATGGTCATAAATATAAACACTAGTTTTACTTTCCTGTGTATTTCATACACTATCACTAGAAATTATGCATACGTCTCTGGGTGGCCTGACAGTGAGAAATGAATAGTCAGTATCTGAAAGAACAGTATTTCTATAATGAGGCAGAGTATAGAAACATCTGAAATTATATTTGTGAATGGTTTCCTACATATGCACTTATATCCTCTCTTTTGTGAAGATAAAGTTTGCAAGGACTAATTCTCTCCTCCTCAAAAACTTCTTATATGTCAATTTCTGACCTGCTATTAGGGATGGCAACGTTTTACAAAGATTATTATTTAGCAGGTTTTTACTTTCACCCTGACAAAAATCTTCCCATATAAGATAACGTAGTATTGCTGTATCCTACACATTCAAGCTGTAAGAGAGCTGTAAAAAATCAGTTATAAACTCATAGCTATTGAAACAGATAATTTTAGGACATTAAAAAGGTAACATAGTTTTACACTTCAATTCTTAAGGATAATAAGACTGTGAGGGTTCAGAAACCAGACCAGTATATAACACTTTCTCTGAGTTATCTACAGAATTATCTTTATCTTTCAAAAAAACCGTGGGAGACTTGAAATCCCATGGTCTAATAAGTGGGGATAGGTTTGGGGCCATCAAACATACCCGTGTTTCTGCCAGTCACTACAGTGGTTTATATCACTGCTGTGACATGGAAGAAAAAGAAATGGTAGCTTTTCCTGCCATTTGTTTCCTGAAGAACACAGCAGTTGCTCACAATGACTACTATTGTTATGTTTCTCCCTAGTGGTTTGATGACACAGACTGAGAGGCAAACCCATTACGATTCACCCACGATAATGCCTGCAGAACTATACTGTTTGCATAATGCAGCTATTACGTTACTCAGACAAAACCTGTACAAAATTTCAGACTGTGAGGGCATGTGATCATTCTGAATAGAATTGAAATCCTGCTCTCTCTGATCAATAGGGATAACTGTGCCAAGATCAATCACACAAAGTTCAGTATTAAACAATAACATTAGCATTGCAATGATCGAGTGCACACATGGAAATAGGAAAACTCGAGGAGGTAGCTCAAGCTGAGCCAAGTTTTATTATTTGAGATGCAATCAAAGCACAGAGAAAGAAAAAAGTAAATTTGGCAAATATTTAATACACATATGCAGATGGAAATATTACGTAGGCATTATCTATTGAATTCCTATTGGTAATTGTCTTAAAGAACAGTCTATTAATCATGTATTTCACTGCTGTCAACTTTATTTGCAGAGTTGTCATGAATAATTAATAAATTACTGCATCAGATCTAGAGGCTCAAAAAGAAAAAAAAAGCAGTAAAACAAATTTCTTTCTTATCAATATGCATATTTTATGACTTCATGCTTCATTCTTTTTCAAATCTTTCTCCCAGGATAACATATTCTAGGCTGGAAAAGGTACAGGTTACCTCTCTCGTGTTATAATTTGTCATCTTGAGTGTTATTGACACTATGCAAATATACACTGGCTCTGGATATACCTTTTATTCATAAGATTTTTTTATTTTGAAGATACAAATATAATCCATGCTAGAATTTATTTTGCAGTTTGACTGCTTTTAATCAATGAAATAAAAACACAAGATGTATTTTAATGCAAGAATGTGAAGAGAAATAGACAGTACCTTCCTCTGAAATACAGGTGAAGTTACCTCGCTAGGTGCTATTCTGCATTTATGCACAGCTTTTAAATACAGCTTAAGTGATGGTTTTGTTGGCTGCCTACCTAAAAGCGATTTTTACTCTTGACAGCTAAACATTTTCTAAGCAGTAGAGTTAAATTATTTTGTTTGTCTCTCAGCTTAGTCATACATTCTAGGTATTATTTGTCTTTATAACTGTGCTATTTCCCCACAAAATGCAATCCCAACAGCTCTCTGTACAGTGTACAACACCACAGAGGATGGGATAGTTTGCAATAGGGATATTTCTCATAACCAAATTTCAGACTGTTCTCTTTACACTACAGACTGGTATTAGAACAAAATTTCAATTTTGGTAAACTTGTTATACCAACTGTGGTAAAGTTGGTCTATCCGAAGATGTCTTTAGCTAAGCTCTACAGCTAATCTGAAGTAAGATTTTCATGAGTCAGGGCAATCTAGTGTCAACTGTTTGGAGCGTTCGGTTCTGTTCTTTGCAATTGCTTCAGAAACCTGCAGTCCTCAAAAGAGTATCACAGTGTGTTCCCAACTCTCAGACAGTGTATCAGATCTCAAGGTTAACTGACAAAACCAAGAAAACAATGAGTAACTACACCACCTGCAAACATGCAAGATAAAGAGGTGCTTTCCCCTTTCCTACTTACAAGCAGTGACAAGATATTTCAGCAAAGCAGTCATACGAGCTCCACTTTTTCCCCTGCCAAGTGACATTGCATCTTTTGTGGTTTAACCTATAACCAGAGCCACTTTTAGACTGACACTCTGTCTTACAAACACTGCAATATGTAAACATGCAATTATACAGAGATAGGACCTAAACAGAAATATAGTCTACGTGTAGAGAGAGAAAGGAAGAAAAGAAAGAAAATGAAAAAGGGAAAAAAAAGTCAGAAGGAAGAATTCCCATCACATGTCTTCCCTTGAAAATGCTGTCTGCATATCAGTTTTAAAATTGTTTTTGTTTAGGAAGTACATTCCACCAATCTTAACTGAAATTATTTAAAATAATAGGAACTTCATTAGATTAATGAGCAGGATTAATGTGGACACAGTTCTGAAGCTTAGTGGTTGAGACTTTCATCTGAGAAAGACCTGGGAAATCAGTTCTTAACACAGTCAGAACGTTTGCTATAATGTATATTTAATTGACATTGTGGAGCAAAATCTTCTATCTCAAACATGGGATACAAAACCATGTAAAACAGAGATAGATGGGATGGTTAGAAAAGCTTTGAAATGAAAAATAACACTGTGTGGCAGAAGGGCTGTTGAGAATTAGACGTCTTTGACAGAAAGGCTCAGAAGAAACCATGCGCCTGAGCTGTCAATAGCCCTGAGCATAAACTATTGGTCACTCAAGAACTCTAGCCTCAGATGAGAGAGATTCATTTCCTTCTGACCTCTAAGGAGTTCCCTATGCCCCTTTTCATCAGGGATTGAATGTGAGGATCAAGAGGCAACGCTTGGAATTTTGAATGTGTTTGATGCTTAGAAAAAAATAACCATACAGCTGCAAATACATAAGGACAAAATTGGCCTCCACATTCTCAATTAGATATACATTATAGTAAACATTCTGACTGTGTTAAGATTCTATATAAATTCTTTTTCAACACAAAACAAACACTTGCATAACCAGAGGCAATTGTGACTGCATTTTTTGTGAAATTCTACAAGACACTCCTGAGAGAAAGAGCTGATTTTGCTCCTCCAAATTCATAACTAATTTAAACTTCAGTGACACAAGCACACCTGTCTACACGTTTCACTACGCCAAACATATCAAGCCTAAAATCTTCAATACCAAGAAAACAAATCTTTCAAAAGAAAAAAAAAGAAAAAAAAAAGAAAAAAAAAAAGAAATCCATTGTGTGCTTCAGGAATTATTCATTACATTTTAGCAGTCACTGTTGCATTTTGTATTAGCATCTGGTTTATATGCAGTATTCTATAATAGTTTTATTTGCATAAGGAACATACTACAGTGAAATCTGTAAATGCTAATATCATACAACTAATGATTCCATAATTGCAAAAGTGTATCACTAATTCTGTTCTGATAGAGATACAGTACCAATGACCACGTACTGAGGCACAAATCCCCTCTAATGCAAATAACAGTATTAATTTAAATGTTTCTTTACGAACAAAGAAGAAATGCTTTTTCCCTAGTTTATGAGGAGCATTTATGTAACAGGTGCTTGAAGTTAAGGTGTACTTCTTCACACATAGCCATGGCTTAGAGCTGTAACAAAGTCCATTTGTGAAATTCAGCATCAAAGACTAGAATGCCTGTGGTGTAAAAGTTTCCAGAGTCTGAACATACCAAGAAGTCCTTATACTATGTTCGTCTACATCAAAAATATCCTACAAATATCTCTTTCTTCTGTAGAAAAGGAAGTAAATAAAAGCTACGTGTATGTTAGGAAAGACTGAGCTTCCATTAGCTGCAGCACATTCACTTTAGGATCACACAAAAAAGCAAGCTCCATCTGGAAAGAATCCATTTCATCTTTGTAACCAGTAAAGTAATAGTAAATAAAGTAAGTGGGAGTGATGGGTTATCTCACTTTGAAACTGCAAACCTCACCCAAGCAAAAAGCTTCTTTTGGGTGCAACAAGATGAACCCCAAAAATACCACCATCTTCAAAAACTCCTACATATCCATATGATTAGAAAGTGCATGATTGTCTTTGCATTTTCACAGAACAAAGCTAACTTAGAACAAAATGCTTCACATTTCCCAGGAATAATCAACAAGTCATCCTCACTGGTAAAACAACTGGAGATATCTGGTATATCAAAAAGATCCTTTCCAACAACATTTCTATTATGATTCCGAGTGTTGTGAAAGAGCTGTAATAGTTCACCTAAACTGACTCACAAGTATCAGTACGATGACTCATATAGTTATGCTCTGCTCAAGAGCTTGAAAGCCTGAGCCTCTATTTGAGATGTTTGCAAAGTACTGGATTAGAAAATAGCCGCAAATTTTTGTTCACATGTGCTTTTTATATGCATAAATAATATATGCTATAACAATGTATAATATACAATTATGTATAATAATTCATCAACAGTAACTCCACTAAATAGGGAGACAAATAGGGTTAGAACTGGTAGAAGTAAACACAAAGCAAGCTGTAGAAATCTTGCTTTGCTATACCTTTTTTCTTGTCCATAGTTCAAGCAAAAATAACTACAGACAAGCAAAAGACTTTACTATGACCTTGGAAATATATAACAAATACCAAAGGAAATTTTTACATCTAGCAAAAATATTTAAACTACTATCATACTATACAGCCATGTTCAGAAAGAGGCTATAAGCCATATTATGTGGATAAGCCACTTCATTCCTAAATAATGGCCTTTCAGTTACCAGGAAGCAAAGTAAAGACAACGTCCAGGCAAAAGTTCAAGTCTGAGATGTGAAATTACATGGTTTAACTTGTTACAGTAAGAACGGCTTTAAGTTGCTCCTGGGGATTCAGGTTAGATATTAGGAAAATTTTCTGAAAAAGAGTGATGTGGTGTTGGCAAAGGCTGCCCAGGGAGGTGGTGGGGTCATTGTCCCTGGAGCTGTTCAGGACCTGTGGAGATGAGGCACTGAGGGACGTGGTTAGTGAGAATGGTGAGGATGGGTTGATGGTTGGACTAGGTGATCTTAGCAGTCTTTTCCAAACTTAATGATTCTATAATTTATCCTGGCTTTAAGGGTTTAAACAATAGCTATATTGCTATATTACTAGTATAATCAGTGACACTGAGACTTGCCCTCTGTAGTCTTTCAGCTGGTAAGCAACTTATTTTTATCAAATGAGTTTACAGAAATAAAAAAACAATTTTTTTTTTTTTTTTTTTTTGCATTCCTAATGCAACCTCACAGCATCTTTTATTTTTTTAAGGATTTTTTTTAGTAAGCAGCTTACCATGTATGCAATCATTTCACAAAGTAATGTTATTTAGAAATGAAAACAGACAGGCAGACAGATTGCAGTCATTGCAAATTGCTTCCTACTGGAGATTATTCCAATAACCCTATAATGAATGGCCCTCTCAGCTAGAAGTACTGCTCTGGAGCTGTCATTTTCCAGCACCAAACACCATTCAGCTTGGTAGCTGTTCCACCACTGCCTTCACAAAGCTGAATTAGGAAGGAGAGTTAATTCCGATTAAAGGTAAAGAACAATATCCTCACTTCTTTGAGAAATCATTTTATGATTTCTCTTAATCTACTTTAATTTGGTTTTGCATAGTTATGTATTCTCCATCCTGGTCTACTTTTAGAGACAGAAAGAGAGAAGTTTGTAAACTTATAAATCTGAACACAGGATATTGTTTGAGCTAGCAGGTTTTTTTCAGGCTCAGTTATGCCACTGGCTCCAGGAACAAAGAGCATGCAGTCTCCTGGTGTGCCCTGGCTGAACAGGCACGTGGCCAGTGAGAAAACAAAGCAGTGGCAGCCCAAAGTGGGCATCGCTGCCACTGTCAGCAGTTGCAAGAAGATCAAGTTCTATGATGCACATATCCTACACAAAATACAATTTTATTCCCAAGCCCTACTGGTACGGAAGGCAGGAGAGAACAAGAAGAGGAACAGTACTTAGGCTCTGGAGATACCTAAGCACTCAGATACAGCTGACAAATATTCAGGCTGCTCCAACATCTTAAAGCATAATTTCTGCATGCATAGATCAGAGCTTACTACTCCGCTTTCTGCATTGTCTTAGCAGATACAGGATTTGTGCAACAGGAAAATCCATCTTCACTCTTAATCTACTTAGAAAAAAAAAAGACAAATGACCTACAGCTCCTCTGGATTCCAGTATTTCCCCTCTCTCCTGTTTGAGTCTTCATAGAGGACTCGGTCTGTTAGCTCTCTAAACACATCCCAAGAAGCTGATGTGTGTATTTCTACTGGACCAGGCAGAGCTCTCCTGATAAGAAATCATCAGAAGCTGACTGGCACGTACATTCATCAGGTTCAAAAATGGCACTTTACGACAGTTCTCCCCCTCTGCTCCAGAAACCTTTAACAGTCTCTCTCTCGTTTCATTTGATTTATTCACCTCAATTTCAATTATATTGTGATACCCTGCATTCCGCTATCATATTTAGTAAATTAGTTTTCTCCCTTAGCTCATAGCTGTTGCTTTGTTTTTAGGCTCACCTCCATACCTTTTCCCCTTTTTCCCAAGGCGTGGGTCCACAAGTAGTCACAGAACTGGGCCAAACCAGGCTATAAACCATTGATAAAGTAGAAAAAAAATGAACAAAAGAAACCTACTATCAATAAATGCAAATTAAGCCAGGAAAATCAAGGTCAAAATAGAAAGCTAACTCCATTATTGTATTTGAATTAAATAATCAAATTGGTGGAATTATTAGATTCATACACAAATAATCATTCTAAATCGTACAATAGATCTAAGGAGGCTTTTGTTAGTTTAATTATAAGCCACAACTGAAGGCTTATAATCAAATGTAATCAAGTCTTTAATTTAGAGCCAAATAAATTTATCTGGGAAACAACAGGTTCAGATCCCAATGGCAAGAATTTCCTAGACAATCTGACATTTCATGTACACAACCTACAGTCTTTGTACTATTACAGTTACATTGGAGTCTGGAAAATAAAATAAAAAATTAAAAAAAAAGAGGAAAATAAACTCCTCATCAAATTCTAGAGGTTGAAACCAAACATTCAACTTAAATGCTTACTGCATATTACATGCCTAGCAAGGTCCTACCCTATGGACAGAAGAGCATTAGGCGCAACCAAACTGATTTTGCCATGTCCAAGACATGGAAAGACATTGGACCTATGCAAAAGTGATGAGAGTGAATGATCATAAAATCTGTCAATACAAAAAAAAAAAAAAAAGTAGTCACCTGAATGTTAATCAAAAGCTCATCTATTTTCCTCCTGACAAATAGCTGGAGTAAGGACTGAGAAACCTTGGCAGAAATTCATTGAAATTAACAATGGAAATTATTTGCATCATTTTGGACAGAGGATGTTAGAAGATTTGGAACAGTCTCATCTTTTCTTGAATTCTGCAATTATTATTATTCTTACTATTAATACCCAAAGAATATCATGAGTTATACATATGACATGGCCAAAGTAAAAATAACAAGGCTAATGTGGGAGCAGACAAAGATATAAAAAGTAATATAATTTAAAAGACTAGACTGACCTTCACAGCCCGACTCTGCCACTCCCTGTATTTGTTAATTCAGATCTATTAGGACATCAACATTTAGCAAATCATATTTATGTAAGCTTATCCACTAATGTTTTATTTCTAGAAGTCAAACACTGGAGGACTAAAGAACTAACAGTGTTTGAATCAAGATGAAAGCCTATCATCATCAGTATTTCACCTCTTGGTCTTTTAATTGATTATTTTCATAATTAAATAAAATCAATACTAAACAGAGTGTAGATTTGCCAACTTTCATTTTTTAACACAGAGATACAATTTGTGAAAATTCTTCTAAATACTTAACTCAGTTGTTTCTGGATTTTGTGCCCCTGTTCTTCAATATCAGTCTGAGTTTAACATAGAAAAGCCCTAGTGGGCTTTCCAAATCTCCTTGTCTTGCCTCAACTGGCTGTTAGTCTTCCAGCAGTTCCCATAGGGCAGTCAGACTTGGTTTGGATTTTTTTGAGAACAAGAAAGGGAAAGCCTAATGCTGTAAACCTTTTTCCTCTTTAATGCCAGACCACATATATGTGAACAGAGCAGGTTGGCTAAAGATGATCATGTCAAAACTCTCTTTTCTATACTATCCTTATCTCAACCTCCATTTCCTAGCTAGTTATTCTGCTTCACTCTATACACAGCAGAGTGTACACTGTCTTCAATTTCTCTCAAAATTCCATCTCAAGTTGCTTTTCACGCAACCCAAAGCATAAGCTCTGGTAATGATGGATCTCAGTGATGTTACCACAGAAGTCTGTGCATGTCAGTAAGAAACATGACTTCGTCTGACCCATCAGGGAAGAGTCAAAGAGGCAATGTTAACTTGTCTCTTAAGGCAGCGAGTGGCTTTCTAGGGAAGCATCATGAAAATGAGAAAGGTATTTGGCATAAAATTAGTTCACCTTTTCACTGACAACACCAGAATAAGACTTTTATCCCAAAATGATCAGAGGAATAGTTCATAGTTCAGGCAATAAAATGGAAAAAAATAAAAATGGAGGGACAAATGAAAAGGTATTGGTTTCTAACTAGTTGTTCATTGAAGGGGATGTACATCAAAAGAAACAGACATAGGACAGTAAGGAAAGTGAACTTCAGTTCACAACTGCCACTGTCCAAAATTCATGTTGTGGCTTCGGAGAAATTACAGCCTGCTTGTATTTTAAATGGGCGCCATTCCAGAAGCTTTACATCAGTGCCTAGTCTACATTTACACGGAGGTGCCAATATGGCACTGGGCGTGAAGCTGATCTTCAGGGAGAACCACAAATTTGAGTTCCAATTTGTGAAGAAAAGCTTTAAATGCCACCACCAGATCATTCCATCCAGAGAACAGAGTATATATTACAACCCTAGCAGTGCATTTCAACACACTCTTCCAAGTTTCAGTAAACAGCAGTAGTTTACTACCACAAGAATAAAATACTGTGAGCACAAATAAACAGAAATGAATATATACTAGGAATAATTTCTGAAGATTCTGTGTATAAGAACAAATTCTGAATGGACTATAATTTCTCAAGAAAAGAAAGCAGAAGAAAGCTATATATACTATACTTTCAATGTGGTACAGCATGTGACTGTGATAGTCAAACTACATAAAGAAAAAAGATGCACTGAGAAAGATACCAAAATCACAGCCATTTCAGAGAAGTATATCTACAATTCCTTTTTTATACCTAAGATACAAAAAACCCAGAGAAGACAACTGAGTACAGTTAGAAATGCATATTTCTATTTTACATTTAAAAAATTACAGACAATACATTCAATTCAGTGGAAAAAAACCAAAGATGACAGAAGAATGCCTCAGCTACAGTAATAAAAAAGACACTCACATTTTTTTTTTTTTCTCCCTGAAAACAAATGTTTCCTTGATTACAGTAAAATGGAGACATAATGCGAATAAAGATTTTCTCTGAAAATATAATGAACCTTTTGATCTTGCTGTCATAGGAAATCTCAAGTCAAGTGTTAATAAGACTAAGCAAAGATTTGACAGCAGATTTAGATTTATAGTGAAAGCATACCCCTGAGTAAAATGCCCAGAACCCCATCAGTTTTAATATTGTTCATGTATAAATAATCATTTCTGGATCAGAATGAACAAGTAGCATTTCTGAAAAATAAGAGAGTTTACCTACTTGTGGATTTCTGGTATACTGGACCACTATATACCTACCATCGTGCTTTCTGTAAATTAAGAAAATTAACCTTCACAATCCTATCAAATGGAATTTCTTTTATTATTTTTTTTTTTTAAAGCTGGCATGAACTTTTGAACATCACCAATATCCTTCTGCATCAACACACAAATGAGATGGTTGATCAGAGCCTACAGAATCCAAAATCTCTACAGTGAAAGGCCACATGCAACAAGAGTTTCTGAATTAACAATATACCACAGCACTAAAGCACTAAGGGTTCTACCTTGGCCACTTACTGAATTTGTTTCATTCTATCAGAAAATACTATTATCTCTCTAGAAAAGTTATGCTTAGAGGTTTCCATGGTAAAGGGTAAGCCTCAAAACAAATAACCTCTGGGAAAAATCAATGGCCATGAAACACATCGCTAATCCTGAATCTGAACTGGATACTCACCTAAGGTTTTTGCACATTTGCCCTTGTCATACTAAATATATTGGATTGAGGCTGCCAGTACAGATGTTTTCAATAGGCAAGCATGTAGCATGTCTTATTATGCTTTAAGGAACAGATCCAAGGTTTCAAAATGGCTCACAGGAGCTGACCTCTCAACTCATTCACCTGCTCACATACAGTACTTATCCTGCAGTTTTATACCACTAACAAGGATTTCCACCAGCAGCATTTTAGGAGCAGCATTTACACATATCTGAGAAGTTTGGAACCAAGACTTTTCTGTAGAGAAAACCTGAAAAAAAAGAACTCAAAACTCCGAAAAGAAGAAGGGTACTCACTTCCAAGATGAAAAGAAATTAGACTCAACTTGTTGGCCTAGACATATGATGATTTATGTCACCTCCAAAAACACAGACTGCCTGAAGAACTCAGTATTCATGAAAGCATGTTTTTTTCCCATTTTGTAAGATGACATTACAGTATAAGAACCTAAATTACTATGTTTTAAGCTGTTGGAAAAAAATAATTCCTGCACATGTAACGCTTCAATTGTATGATGATATACAGATTCCTTTCTAAAATTTCTCATTTCTTCACGTAACTTAAAAGATAAAACAAGGTAAAGATAAAACACTTGACTTGGTCAAGGTCACTGTCGTGCCATTAGCAAGCAAGAGTGAGCCTGCAGACAATAAACATAATAGTCTAGATTTATTCCTATAGAAAACAGTAAAGTAACACTTAAAATTCCTGGAAACGTGCTGATGCAAAATCAGTGCAAGCAAAAAAAGCTATACATATCCCTCAAACATATTAACAGAATTGTAAAATAAAAGAAACTCCAGTTTCACATATTGCAACTTTTGGGTTTAATTTGCACTCATTCCTTTCTGCACAGAATTAGATAGAATCAGACTGCTCCGAATTCGTGATATCTCACCAACTACAGAGCAAGGAGTTGCCCTTGTACTACCTCCCCATGGGCAACTGACATTTTCTGCAATGCATTTATCTTGGAAATGTTTCACAGAGTCATTCATAGATTTAACACCTTTTCTGGAAAATACAGCTTACCTTAGCAGGTACAGCAGGAGCAGGGTGCAGGCAGGGAACATTTTGACATTTTTCTGCTTACTCTTTGGTTGGTTTTGGCAGCTCTGCTTCACTGAGTGCTGTAATGTGTGTGGTGTGAAAACATTTAACTTCTCAGTAAGAAACTCCTTCCCTTGAATAAAGCCCGGGGCTTTTATTTCCACTGATTTTACATATTGTTTATGTTTCATCTAAATTTCACTTCTCAACGATAAGCACATATGTTGAAGCAGAAACAAATACAGAGATTCAACCTACTCCAAGCAACCTACTTTAACAAGGAGGTTGAATGATCTCCAGAGGTCCCCTCTCCAACTCACATGATTATGTAAAAGAGCAACTGAAATTTGCTGTAACTCCTATCAAGCAGCTTGACAGTCACATTTTTTTTAGCATTAAGAATGAAATGCTGGCATTTAGACACTGAAATGTACGTGTAAGTTAAAAACCTATCATTGGACATTTAAAAGCTACTTTAGAACTGAAAAGAATTGCAGGTCTGGATGCTATTGCTAGCTATTATAGTTCAAAGACGCCACAATTTCTTTGCTTATATTGTCTTCAATTGTTTAGCCTTCAGTATTTTTTGGGGACTGTTTATTTAAAAATGCCAGCCAACAAAGGAATTGATATGTTTTGAGGCTAGGTTAAGAAGAGGCTCTCTTCCAGCAACGTGTACTTCATCTCCATAGAGCTTCATTCAGTAGAAACACCAGTGCATGAGTACGCTCTTTGTAAAAGCATCACAGTAACCAAAACTTACTGAGAACCTCAAATAAAAAACATCTCTGCCTATCACTGTGCATAACTTAAAATGTAGCTTTCTACTTTAATCAGAATAATTTTCATGCAGTTTTGAGCACATGCATAAAAGAAAAACCCAGTGTTCAGCACATAAAATCAAAACCTAACTCAAAAACATACAATTGCCATTAAGCAATCAAGCATCTCTTTACTTTGCATTCGATTAGGAAAAGAAAGAAAAGCAGAAAAACATGCTTTGTAATTCAGAATATGCGAGCATTATCAGAGAAGGTTAAGCAGTGTGGATATTTCAACTCACTTCATGAAAAACACCACTCTGAGTATCTGTGTGATTAACTGCATAGCTTCACATTACACACCTTGGCATTTCTGAGCCATCATGAGATGAAATGGGAAAAAGACCACTCAGCATGAATTCTCATTTTAATTCAAATTAACTAAATAGCCATTACACCAAACTAAGCACACAACTGTTAGTCTAGATACACCGTAAACATTTGTGGATTACTCCTCATAATCAGTTAAATCCAATTAAAAAAAACCAACAGTGCAGGAAACGCCTTTTAGGATTTAACATATATTACATGGAAACATGTATCAGCAAATTCTCTTTTTAGTATTATTAAACTTTACCCTTAATTACTACCCAAGAACTTTGAGTAAAGTTTAACTCTTTTGATGAAGGTTTTTCAGCCCTGGAATGCATTTCTGTCAGGGTTTGGTGTTGCAAGGTAGTCATCACTGTAACATGCAAGAGATATAAATTGCCATAACAAGGCTTGTGATGGGCTTCAAAAGCCATACTGCTGATGGGGAAGAGTGCCCTGTAACAATTCTAACACAGGAAAATTAGTAAAGAAATCCAACCTCATCTCCCAGGAACACTGTCTCCTTAAAAAACAGAAGACTGGAACAGACACCAAGAAATCATTTCTCCCCTTCCTCAAATTCCTTCTTTCTCTGATCTCCTTTTTCTCACAGCTTCCCTTGCGCTGCTCAGGATCAGCTGGTGTGTTTTGGGCAGACACTGGTCTCATATCTGTTCCTTTAACCATGCTTTTTTTCCACATCAGAGAATGGTCTCAAGGCATACAAGTAGTCCTACACAGTTAAACTCAAAGATATTCTCAGGAAGGACTCACGATGAAATTCAGCAGTCCTCCCCCCATGCATGTGACCAACATTGAAATAAAACATCTCAGTGAGTGATCAGGGTGGAAGCTGGAACTCAGCAACAGCTTTTCACTCTCAAAACCTACTCTTACTAACCCACACTACTTGCCAGCCCAGACATAGCCAAAACCATCTTTTGCAACTTCAGAGGGTTTTTTATTTATTTATTTTACAAATAGATTATTTTTTTTCTCTTTGACCATCATTCCCATTTTGTCAGTGCAATGCCTTAATTTACTCACATTAGAGCAGGGACAATGATTCTGCCTTTCATTAACAAAAGCATCCAAGTCTCTAAAGGAGCAAAATGTATTATCTAGACACTGAATAATCTTCTTAAAGTCAGTATTTCTGCAGTTCCAGGAAAATAAATAAGTAATAAAAACCTACTCAAAGGAAGCAGCTCTAGTTAACAACCAGTTCATATTCAAATTTGGCCATCTCTGTACAGAAAGGACATTTGAGACAGGAGCAGATCCAAAGAAGGGCAACAAGGATTGTCAAGGGTGTGGAGTATGTGCCCTACGAGGAGAGAGCGAAGGAACTTGGGCTGAGGAAAAGAAGGGCCAAGGGGAGATGTTATTTCTCTCTTCCAATATCGGAAAGGTGCTTACAGCGAGAGTGGGGCTGGTCTCTTCTCACTGATGACAGTATGAGGGGAAATGGCCTCAAGTTGCACCAGGCTAAATTTGGGTTGGATATTAGGAAACACTTCTTTACAGAAAGGGTTATTAAGCACTGGAATAGGCTTCCCAGGGAAGTGTTTGAGTCACCACCCATGGATGGGTTTAATAACCATTTGGATGTGGTGATCAGGGATATGATTTACCAGAGGACTGTCAGTTATGGTAGCATGGTTAGGTTGTGATTGGACTCAATCTTTAAGGTCTTTTCCAACCTGAGCATCCTTATGATTCTATTCTATGATTCCATGATAAATTTTGTTCCAGGCACAATTATTTTTTGTAATGGAAATATGCATTATAGCACTCGAGTTCTTTAAAGAGACAGGTACAGCACGCTTTCTTGAAGTATGTGGAAGAAAGTTGCCAGTAACACAGGAGATGATGCCTGGAGGTACAGCTACCTGCCTACTCTTCATGGCCTTTTAAAACACAGCAGCTGAATGAGGTGGTCACCAAGAAAGACTTGGAAGTGAGAATTACAAAACTGTGCCAGACAGAGCGTGAAGAAAAGGCTGGCTTATCCCCATACTCAGATATAGCAGCTTATTTTGTAAAAGAAAAAATACATAACTTCTGCTGACATTACAGTTTTAACTAAACATAACTGTAGGTAGCTGTCAAGCAGTCTTTGTTTCTGATACAAAATCAAAATAAATATTTTTGACTGCAATATGTATGTTTATTAATAAACCAGTCTCAATACAGGTAAGCAGATAAGCTTAGGCAGTTCATTCCAATTGTAAATGATACACCGTTAGTGCAATTGATGTAACATAACTAAATACAAAGCCAGAGATGTGCACTTAGGTCTGACAGCTCATCCATTTCAGCACAACCCATGCCATTCAGACAGGCTTCTTCCATTTCACAGCTGTGTTCAAATAAGACAAAACATCATCTTTTAGCTCTCAGGTTTTTTTTCCTTTGTCATTTCATATCATGGGTTTAATTTTATTTTAACATCCTTCTTTGTAGCAATTAGATCTCTCAGTTTCTTAGAAAACCAATTACAGACCCAAATGACAGCTTTCACCCCCATCAGCATTGTCTTCAGTGTCTTGATTAATTGCCCATTAAAATAGATGAAACGACTGAACTTACATTTTGAGATCATTTTTTGTTTGCATTATGGAAGGAAATCTAAATCTCCATAGTGACTTGCTCTTTTGGCACTATCATAATTACATGTTTACTAACTTAACTACCTTACCAGCATATTCACACTGCTGTGGTGGAGGATCTGTCAGGACTTTCATCATCAGTTCTGCAGTGGAGCAAAAGCCACAAAGAAAACATTTATCTCACAAAACTCAGTATGCAAGTATAAAAGAAAGCTCCATAAATGCAGAGAATTTTTATCTTAGATAATAGTGAACCAGAGACAAAAGGAAACAGTATCCATCAACACAGTAGGAAAAAGCTGATTCATATCAGAGTGCCACGTTTTCATTTTTTGTGTTACACAAAAATCATCACGGAAATTGGCCTGATAGCTCCTTGCAAGCCATTGCAACAGACTGAAGATTCTGCCCTTGAAAAAGAGACTGAGTTTGCAGTCTGGCACAGTTTTGTAATCCTCATTTCCAAGTCTTTATTTGGTGACCTCGTCATCCAGCTGCCTGCTGCTGTGTATTAAAAGGTCACAAAGTCTGTGGAGAGAACTACACATCAAGGCACCCTCCCCTGTGTGACAGGCAACTTTCTTGAAGTATGTGGAGCAAAAAAGTATGAAGTAGTTGTGAACTTTTTCACTGAGGCTTTCAGAGGCTTTCCCTCTGTTCCTTGCAGATCACTGGAGTCACCAACAATGTTCTTTTCTAGCTGTCAAACAAGCTGAATCTTGACAACCTCTGGATAGTTTGGATCCATACACCCTGTCCTTCTGTTCAACAGAAACGGAATCTGGAGGAAGGTAAATGATAATGTGCATTCTCCACTCGAAGGAAATCCAGAGGGAAAACAAGCAACTTCTTCCCCCCACCCTCCAATTCGCTCTAGTACTCTAACCCTTTAGAGCTCTGGGTTTGGTTTGGCTTGACTTAAAATTATGTCTTATCCAGCAAAGGTTTTTGTCTTATTTCCAATACTGCAGAAGAAAGTCTGCTCCTTTGTCTGTCTCTTCACACATACTTTGTGTCCTTCTATATACTGGACTCAGCCTTTGCTCTTCTGCTTCACAGATACCATAAACACGTTCCCTATTTCAAGGAGATGCATTTGCCATCAGCAGTGTCTCTCAAAGAGCACAGAAGACTTCTGAGCCAAGCTACTGATGAAGTTGAGCTGGCAGTTTTATACTGTGAGTAAAAAAGAATAAACAGAAAAAATGTTGTTACATCTCTATCAATATTGCTTACACATGAGATCCATGATTCGAAGTTTGAATGCAAGTTTTTTTTATATCTCCATCTTCAAATAATCTCTGCAGTTCACAGGGATGTTTCCCTTAGCAGTGCACCTGCCAGATGCCTAGACAGCTCCAAAAGTAAGAAGTAGAGGCTAATATTTATAATTTACTTTTGGGAAATTAGGGCTCTTCGATCAATCTGATTCAACTCCTTTTACTTTGTGCTGATCTTCTATCGGTTACATATCCTGCTTAACTGCCATTTGTATCCATATGGACATACTTCAACACTTTCAGTGTGAGAAGCAACTGTCAGCAACTTATCCTTGCTTGCCTCGAAGATGTTCAGTCTTATTTTCCTATGCAGTTTCCTGTTTGCAATCAGATTTGAAACTCTGCATAGAAGAACAGTTTGTATTCTGAAGCTCATTGGTTCACATTGCAAACATGTAGGAACGGTACAAGGATCAGAGCTCATATGTCTATCTCAACTTTAGGCCAATAAAATCTAATCTGTGGTTAACCTTGTAATTGTTAACTAGGGTGGAACAGGTATTCAGCTGCCAGCTAAAGGCAAACAGGAAAAAAGGACTGACAGGAAGCAGACTAGATATCTCAGGAAGAGCCAGATACGAGATGAAGAACCACTGCTGTATCACAAGGCAATTTCAGCTAAACGCAATAATAGTATTTACAAGATTTCATGATAACATGTCAGTCAGTGCCAAAGCATTCACAAAAAACAGAACAGAAAGCCAGAAGGGAAAATAATAATAATAAAAATAATAATGTTTTAACATCAAAGATTCTCTACCTTCAGTAACATCTCACATTTTCTTTAAAGTTTTAATAATTAATTGGAGTGTAGACTCTTCAAAGAGTAAATGAATAAGCCCCATTAACACTAATGGAAGCTGGACATGCTCAATGGGGGAATATATTTCTATCTGTATGACTAATCAGCTTCACAAAGCTCAATTTTTCTGAAGTTATAACTCGCACTGTATGGGCTGAGTACAAAGGTTTGTATTCATTTAAATTCAAATTAGGCACTTAGAAAAGATTTTTCCTTCATTAGGAGATCTGAACGCAGGAGATCCGTTTGCCGTTATGTTAAACACATACATTGTGAAATGCAATAAAAATAATTACCCTTATAATTAAAGGTTGTCATTGTAAATGCTTAAAAATAAACATTATTGAAATAACTTCTATTTGCTGTTCAGGTGAAGATATATTCTGATGATTCTTGTCCGTTATTTAATGCTCTCCCAAGGAATCACCAAGATTTTTCTCCATCAGCAAACTGTTTTTGTATTCATAGGTTATTTGTATTCTACACAGAACATGTCTGTATTAAGACGGTGAACTGATGGCATTTCAAAAATGAAAAACATGTTCATGATTGTTATTTTTTTCCCCAATTATTCATTAAATATTTTGATACAGCAGTAAGCTTTATCATTGGAGAGTGGGGAGGAGGGAAACCATGATCAACCCTTCTAGGAAAACATAAGAGGACTTAGAGATGTCCATCTTTTTTTCTGACAATGTTTGTTTGCTAAGACAAAACACCTCCCAGAAAACCACAGCCTGCATCATATTTCAGCACCATCTATGAAAAAATACAAAGCTCTCTGACAAGGCATGCAACTGATCTCCTTTGCCACAACAAACCAGAGCTTCCACGCTCAGCACTGTGCATTTGCTGGTGCTATCCAAGTCAGTGCCCATTTTTCTCAGCATCAGTTTTTTCCATTCTCCAGATGACTGAATGATTTTCCTCAGCCCTCAGGTCTTCATATTTGTTTAAACATCATCAGTTAATAAACTCCCAAATAGAGACTGGCATAAAGTCTTTCACAAAGAAAAAACAAATGATATTCCACAAAGTCTTAATTAGCATCACTTAGTGCCCCCAAAAAATAAACACCTCCAAGCAGTCACATAAAAGAATGAAAGAAGGTAAATTATTTAACACCCAGTTTTATTTTCCCAATAAGAAACAGAATAAGTGATATAATATGATGTTAATTCAGTGTATTCTTTAATCTATAGCAGTACTCAGGATGGTCATGGGATAGAAAGCACTTACTCCTTAAAGAAAGGCATAAGGCATACTGTCTTCTACTTCCATATACTGTTTACCAAAGGGAGGGGGAAGGAAATGGTCCCCACAGTAGGAAAAACTCAGCTCTTGCATTTTTAGCTTTCTTTTTCCCAGTACTCTGACAATAGCTAAGAAGACAGAAGTGTAATTTAACTTTATAATGTATACCAGAATAATACAGTAGAACCATTGCTATTATTTGTGATTATGTGTTATTTCCATTATCATAACACATATAGATTAATTAAGGTCTTAAAAAAAGAAAAAAAAACACGCAGATTTGTAGGCAAGTTATTTTCAACACAATTTACCTTCACAGGAGCTCAAGAAATAGCTGGAAAAGGGAGCACAGTATTAAAATAGAGGAACATTTATGTAACATTTTAGATGATCATTCTAAATGACTAAAAAAAGAAAGAACTAACTTGTTAGAACAGTGAGTCCTTGACTCCAGGAAGATAAGACACAATGCTGGTAAGAAAGTGGAAAAGAAATAAAAACTCCTAACTTAAGTAAATTTTGTTACATTTGCAGTAATCCAACAAGCAAAGAACTAGCTTCTCCCTTTGAAGCAACTCATAACAGAAGCTGTAACTTTTAATTGACTGTTGACCAGAAAACAAAACACTGAAGTCTGCAATTCATTTTGTATTACAATACACTGGAAATCTTCTGGGTTTTTTTTTTTTTTTTTTTTTTTTAATGAGAAGATTTCTCAGAATTTCAAATTGAATATGCTAAAATATTTGCTTTAGAATGTTGAAATGTTCACTGATAATGTTAAAATAGAGTATTTTGGCATTAGTAAAAGAGTGTGAATAAGTAATATAAAAAACATTACAATAAGTTATGTAAAAATGAAATGATTAAACAAAAGAAGAGGATTTCAACACAGATACTTTCTCCCAGAATGTAAGAGAGCTGAAGCAAAGTTGTTTTTTTTTTTTTTACCTTATTCACAAAGCTTCCACAGAAGTATGCCTTAATACCAGACTTGAAGACTTAGAAAAAGTCAAATAAGTCTTTTGACAAAATATCCTCAGTCAACCGTCACTGTCACTCCAAAGCCAACTCGTGCCCACTGCACTTGAAAAGTTGTCATCATCATCTGACCACTCGGTAGTGATCGATGAGCCATGGCAGCCAAGTTCTCAGTAACAAAGACAGAAATATCCAAAAGAACAACAAAGAATTAACAAGCCCATTTCTACAGACAAGATTCACATCACACTCCAGGCCTAAGAACATAAGAAGCTGCCTTCTTACCCTAGAAGCTAGTTGAGTTCAATTACTATATTACTTTTGACATGACTATTACTGCAAGCATCTGCCTTGCAGTAAAACTCAGATGCTTGATCTTTGCTTCACTATTACTTACAACAAAGACTCTGGCTTTCACTGACAGTTTTAAGTACTTTCCACTTTTACTTTCAACTTGTAATTCACAGATCTGCAGCAAACTTTAGGCTTCCTAGTAGTTTTGACTGAACTTGACTTGACCTGTCATTTAGAACAGTCTTTGTGCTCAAGGAAACTCTCAACAATGGATAAAAAGACTTAAAATTCACAAGTGACTTCATTATTGAGGGCTTTACTTGCAAAAGGTATCATGGAAAACATCAGCTCAAACCGGATTGAAATTGAAGCCCTCTCAATATGGGAGGCCTATATATAATGTAAATCTAGTCTTCCAGTACATTTTAAGTACTTCTTTCTTACAGTATAATGTTTTAGGTAATTCGTAGTCATTTTTTTCCCCTCAAAATGCTTAAAATGTGATTGTCTCACTAGAAAGGCTATAGGTTTCCACAGTCCTAGTAATGGATCAAAATCATTTTAAGCTTACTGATTTTGCAAAGAGACACACAGCTGCTACGCTGATTACCAGTTGGCAAGTGTCTCACACAAACTGCCTAGAAACTTTGTCATAATGGATAAACAAAGATATCAGTTGCTTCTGGTTCATCTCAATCAGACAATCTCTTACAGAAAATACGCAGGTCACATTCAATTTTTGCAAGAGTAAATTAAAAACATGATTAAATCAGAGCATCAAAAAAGTCATCATTTAAAGTTTGCAGCATTTTTTTTCTTATTACATTTCACACAGCTACAAATAAATACATAGCTACAAAGCTCAACTTTTGGCTAGATAGAACGCCTGGCAGGTCACATCACTAGATGTTCCTAGGGCACTGTGTCAGGGGGATTGGAGCATTAGTAGGCTTCTGTCCAGTTTTGGGGCTGGACACATGAATGACACATCGTATCGGTGCCCATACCACTAACCTTATGTCTCCTGCTTGTTGCAAGGGCCAGCACTCATCTCTCAAAAATCAAGAACACTATGATTAAACGAAAATTCTCACTGTTCATGTCTTCCAATAAACTGCCTGAAGCTGTACACAAAGAGAGATGTCTGCAGTGGGAAACTCTTGCACCCTGCAAAAACTAGTGCAGTACTAAAACAAGCTTCTGTAATCTCCACTTGACAGTCTCCCTTCATTTCTCCTTTTTCCTACTTCCATACTCCTTTTTCCATGTTACTTTCCAAATTCCTCAAAGCCATACACTGCCTCCTCCTGCTCCCATCCTTTGGGTCACAGATATACCTACAATATTTGACTTTCAAGTACAAACATTTGTCAGGCAAACTTGATCAACACCAGCACTGATGCACTGAACAGCTCCTCAAAGCAATCTTGTCCCAAACATACTACAGCCAGAAGTCCATCTTTTTGCATCACACTAAATTATTCATGTACTAACAAGATATTCACAAGAACAAACTTAGCCTGGAAGCTGTATGTCTGAATCACCTCACAACATCGGAGATGGGGGATCTGTTCAGATATTTAAGGAGAAGCACCCATGGCACAGAAAGCAAAACAGAGCAGGTAACAGATGAATGAGTGGCAAATTTAAATGAGCATCTCTGAAATCTGCCATTTGATCCAGAATGTAAAAATCAAGGAATACACAGTGGAATCCAAAGACAGCAAAGAAAAAAGGAAACATTCAATAAACATATCTGTGTAGATAAATCTATGCTTAAAAAGTCATTTTTATCATTAAATAAGCATTTGAACAATACAGAATGGTACAAAAAGCACTGCTGCCTCTTAATTCAAGAAGAACAGAACCAACAACAAAAATTAAGGATTAGATATGAAAAATTTTGTTCTCTAAGGATGACTTTTAACACTGTAAAGTTATTAATCTGCTGCAAAACACAAGTGAGTGTAGAGGACTTGTTAGAGGACTGTCTAATCAGAGAAGAAAACTGAAGGAAGAAAGATTCTCTCAAGGTGAATGGGAACAACACAGCATCAGCCAACAGTGCTGTGCTGTACCTATGGCAGAAGGTACCTCCCTTCTCACACAGCGCTCCTTCATGGAGGTTCCAATTGCTGATAAACAGATTAATGCAGACTTCAGTGAGCTTACAAGAAGGCTCACTTAGAAACTCACACAGAAAAATTAGCTGCACATGTAAACAGCAGCTTTCAAAGCGAAAGTTAACTGTTCACTACAATCCCAACTCAAGAGGAAATGACTACAGCTCCAGTTGGTAATCCAGTACTGTTCTGCTAAGGAACATGAGGAAAACAGAACAAAGTGACACTTCATATGTATGTAAATAAACATGCTGAAACATGAGCATACACATCTCTGAAATCCTGATATTATAGAAAGCAGATGGGCACGCTGGAGGAAACTCAGAACTCTTACACAGAAGATGAAAGCATTTGCTTTCATTCCATTACTTGCAATCCACTATTTAGAGTCTTTCCCCATATGGTAAAAGCATTTGTCACAGAGAACAATAACCTATGAGTATTGACATAGCACATTCAATTTGCGCTCATTCATATTCAGGGCTGTTTTCTCAGTCAAAAATGTATTACTGTGAAACAGGCATTGCTATGGTAACTGGAATAGTAACATTAGTATGTTTACTATGCTCAGAAGACTTTTACTTCAACAAATAAGTAGGAACTCAGATTTAATAAGTGTCTGGTCTGCTTTCCTAGGATTTACATATAAGATTACAATACTTAAACCTCTGAAAATTAGGGTGTTATCTATAAGGATTGCTTGGAAAAGGTAAATCATTCTGCTAACTTCTTCTGACATGACATATATATTCTGCCCAAGTATTTTCTAAGTAAATATAATGACCTCTTTGTTAAGTCTTTAATGTTTTGAGCTGTGAAACAAATCAAAAGTCAATAGGAACATAAATCTTAAGAAGGTTTGTAAGGAGTAACTGTATTTTTGGATAAAGGTGGCAGAAACTCGTCTGTTGTTCAACTAATTGGAATGTCTAATTTTGTTTTTCCACACTTACACCCCAATTTACAACTGTGAATCCTGTTCCATCAGATTTCACTGAGCACAGAATCAGTTTACGTCTTACAATGATACAACTGCAAGTTGTTCCAAGAAATAAAGATTTCAGGAAGATAAATTCAAAATACTCTGCAACATGCCAAGTGAAGAAAAAAAAAAAGATTGGAAAACAGTGCTCCTTCTCTCCCACCTCCAAAAAAAAGAAAAAATGCTGTTGTCAGTGGTATCAAACAAGCAAAGAAGAGAAGTACAAGACAGCATAGAGGCCATACCTAATACAATGCTGTATTTGTGAACAAAGAACATCTGTGAGAGAAGGGAGATTTCTAATGAGGTGTACTAAGTTGTCAAGTTGTCACTTACAAAACACAAAAGTGGCACAAGTTAATGGCTTTGAATACACATCACTATTTAATGCTTATTAACAATCACTAACACTGACACCAATATCGATGTAGCAGTGTGGCTTAGCATAGTTTATCTGAGCACCAAGATCCACTTTTAAGCAAACAAATCACATGGTGCCTTAGAGACATCAGTAACACAGGAACAGAAAGAAGGACAGTACATGCAGCAGATCCAAATAGCGTGGTTGGGAAGGGAAATTCAGTTTAAGAAGTCACTAATACTACATAGACTGCACATACAGAAGAATAGTAATTTAACAGGAAAGAACGTCACCAGTTGTAATACAACAATTAGAATGAGAACAAAACTTTCTGAGCAATACAACATGCAACTTCTCAACCTTAGGGCAGAGGATAAGAGGAGGAAAAGAACAGTCCTCTGTCCCTCTCCCACAGGGAAGATCTCTGCTGCCAGCTTTGGCTACAAAGCCACATGTAATTAAGGAAAATTAGTACACAAGTTGAGTCTTTGAATCTAAAGCACAACAGCATCTCTGCACCATTGAAGAAATTTTTTTTTTCCCACACTAAGAACTATTCACAAAAAAGGCCATCTGTTTTCTGATAATCTTTAAGACAAATTCTTTTGTAAGGGTGTGTTACATCCACATGAGACTGTCCAGGTTCTAGTTCTATGCCTTGCAGTCCTACTTGCAATGCTGTGTAAAATAATCTGTTTCTATTTTCTGTTTGCATTAAGGTTATAGTATATACCTTTATATACCTTATCATCTGCTTTACATGCATTCTTCACCAATAATATTTACAAATAAAATTATCTCATAAAAAGCGAGATGCAGAGAAAAGCACCTAAGCTTCAACTAAAAAAATAAAATTAATCTCTTTCTCAACTAAGATTGGTCATTGTTTGAGAAGGGGACCACAGAGAGTTGCCGCCACAACCTCAGGCCTAGCAAGCACTTACCAGCTACTACTGACCTGAAGGGAAGCTTTCAGCCTGACTGCACAGTCTCAAACTCCTCAGTTCAATTTGCTAACAAGAGAAATTCATCATGCTGCTAACTCAATCCCTTTTATGAACAGTTTTTTGTTTTTTTTTTTAAACACTTTATTTTAGTGGAATGGTGCTGATAAAAACCTTTATTCCCTTATTCGGTAGTTTCTGAGAAAAAGTTCATTCAATACAGAGATACTCCATCTACCTTTCCACATTCTCTAGGTCTTTTCCAAAACCCTGTCTTACGATTTGACAAAAACTGTGAGTATAATTCACACCAATGCGACTGCTTTATGAAAGAACAGTTTCAGATAAAAGCTTCCAAATATTGGGGCTCTAACTGGGGAACGATATGGGGAATCCAAGTCCAACCAGCCTGCACCCGCCTTTCAGAAATAAACCCTTCACAGTGAACCACAGGCAACAAAACAACTCCCTGGCCCGGCTTCCAGCTCCTAAAAGATAAATAATGAAAGCTATATCCAGAGTTGGCAAGAGTACCACTGTATGTACATACCTCTCTCACTTCTTCCCAAGTCCCTGCCAAAGCACTAGGGCATCATATCACACTCCAAACATCTGAATGCCAAGCACAGACTGAAAACGCTCATGTACACAAAGGCTGCCTTCCAAGTCTGGCTGCTTCTGACTCTCATGTGGGAGAAAAATAAATTAAAAAAAATAAAAATAAAAAGACTTCCCTCTTAATGACACCCATTATAAATTACAAGAGTAATACCAACATGTATAGCTATGTAACTGTAATATATTTGTCTGCTTTTCAGCTCTAACTCAGCAGCAACTTTCTGGAGCAGAATTTTCTTCTTGTTCAGTGATGGACTGACTCCTTACACTTGATGCATACCCACAGGCAAACATTCCATGCTCAGCTCTGATGAAGTTCACATTCACATCGTGCACGAGAAAAACTCCCTTAAAAATGTCAAATGGTTTAAATTACAGCTTCCCATGTGAAGCTGGCACAGGTTGTACTATGGAATCTTGGTGTGCTTTGCTTCCCAAACCACTTTCATTTTTATCATCCATAATTTTTAAAGCAATTTCAATGGTCTTCATGCTGAGTTTCCCAGACTCGATTTTCATTCAGTTTTTCAGGATAGACTAGAGCCATCAGAGACTCAAGGAAAAAAAGAGCATTAGGTCCAGAAAAACACCACTAACTACACACTTTACTCTCTAGGTGATAAAGACAGTGCACAGCTGGCATAAGGTGCTAAGCCACAAATAAACGTATGGGAAACTACTGTCCCACTTGCTCTTTAAGGAAGCCTAACAGCAAGAATCGTTCTTCAGTCAGGTAATGTCTTGCCATGCTGGCTTTAGCATGTAGTCTACAGATCTTTGCAATGAAGAGACTGTACAGCTGTAAAACATGCTTCCATCCTTAAAATAAAAACTGCAATAAAAAAAGCACAGATACTACATTGGCAAACCCTGTAAGTGTTTGCAAAATAAGATGTAAATGAGGAGCAAGAGTTGCTCTAAAAAGCAGTCCCTTGGTTCCACTGATGTTTTCAAGGATGGGCATCAGCCATTCCTTCCCCCTACATGCTGATAAAATTGATGCGTGAGATGGAATAAAGATGACAACATCAAAGCTAGTAAACGTTGCTCAGAAAATAAAAGCCATGTCTCTGCTGAAGGTAATACAGGAAATTTGGAAATAATGGAAAAAAGAGAAAAACAAAATAAGTCTTATATTGTTACAGTTCTCAAGGCAGGGAGAAAATAATTCTGACTTGGGGTAAAATCGTTTATTACCATTTTCAAGGAAACACATTGAAATTTTTAAAGCAATTTAGCCCTGCCAGAAACATCAGAGTCTTCCTTCTCCTATTGCTTCTGACTCTCCACCATTTCCATGTTTTCTCTCTTCTTTCCCCTGGTGCCAAAGATAGAGGCAGCTGCTTCATGCGAGATGAGACATTTTAAGATAAAAGAAAAGGGTCCTAAAGGGGAAGAGAATCCCTGCTATCATCTCCTGTTCCCCTCTGGACATTTAGTCCCCTCCACAAAACATCACTGAAAACCTTTCCTAGCTATTCCCTCCATGCTAGCGCCTACCAGACAACCAGTCCCAATATCTACCCTCCTTCAGCAGCACTGAAAAAAAAAGCAGTGCATTTCTCTGCAGAAATGGAATGGAATTGCATCAATTTCCAGAAATGTGAACGGCCTTACACATCCCCTTTGTTCTTAACTTCTCCCTGCAGGACTCTGCTGCAAGTGTTACTCAATGCAGGAACAGCCAGCCCCACCAGAGGCAAGCAAGGCAGAAAGAAATTTTCTTTTTATCGTTTCACCATTTCAGCAAAGCACCATACAGAAGTTTTATTTTAAACAGATGCCCAAATCCTTCTCTGCTCTGTAAAGCACATCTGCACACACTCAGGTGCTTTGATGAGCTTTAGCACAACACAGGATCCCAGGGCAGCACCTGCTGCAGGCTGTCACTCAGGCTTCAGGCTCTTCTCCAACACTTTTAATTTAGATACACGAAAAATGTCTTGATGCACTGACAACATGGCCATCTGAAGGAATACAAACTAGCAGCCAGCATGCTCCCACGTACAGAACAGGTTGGCAAAGATTATCTAAACATCAAACTCCCATGTTAGCAGAACAAATACAAGCAAAGTTCCAAAATTTTGTTATCACCAACAGCCAGGGTCCCTGATGGTAAAAAGAAATTAGCAAAGATCTAGGGATTAGACTGCAAACCTTTCAAGCCCTCAGAATTTTTCACAAAGCAGCATAAATATTTCCAAGTTGATTCTTAAAAGAAATGAAAAAAATACACTGAACATACCCTTCAGTTTGATTCAAAGATTCAGCTGCCGACTGCCAGTGGTGGCACATAAGCTATGATTCATACACCAGTTTATGAAGAAATAACAGAGCAGTGACACAGCTGTATTAGCTGTAAACTAGCTGTATCAATGACAACATCACAAATCATTACCTTCCATTAAACATACTGTACTAGCGCAGAGGAGGTGGGCTCCTCGAAGAACTGCCAATATGAAACAAGATTCTATGCCTGACCTAAGGCAAAGACTGGCTCCTGTTGCAAAACAGAAGTAATATGATAGACAGGTCAGTCTCACAACAAGCTTTTTGGCAACAGAATCCATACGGAAAGATTAACTCAGTACTTCCTTCAACTCAACCACTCTGAAATTTTTAACCTCCATTACAATGTTGTACTCAGACTGAAGTAAAGGAAGCAGTAGCAGTTACTACCATGCTACTGCATGCTGTCAGATTTAAGTACTTTCATTGTGCACTGGCAGCATTAAGTTCTCACTTCCCACTAGGAAACCTTAAGATCATTAATGTTAAGTGAAGATGGTCTCTCATTCATCTTCTCCAAAACCACATGAAGGAACAGGAATGCTTTCTGAAATCAAGTGCTTCAATTTACAGAGAACTGGTGGTTCTGTACACTCTCTGTAAGGTCATTTTAAATATCACTAGGGATCAATTTATAACTGAAGAAAAAAAAAGCATACCAAATTACCGAGTGATTATTTTCAAGTAAAATATTAGCCATCATCCATAAAGCAAGAAAGAAACAGAGGGATGTAGATACTACAGACATTCTCAAGCCTAGAACCAAGTAGGTAAGAAAAAAAGGTGTTAGAGGATGGTATTTTTGTGAAGAAATGATAAAGGAAAGGTGTACCTTAAAA
Organism: Lagopus muta; assembly: GCF_023343835.1. Taxonomy (NCBI): domain Eukaryota; kingdom Metazoa; phylum Chordata; class Aves; order Galliformes; family Phasianidae; genus Lagopus; species Lagopus muta. The sequence continues at coordinate 7,463,966 of NC_064440.1, read as the reverse complement.
TGACAGTTGATCAATGGTAACACACTTTTAAAACTCCTGTTGAGGATTTTTTCTTTTCCCCTTGGCAACATCTGATTTTCTCAGACAAAAGAACAGCATTTCACTGCAGCTTTAATCGTTTGGATTATTATTTACTGGTGGCAAGGGGACTCGGTTTCAGGCAGAAAAGGAAATGGACTGTACAAACATATATAGGACCTTTTCTTATTTAAGACTAGATTATTTTAGAGGTAACTACACAGGGATGGTATTTGTAGGGGAAGAATTTAAAAGCAAGGAAGTATTGGGAAGAGAACGCTGAACAAATTCATAAATCAGAAGGTAAAATTTTACTGAATCGCAGCAGTTAAACACAAGACCTTACCTAAGATTCATACAGCACTTGGAATCCTAAAGTCAAGATTGGACATTTTACTGCAAATTATCTTCTAGACTGCAGAAAATGCTTACAGCAGAAACTATTATTTCAATCTCTCTTCTTGACCTTTCCTAAGAGGTCAAGATGATAAAACTTGGAGATAGATACAAATTATTGCATCCCAAGAGGTGCATAAAGTAGTAATAAGTAGCTACTTATTTTCCACCAAAATGTTTCTGTGCAAAGCTCAGAAGCAGTACTTACCCTCCTAATACCAAAGGAAAGGGCCCAATGGTCCCCCTGTAGCCCTAGACTAATGAATGCTGATTATTAAGTTACGTATTTCATTCTCCACACACATATAGGCATCATAGCAATCATAAAAACTCCCATTTTTCCCTTTCTTTTTCCCCCTCTAAAAAACACAAGACTTGGTTGTTGGGTTGGTTTTTTTTTTTTGGTTTTTTTTGTTTTTTTTTTTTTGTTTTTCTTTGGCAAATAAGTACATACAAACACTTCACTGCTAACAAGTTCTCACCCTGGCTGAGAAAAACACCTCTAGAAAGCCAGTACTGCTAATAAGACAGTGAGTGTTTTACCAAGTTGTCTAATACATTCAATAAATAGCAAGTTTGTAACTGTACAACTGTATCACTATCAGAATGCTTACACCCTCCGTTACTTTGAACAACACAAGCAGAATTATTTTCCGCCATGAGTTTCTCCAGGTGGATTCTGAATGCCACAAAAGAAATGTATTCAAATGTTTACCATCAAATTCAACATCTTTTTACCACACTTGGAAAACTTTACAAAAGAAGTTTCTTCTTTCTTTTCCTTAACACAGGCCATAGAATAGAGTTCAAGAATAACATAGATAACATATTTTGTGTTACTAATACTACTCATTTGCTTTCTTTCATTAAAAATGTGGTATTCTTTAATTATTTATAAGTTCTATGTAGATACCCAAAGTAGAAACTTAAACGTGGTTTGTAGACATTAGAAAATTGCTAAGAACTGCCCAAGCATTTCAAAAATACTTTAAAATATTTAAGAATAATTCCAGATACAAAGCAGATGATTCAGTACTCAAATTCCCAAATTTGAGAATATATTAATATAATAATATACAGTTAATTGATCGTCATTGTGAATCCATCAACAAGAACCAGTTCTTAACAATTCTTCATCAGTGCATCCAACTGAACCAGTGGCACAAAGAGGAAATTTTACAGAGTTCCTACATGGTAGAGATTTGAAATTAGAAAACCACTTCTAAAGTTAATGAAACAGATGTGATTCAGAACTACAAGGAAAAGCAGGACAATGGAGAATTGCAAAAGTTAAGATTTTAACTGGTTCTTTTTCCATGACTGGGCAATGACATTACTTAATAGTCAAAGCAATTACATAGGTTCCAATTATATGAGAAGTTATACACTTACCATTAATCCATTTGGCTTCTGGATTATGAACTATGAACTCCTTTCTGAAGAGATCTTCCAAAGACAATCTGGTTTCAGAAGAATTTGCAAACTCATCTAAAATAAACATAACAGGATCATTTTACACGGTTATTAAAACAATATATTCTGTGTACTTTGCAAAACATTGGAATTAAAGAACTAGAACACATTCAGAGGTGCTGCTGAAATTGATGACACTGCACTGCTCTATCTTTATTCATTAGAAAGAAAAGTTTCATTTTTCTTCAGTACAGCTTCAGGAAAAAAACAAACCACCACTAACACCTTAGAGACATGACAGGTGAACTGTGAAGTGCTTGACTATTTACTATTCTGGCAATGTAGTGGCACAGGTCCTCCTTTACACACCTCTATTCCACAAGAAAACTGATTTCAAAGCATTACAAGAATTTCCTGACAGACACAGCCAGTATTAATTTCAAAACTAACAAAGCTCCTAAAATCATTTCTGTGATTGAGAAATGAGAAGGAAACTCTGCCAAATCCTGCTTTTCTTATGCTGTAGGTTGAATAAATCATAAATAGTAGTGATTCAAAAGCGTACTGCCACACACATGCAATATCAGAGATAGTATTAAAGCAGATGTCCTATTTTGCTATCAAAAGACGAAGTTTCCAATGAATATTCATACACAGCAGCTATGCACTTCACCTAACTGCTCTAGGCTACTTAGAAGAATAGCAGTTGCCAAAAGCTGTGTGCTATGTCCCCTGTTCACTTAGTAAGCAACCAACCAGATAACTGCCCACTCCGGTCTTGTAAGCATTTTTATCATTACTCAGCAGGATTATTACAGACTATGCAGCATCTCTTTGTTCTGTGAACTTTTCTTCCAATATATCAGCATCCCCAAGTACATTCTCTGTGGAGAGAAGCTTTCTTTTGGTTAGAGTTTGGTTTCATCTTTATAGATGGCTGGTAGTAGCACCACTGATGACAGACCCATAGCCAAGAGTGTCTTGAATCACAGCAAGCAAGGAACAATCTTGTCATCCTTATGCTGACCCAATGTCCTACAGCACATTTTTTAACTAACAAAACATGCTTTGGAAAGACAGTATGTAATGCCTTTCAAATGAAAATGTGACCCCCTCACAGCAAATGGAGATCATTACAGTTCAGTTATCAGTGTTTGTTCACCCAAATAGCTCAGTCGGAGGTCTGGTTGAAAGCTGTCTGAAATGAACAACAATTGTTTTCAAGCCTTTTAAGTGTTCCTGCTGCAGCCACTTCATTTAGTATTAATAAGGTGCATCTTTGCTGCATTGAAGACAAACTCCTTTTTAATGCACACCATAAATTAAGGAGAGACAAGGCCAACACAGACACCCATGACACAGTGAAGCAGTGTGTTGATGCACTCCTCCCACAGCTCAGTGGGAGCTTGCAAGCATTTACTCATCATAACCAGCTCTTCTCACACTTGATATCTTATGAGGCTAAGCATGAAGAGTTTTTCAAATCACCTCTCACAAGACAAATGTTCTAATCCTCAAATAAGTGTTAGGATTCTTCCTACCTTCCAGGGATCAAAACAACCTGTTTGGGTTGGGTTTTTTTTAGCCTCCAAGTCCAGCATGGGACACAATGCCCCACTTATAGTCTTAACTGAGCTTTACAGCAGAGTAGCATTATCTTTAATGATTTATACCTAATCCTTCTGTTTACACGTCATGGTATCTTGTTAGCTCTTCCTTCTGCTACACACTGAATTTTTATCTCCTAAGTAAGCATATGTTGTATTTGTGGAGCTGAGTAGAGCATATATAACACCCCCTGCATTCAGAATATTTAACAGTATCAATGCTAAGGTCTTTATATGCCCATTTTCCCTACTCTGACAATACTGCAGATTCTGTTATTTTTGAGCAAAACGTTGATTTGACCTTAAAAAAATAAAATACTACTCTAAGTTCCCAAAATGCTTACTTATGTATAGTAAGATAAATTGTACATCATTTCAGCTCTCTCACACTATACTGGGTTGATCTTTCTACAGCATAAGCATAAAGTGGTATACAATTCTCAAAGCACTTATTTTATTTCTGAAGACAGTTTTTTTCCATCCTATGCTTATTACCACATTACCAAATAGCCTACTCTGTTTTGCTTCCATTTTAAATTTTACTGAATCATCTTCCACTGTTCTCCCACTGTTTCCCCTGTATTTCTATATTTTGTTCTGAAGCTACATACACGATATATAGAAAATGAACACTGATTACAAAAGTTACAAAGAAAGTTGGTTAAAAATAAAATGGCTATATTTTTTGATTATACAATAAACACCTTAACAATTCAATAGCTGGTGTATGTTCATTCAAAATGACAAACTGTTTGTGTTTAGGAAACTACAAGACTGCAAAAGTAGAAAATAATAGCTTCACTCATGTTCTTGTGTTTAGACACTTTCAAGGCCAGGCTGGACCAGGCTCTGAGAAACTTGATCCAGCTGTAGATGTCCCTGCTTACTGCAGGGAAGTTGAACTAGATAATCTTCAAAGGTTCCTTCCAACTCTAAGGATTCCATGATTCTATGATTTTGGCAAATGAGTAATTAAGAATAGTTTAAGCACCTCAAAGTTTACCTTCTAACTTAGAAACTAAAACTAATAATATAATATTATATAATAATATATTATTTATAATATATAACATATAATATTTGTAATATGTAATAATATATTATTTACACACATTCTTTACTGAATTTTCTGTGGGGAAAAAGAAAGTTAGACTTGTTTGATGTTAAATTATGCCTGAAAAGCAGAAAACCAGCACTAGTTAGCGGTGCACAAGCTAACAGATCTAACTGGTAATTGGCGTAGTCTGTATAACACTTACATGAGAAAGGAAAAAAACTTGACTGTAAGGAGATATCAAAACTTGCTTGCTAATATACAGAAATTACATGGAGACTATAGCGTATTAAAACAGAAACTGAATTTCTTTGGCAATGAATATCTACTTACTTTCAGTTTCTTTTTTATTTATTTAAAGAACAGCATGAAAAATGGCATGGAGGGGTTGGTCCCAACTTTGTTTTAAAGATTCTGCTTATCTGTCTGGCATATCAATACATACGATTCTGCCTTAACATGATTTTCATTGAAATGCTTTATAACAACTAAGCAGGCTTCTAAGCAGCTGCTCTCTAAAATCATCCCTATATCCTCAAAAAGAAGCAGAATGAAGCACGATAGCACTTACAAAAACTGTACCAAGTCTAAAAGGCAGCTATCACTACAGGCAGAAATGAACAGGCAAAGAAATCTGCTACTTTAAATAGCAACATTACAAATGAATTACAAAACCAAATATTTATAACAACAGATCTCTAGCACCTCAGCATTCAGCACTTAGTGACAGAAAGGGTTGTGAGACAATCTGAGTTTTTCCACTTCCTTATGTGCTAGATATCCCAGAGTCACCTTGGATACATATTCAGAGTCGGAAAGCTTCTGCTGCAGTGCTCAGCACCCTCCAGGAAACTAGTAGAGTGTAATAAATAACTTTCAAAAACATATTAATCATGCATTGAAAGAGGAACAGATTAAGGTCAAAAGTAGGGAAAGGAGCTGTCCTACAACATATCTACGAAGCTTTCTTTGGTAAGCATTTTTAACCTGCAAGAAAACCCGTATTATAAAACTTAGGCCATTCATGGAAAAAGGCTGTTATTTATATTAAGCTCTACAGTCTGTTTGAGATATCTTAGAACATCTGAGCTGACAGAACTAGTTTTCACTCACATGATTTCAACTGAAATGTAGGTCCCAGATCACATCAAGTTTTCAGGTAAACTCTCTGGGTTTTCTAACGCTCCAGAGACGTTGTACTTCGCTAAGCATTATTTTATTATTTTTTTTTTTACCATATTAAAAGGAAATTAACATTTCCCTGGGTTGTTTATTTCTGTTTTTGATGAGTGTCTTCAAAGACTTCCATTTACATTTTTACATCATTAATAATTCTGTAATATTAGAGCCAGAACTGATGTTTATTACTGTGAATTCCACCACATTTTTTAGATTTTACAAGCCTTAAACAATCCTCTCCTTGAAAAGAACAGTCTTCTGCCTTAGAGTGCATCAGGATATGCCACAAATGGCCTTTCAAGTCTGTCTTTTCTTATTCCCTGAAGAAAATCCTGTATCTTGAGACTACAGCAGCACATCTGCTTTTATTTTTTTCCAAATATCGTAATTAGTAATAGCTAAACAATCATTTCTTTATCACTCCCTTGGACAGCATTATGCATACTTAGATACTTCTACAAAACGGGAAACAGAATGAACCACAATATTCCTACACACTTTCCTTAGCTGTCTCACTCCCTCTAAGAAGAAAAGTTTCTTATAATAGAAGGGACCTATAAACATCATTGTATCCAACTCCCAGCTTTATACAGGACTGCCCAGAATCAGACCATAAGTCTGAAAGCAGTGCTTAAATGCTCCCTGAGCTCCTACAGGTCGGGGCTGTGCCCGATCCCTAGGCAGCCTGTTCCATGCCCACCATCCTCTGGGGCAGGACCTCTCTCACCCCCACCAGACTCTCCTCTGACAGCTCCATGCTGTTCCCTTGGGCCCTGTGACTATCTCAGAGAGCAGAGCTCAGCACTGCCCTCCACTCCGTGTGAGAAGCTGAAGCTGCCATGAGGCCTCCCCTCAGCCAGCTCTGCTCAGCGCTGAGGTAACCCAGGCGCCATAGATGTTCCTCACGCATCTTCCTCTCTAGGCCCTCCACCATCTTCATGAACCTAGAGCACTTTGAGAACAGTATTAGAAGGCAGAAATATCCCCTTGGATCCTGGCTCTGTGCAAAGGAAAACATCAGTTCAGTTTTCTCACTTGTAAAACGAGGACAAAGCTTTCCTACACCTTTTCCATTGAGTTTACCATCTTCCTTTCAGCAGCAGTACACTAGTACAGTTTTTCATCCACAAACCCACCAAGCTTCCCTTGATTATTTCATTCGGTGGCCAAATGGCCTGAAACCATCTGAAGGGCATTTCATTAGTATTTTGGTTTATGTAAATTGAACACTTGCATAACAAAGTCCAATTGGCCAAAGACCAATATTTGTTACATAGACACAACATTCAAAGTTGAAATTTTATCACACTTTCAAACCTGACAGAAAGAACTCAATTCTGGTAGAAAGAACTCAAAGATTCTTTAAAATTTGTGCAGTGATTCCACTAAGACACAAGTGACAAAAATAGTGCACTCAAGCTCATACCCACTGAGTCTAATGCTTGTAGCCATCCCAAGGCCGATACAACCCTAATGACCTACTGCTGAAGCAGTAGTACTTGTGCTACATAAAGCCTCCAGTAGCTCAGAAGGCCCTATGAGTACCAAGTTTATAGGAGTCAGAAGTTAAAAACGCTTAAGGGAAAGATGTTTTAAAACATATGTGTCATTTTAATGAGTGCATTATGAATCATACATCTTCAGTAAGATAAAATAAAGAACTAGGTTACCTGGTGTTAAAAGAATGACAGACATAGTGATGAGTGAACAAACAACTAGAATCACCAGCAGCGCAATAGCAATTCCCTTCCAGTTCCTCTGCGGAGGGCTGTTACTTCCAAGTTCCTACAGGAATGGAAAAAAAATAGAAGGAAAAGATCGCATTTCATAATCACATATTTCTAGAAATATTATTGATAGGAAAACTGCACTGCACATACCCAAAACTACAACACAGGAGATGATCACTATCCCTCCCATCTCAACAGCAGACATGCATAATTCCAAAGGTGCAGACGTTATCCCCCTTTAATAGATGCCTTTTTTTCTTTCTAGATAAGTAATTTTATATCCCTACGAGACAACAAAATGAGCTTATACAAGCTGTCCAAAATATGACTACTCTTAAAACGTGCTGAACATAACATTCTGGACAATACCAACTAGCAGTTTGTAAGATAATTACAGAAATAAAATGCAGCAATTTACTGTAATTCTACCAACTTGGTATGGACCATATAGGTTTAAATATACATCTTTTTTAATGTACCCTATTAAACTTATTTGTAATAGAAAACATTTACAAAACTGCCTGAGGTTTCATCCAAAGCTGAATAGATCTTCTTCCTCTATACAGTAGTTCAGCTGCGAACTGTTCCCCCACTGTAACTTGTAATAAATGTTAAACAAATGCTCCTGTAGCTACTAGCATTCATAAAGCTATGCTCTCTGTGGTTACATATTTAACTTGTATTAACAATGTGATTAAGGTTTTTCAATAGCAGCAATGCATTGCTTATATTCACAGTACAACTTAAACCAAACAACGGTTTAGCACTTAACACTAGAGTGACAAAACCAGTTCAGCAATTATTTCATGCAATCTTAACTTGCTTTGATGGTAATCAACAGTTTTTCTACCCATATCGAGTTATCTGCCACAATTAGCCATGCACACCCTTAGTATCTCCAAAATAAATTGCTGTGATAACACTCACAATGAAAACAAACTTCTCAGAAGGTACAATTTCAGCCTACTTACAAAACTGAGTCGCATTACATAAGTGCTACACAAGTTATGTGCAACAATATCTTTAACAGTGTCTTAAATTTTATTTTTAAATCCTACATCTCCTCATTTCTACCTGGGAAAGGTCCTCTTTCCTAGGAAATTTAAAAGGAATTTCAATTCACAGACTGTAAGCAATCCCACAGGGGAGTCCCATAGCAACCCACAGCCTAAGGCAGCCCTTGGTGAGCACCTTGAGCCTAATGATAAATGGTGAGGGGTCTGGAACACAGGCCATATGAGGAGAGGCTGAAGGAGCTGGGAATGTTCAGCCTGGAGAAGAGGAGGCTCAGCAGAGACCTCATTGCTCTCTATAACTTCCTGAAGGGAGGTTGTAGTGAGCTGGGGGTCGGCCTCTTCTCTCGTGTCATTAGTGATAGGACCAGGGGGAATGGTTTCAAGCTACAGCAGGGGAGATTCAGGCTGGACATGAGGAAGTATTACTTTTCAGAAAGGGTGGTCAGGCACTGGAATGGACTGCCCAGGGAGGTGGTGGAATCACCGAGCCTGGGGGTGTTCAAGGAAAGGCTGGATGTTCTGTTGAGAGACATGGTTTAGTGGGAGCTATTGGGAATAGGTGAACGGTTGGACTGGGTGATCTTTTAGGTCTTTTCCAACCTTGGTGATTCTATGACCCCCAGCTGCTCTCCTCCCCTTTCCTCCAGGTGGTTAATAGAGTACAGTACTCACTCTACCCCCACTTCTTTTTAATAATCATTACACTACTCTTTGGTGTTGATACCAATGAAACTACAGATAACTGACAAACTGCCAGCATGCACAGCTTGATCTCTGAGCAGCCATGGAGGTGAAGCCCAGCCACTATTAACCAACAACACATCCCCGATACCTGTATTTTGTTCACTGAATTCCCGATTTCCAAACAGACCTGTCTGCTCACCTCATTTTCTTCACTCCCACCTCATTTAAAACTAATGAATGCTACAACTTTCTATATAGCCTTATAGGTGGTTGGTCTTCAAGGCTGCATGTCACTGTCGTGCATCTGTTTGTTAATCCCTAGGCTATAAGGACTGGATGGTGTCAAGACAATCTCAATTCTTTCACGGACTGGATATACCTGAGATCCACAGTGCTATTTTCACTCAAGTAAAAATTATTTTGATCTTACTAGTACAGTCTAGAAAATTAGGACTTATCCTAAACATAATAGTATAAGCCTTACTCATATGACATTTATTAGAGTTCAATTGAAACAGAACAGCAGCTTGTATAAGCAAGCTGTACTGAAAAAATAGTAGTTATTCTGAGACTTGTAGAAGCCTATTCCAGAGGACTGACTTAAAATGACAGAAGCTGGACCACTTGATGAATGTCCTCTGTACCAAAGCTTCTAAAAAAAAAAAACAAAAAAAACAAAACAAAAAAAAAACTGTGCCATGTCTTCATTATGCAGAAGATTCTCCTCTGCAGACATGAATATTGCTCAGTTACTAAAAATAAAAGCATACTTTAAATGCTTCAACAAATTTTGGCAAGGAAAACAAGAAATGGATGAATCCTATACTGAGCATAGAAAGCTCACACTCAGTGAGAGAGAAGGTGGGAAATAGGCATAAAGGGAAAGAATTATTTCTAAGAAAAAAGTGCTTTAATTTAATAACTGGATAAAATTTAGGAGTCCATAATTATTCAAAGTAATTAAAAAGTAATGTTTGAGGGAAAGCTTTTTGTAAGACCTACGTGAAGTTAATGTACAATAGGAAAATTTCCATAATAATGGGAATTAACCATGCAATCAGTATCAAGGACATCCCCAATCAACTTTTTTGGTGCTTGACTACAGGCTAGAAAGTTCTAAAATATATATGTAGTATATAGTATGTATGTATATATGTATAGTATATATGTAGTATAATAGTATGTTGTTAAAGAAATAAAATATATTCAGCCTCATACTGCTTTCTGAAACAGTAATAAATGTCAGTTAAACAGCTTTTTAGATCATGCACAATTAGCAAGACAGAAGATGTCATTTTTGAACACGGTAAGATAGAGGCACTCTATCAGAGAAAACATCATTAGAAGCTCTGTGATTAGAAGCTCCTGCCATCATAACTAACTGCTAACTATCACAAATAACAATGAGCATGGAGCTGGAGATTTAAGGATCTAATCTTCTAAGTAGGCTCTTACATTGAAGCAGTTTGAAAAAATATCAGCTTTCGAAGATGGTGTTTTATATGCAATACTATCTATAATGCTATTACAGATTTTACAATCTAACTCCAATGAATCAGAAAATGGCCGCTCAAAGCATAATATAATTGCAAGTATTCTCACTATTTAAAGCATCTTTTTCATGAGCCATTTAATTGCCTTGTTGCCAAAAAGTCCTTAAGTAATACATGTTTCTGAAAGTAATTTGTGATTGTGTAATGCCTTATTAAAATACAGCCAACAAAGGGAAAAGTCTATTATACTGCATGCACAAAAAATGTACACAAATATTATAGGTCAGAACACTCCAGGCCTCCTCTTTGGCAAGAGTAAGTGTTTCAATTAACACAAGAAAGAGCAGCTCATTTTTGTTGTGCACAGTTCCACTCTGAACAGACAGAACATCTCAATAATCTCTATTTCTAAAAAGAAAGCTGAAACTAAAATCTGTAGACTGAATAGGAGATGGATGAGAGGCTGAAGCTACCAAAGGAGTGCATAGATGGTTTTAACCTTTCAGCATCCCTCTGTGTTAAATACCACCCTGCCACTGCAAAGCATTTCAGAGACATGCTGGAAAACTACAGCTACAAAAGGCAAATATCAATTAAATACAATAGAGCATTTTTCTCTCTCCTCTACTAGTCTGTTTCTAAACATAATATAAATGATGGACTGATGTTGAACTGATGCACAAGCATGAACATCCTTTAAGTTTTTAGCAGTATGTGAGTTTTGAATCTTAAACTATGGTATGCAACCTCATCCAAGAGTGCTGAGGACTTGCTCATTATTTTTGAACAAAATATGGACACAGATGTTTCACTTTAAAAACTACAAAATTACTTCCATAATTAATGTGATTCAAGCAAATATAACCCAATATCCTACACAATAGAATTAATTAGATGAAGCAAATTTCCATTAAATTTATTTCATGCATGGATTTTTTTCATCATTTGATACACAAACAAGCGCTTACAATTTAAGTGTACTATTCCCTCTGAAGCAGTATTGGAGATAATGATTTTTTGGGAAGAAAAAGAAAATCACTTCAAAATAATATATGCAATGTCTTAAAAAAAAAAAAAAAAAACCTCCAATATTTCCATGTTTCCACTTGAATAAACATTTCTTTCTCCTAAGCAGCAAACCCAGAAATCCAGCTTCCTCCTAAAGCTTATCAAATTGCACAGTTTTATTGTTAATCAATGAGGATAAAAAGCCTTCATGACAATTTTTCTAACAAGTGCATATACAGCTAAGATGACAACACAACATCAGAAAATAATGCTTTAACATGCTGCATTAATAAGTCTGGTCTTTGAATGATCTTAATAGCATCTTATCTTCTCCTTGGAATATCACAATACAATGTATTTTCTGCCACAGCACATTGTAATGAGGGAAGCAGAAGGAAGCTGTCTGTGGGAGAAGTCGCACTGAAGTGCTGAAGCCTGTGACAGGCTTCTCCAGGAGAGGCAAGTCAGTTAAAGCACAGCACCCCCACTGGGACAAGAAATGAAAAAAAAAGTTTTACAGAAACATTACGCCTTCCTGAGAGCTGGAATTTTGCCACACTGCTTTTTCCTCATAGTACTACCTTTCCATGCTGCCACCAAAATAACTGATAAATGGCGAGATGACTCAAACATAAAAATATTCCTTTATCAATAAAAAACGACAAATAAAAATTGCACCAATTTTTTGTTATTTCTTCTTTGGTAAGTCTGTTCAACACTGAAGCTGAGACTGTCATTATTTATTTCTTGCAGTCCTGGGTGCACTTCACCAGGTTTACATGCTCAGTGGTACATGTATACAGATGCACATTGGCATTTGCACCAAGACTTTGAGTATTTGGAACAGAAAACCCAGCAGTGCTGAGCTGCAGCAGTGCCCAGTCCTTGCACAGTTTTGCTGTGAGGTGCCACAGACAGACAAAGGATCTCAGAAGACCGGGGCATGCAGCAGTTTGTAGCAGCACAGCATCTTCTAAAGACTTGAATGAATTGTCTTTCTTTCGTGCTTTTTATTTTGCCTAAACTGTTCCTGCACTGCCACAAGGACAAAGGTTACAGAGGAAAGCTCTAAGAAGAGTCACAGCCTTCCCTTATTTTGGCAGGAATTTCAGAGGCAGAGTTTACAAGGCTATGAAAAGCAAATTTATAATTTGCTTTGCAGAAGGAATGAGAATGAGTCTCATTCTGTAGCTTAGATGTAATCAGGACAATATCACTTAATAAATCTCCCAGCAACTACTTCATTAAAAGCTATTATCTGCATTCCCCAAACAAGAAGAAAAGGTGATAAACCTAAAAAGACTAATAGTTTCATGTTTTATCTCAGGTGTTTTAAAAAAGGCAGACTTGGGATAAATAAAAACCACGCAGTCTTTCTAGAGTTCATTATGTAGCTAGTCCTGCAACTGGTAGTAAATACTACCTGCCTTGATTTTGTAGTGTGCTATTTGCAGGAAAATTACCACAAAAAGCATTTAGAATTTGTGATTAAATGATTGCATCCATTCTTTCCCAGCTGTTTTTGAGTAATCCCATGGCCTAGATAGCAAGAGTGACTAAAAGACAGACCCACAAAGTGGCACAGGATGGTTTTAATCCATTTGCATAAGTACCTATCATTTTCATTCCTCTCCAATTCACCGTGCTATAAGATCCTATTGCTCCAGTTCTTGTCTGAGTTATTATGGTCACGCAATTACTTTCCTCAGTCAGTATCTTTACTCATCAGAATGTTGCAGCTTCCTTTCAGAAGCCTCTTTCACCAGAATGCATGACTTCACTAGGTCTGTGGATAATGGAATTTTTAAAAAGAGAGCAACCACACTACTTACAATACATGTGGGATTTGGGTATGGGTCCAATCTACCATTGTCTTTTTATTTCTCTGAGATGTGTTGGTAAGAGGAACCCCCTCTTAAAATTATTCAGTCATAAAGATTGGAAGAGACTAAGGTCACCTAGCTCAACCATCAACCCAACTCCACAGGACCCACTAACCCACGTCACTCAGTGCCTCTTCTTGGAGAACTAAACTGGAAAGAAAAGCAGCCCCACCCACACCAGGTTGAAAGCAGTAAAACCCACCTGTGACAGCAGAAATAAATATGCATCTAATTCTGAGAAATTATTGATTCATCCACCCACGCTGTTTATGTATTTTCTTAACCCTGCAAAACATCTTGTGCTTCTTTCAGTCTTGATCATTTTTGTTCTAAGCAGAGATTTTCCTTCAGCACTGCAAGTGCCCATTCACAGTCTGGATGACGTTTTAGAAGAGCTATGTCAATGCCCTTAGTTTTGACTACTCGCAAAAACAGTCAGTAATATTTATGGAAACTACTCAACATAATATAGCTAGCATTAAGAAGGCATTTCACATCTTCCAACTCATTCTGCAGTGTACCTTGTAACATTTACTGAAACACACTAACAATGCTATTACACTAGACAAGTAAAAGCACAACATCTAAAACATTTCTACCAAAAAAAATATCACTGTTCAGGACAAGAATTTAAAACGGTGGTTATTAGTTACAGAGGAAAAAACTACATCAGGCAAGGGAATTTCTTTGGCTTTTGGAAACGGAGTTGCATATAAAGACATAAAGCCATGTATGATTAATGCACCTTCAGAGTCAACTTCATCATGAGGCAGTATTGCAAAGTCCTTCTGCCTTTTAATCTCGTGTTCACAATCTTTTGCAGATCCTAACCTTCACAAGTAGAAATACTGTGCTCTTATTTCCAGTATTATGTAAGTACCTTGCAATTCTAATGTATTTGCGTACATTTAAGTTCTATTTAGCCACCTGTTGTGAATTTTCTAAGATCCCAAGCAGAATACTGAAGATTTCCTTTATTTAATGAGTCTGCTTGCAACACTCCCTGAAAAATCTCAGCTCCATACCGTTGGCCAAAAATACAGTGCCAAAAGCAGTCACACCTCTTTTGGGGACTTGGGGGTCAGTGCTAGCCCTGGTGGAACTGCAGCTTCCATTCCCAATATCCTCATCAGATCTCTAACATTCACATTGTGCTACATTTTCCCCTCCACACAAACCTAATTATATTTTTGTTTGGATGAAAAACAAAAACAAGCTATCTCTGTATCTTGAAGATTGCCTCCAAAATTACACGGAAATAGAGCTAGTGGCTCATTTCCAGTGAGCCCATGCATCATTAATATCTCCAGAAAAGCAACAATACATCTGTCATAATTAAATAAAACTCTCACTGTATTTTACTAAAACAAGCACCACTAGTGATAGGCAAGGATGGCAAAATAGCAGGCACAAACACGATTATACCATATATGACTATGATCTACAAGAGGAAGCATCTAAAAATACTGATATAGTCCTTTACAGCCAGAAGGGCATTTTCACATTTAAATTAAATACAGTACAATATTTACCAGTCTAACACCACACTATACAGTGGAGTCTTTCAAACCATTCTCAGACTACAAGAACCAAAACCACCACCCAGACTTTCTCATTGGTCAGGTGTACATGCACCTACTTGACTTTATGACATTTAAGAGTCACTGGAGAATGGATATGACAAAAATATTTTTAGATTAATAATATTAATTTAGGATTTATCAAATCATGGAATAAATTTTTAAAGAACACCTTGCAAATTTCAATTAGTATTTTACTATTTGCGTTCAGATTATGTAAAAGTTACAAATAAAACAAGTAATTTAAATGCAAGCATGCCTTTATCTTTTATGTGCACGTGTATTTACATACACATGCACATTGGATAAATATGCAAATACTGATTATTAAAAACAACATTGCTATAAATAAATGAAAACATAAATAAGCCAGAGACTAACAGTGCAGAAGTGCACACTAATTGCCACTTTTGGGGAGAGAGGGGAATCTAAGGTAGTTTCTAAGAGCAGCAGGTGAATCTAAGGTTGTAAAAGGTTCCCAGCCAGCATCTCTTCAAATAAATACCTGCAAAAATGTAACAAGCAAACTTAGTTGGACAGCATCACTGAGTTCTTATTAGGATTTTTATCTTCATGATTAAATTATCTGCTTTTCAGAAAAACTGATGTAAAGCAGATGAATATTATGATTCGACATAAATAAAGGCATGAATTTATCCTGCATATAGTTAGGAAAAGGAGTGTAAACAGGAAGTGAGTCACAGACTGGATACTAGATATATACGCATACACACACACACACATATATATATATATAATCCCTGTTACCTTGGTTTCACCGAGCGAAACCAAACAATTCACTTAAAAACAGTACAAGCACCTTATGATGCTAATAACACTGCATTTTCCATCTGCACACACATGAGCTTATAAAAAGGCATTCATAGAGAGACTATGAGTAATCAACCTGTCTCCTTACATATACTCTACTCAATTAAAAACCAAACACAGTGCTAGGAGGGGAAAAAAAAAACAACAAAAAAACAGGAATGTCTTGTCAATTTTACAGGATTTATTGATTTCAGCAATATACTTTCAACAGAATAGAAGCTGCATTTTTTTTTGTTCTTTCTTCCTGCAAACTTCTCTTAATATCCAAGGCTGCCTACTTCAAAGGCCTCTTTATACACTATGTTTCATGCAAAAACTTGAGCCACACAAGAATTTAGCAGCTGATTGATTTAAGGAAGATGGGAATGCCTCTTGGTGAGTCAGAGCCCTCCAGCTGTCAGAACAGTTCTGCCACACCAGCACAGCCATCAGCACCTAGCCAGGGCAAGTTCCATTGTGGGAGAAGTGAGGGAAAAAAACATCTTCAGAACACTACTTCTGGCTCAACTGGACTAAGTTCACTCTGTCACAGTGAGATTTGTTTTACCAACACATTTGCCAACCAATCATGACTTCTTTCTGGTCTCATTTAGTTCAGTTAAATGGTTTATGAAAGGGTGCCCACAGCCCAAAGCCATATAAGGCTGTGAGACAGGCAGTTGTACATCAAGCAGTGTCAAATAACAATGGTTGAGTTCTTCCCTGTAGCTAAACTATCCTTTTTATTAAATGCAGAAGGAGATGTCTGCACTGCATGAAAACACAAAATATTCCAATTGCGTTTCACCACAGCTTTGGTGGGTAAGAAGGAGCTGATCAGATTTGGCAATACAAATATGGAATTATAATTACTGTAACAATCACAAATTCCTCTGAAGAGCGTAGCTGTTTTTAAAGCTGTGTTACATAAACTGTAATATGCTCACTTATTTCTGATCCATGCAAGTGCTATCACTGCCAAGAACAGAATTATTTTTGAGACACATTCCTGCAGCTGCTGCATGGGAAAGACAAGCAACAGAAGTCAGTTTGGCATATTTTTTAAAATCATTGTAACAGAAAAGCACCGGAATCAAAAGGAGAATGGGCAGTACTACACAGAGAGACTTTGGGACTCGATCATATTCTCAACATGAGAACAACAGACAGTGTCCTGAAAGGCAATGATGTTGTCAGGCATCCAAATACATGCTTTAATATTTGTGCTAAGAAAAGTGTATTTACTCATTATCTCTGATGTTTTACCCGAAATCCATTCAAAGAAGCAATTTTAACTTAGATAAAGAAGTGAGTGGCATCTTCAATTTTTTTCCCAATGTAAATTCTCCTTAGAACTTACAGAACTGTCATATAAGGTAAGGATAATTCTTTAAAAAAAAGTATGTATTACCTATTGCTTTTTGGTTTCTTGCCATTTTGAGAGTTAGAAGAGCTTTAATTAGAAACCAGTTAAACAGATCCTGAGAAAGAAGACAAAGAGCTGACCAATGCAGAGGCAGGTACTGTTGGCAGAGCTGCTGCACTTAATTGAATGAAAAATTCAAAACAAGTCTTGTCACTGAATTTTCCATTAATTCACTGAAGGCAACTGGCTGCCTACAGATCAGATCAAGTACTAACAACAGATATTCAGTTCAACATCTCTACTTGGCTCTGAGCCTTAACATAAGAGCCAAATAACTTCTTCAGATCCACTTCAACAACTCCTACTGAAATGTCTGAGAGTTTCAAGTGAGCAAAGGGCAAATCAAATGAAGACGTTAGACTACAAGAGAGGCTATAATACTGTGGCTTTCATATATATATATATATATATATATATATATATATATATATATATATATATGCACTTGAAGAAATACTGTAATTTTTAAAGGAAGTGAATTCTTGAGATATTTGAGAATCATATTCCATGATTCTCTATATTATTAATTAAAGAAACATCCAAGTGTATTCCAAATACATCAGCTGTTCCAAAAGAAATGCCTCCTAATTATTTCCATGGAAACTACAACAGTTAAAACAGCACAACAACACTATGTGATAGAGTAAATTGTCAGCTACAAAACACTGTTTTCAACATTGTCACCACCATTAGCTATGCATTTTCACCAGAAATGAAGAAAAGCCTGCATGCAGAGCTTGCAGAAATCTGCCCCAGAAGAGGTAACAGCTGTTCCGCAGCTGCAATGATGACATTGTTGCTAGGAAAATGCTCATACAGTCCATCGTCCATCAGCTCAAACAGATGGAAGACAGAAAGCACCAAATCCAGACTACAAGGTCGGTGTGGTAGGACAGTCCAGACAAGATTAGCAGTGTGCTTCACAGTCTTAAAAATAACATGGGGCATGGCTGTCTTCTTCCCTGGTTCAACTTGGGAAGTTTGAGCCTTCAGCATCACAATGCAGTGGTCATGGTTGATGGTTTGTACCAGTTCCAGGAAATCCAGAAGGATCTCTCCCTTCCTATCTCAAAAAAACATCACCTTAACCACTGAGGGCTCTGTCTTGAACTTGTTCTTCAATGGGGAAAATCACGTCACCCTTCCATGGATCGCCATATTAATTCCAGCTAATAGAGGTGACATTTACATCACTGGTAACAGTGATGTCACTGGTAACAATGCAATCCACAAAACTGTCCCATTCAGCCTCACATTGGGTCAGTAGGTCCTGATAGTGTTCCTTCTGTCCCTGTGCAAGCATTTGTGAGACCCACCTGGCACAGACTTTGGAACATTCCAATGTTGGCACCACTATTTCCAATGCACTGGAACATATATCCAGTTCCATACACTATCCCCTGATTGTAATCCATCAATTCACATGGATGAGCTGATTAAGATGCTCTTCCTTTCATGGTGTGACAGCTGTGCGTGACCATCCAGGATGTGGCTCATCTTCCACGTTGCTGTTGCTACTGCTCAAATGCACCACCCACCACCTCACCGTGTTCACATCTACTATATGGAAACCAAAAACATTCAGCAAGCATCAATGAATGTCAATGAGTGACATTTTTTTTCCTGCATGGAGGAAATCAATTATATACCTTTGCTTCATATGCACTTCCTCAAAGCTGGCCTCACACATCAAGTGCCAAATCTGCACCCATGGTTCCTGGCTGCAGTGGCCCTCCAAGGAAGCAGAAGCAGATCTTCCAGTGAAGGATGATGGAGGAATTCAGCCAAACCCCCAATTTACATATGACTGAAAACATAAGCCAATGTATCAACCAATTCTGACATAAATCCATCACCTGAAGACATCTAGCAGTCACTGAAAGAATTGCAAATAATCCCATTGTATCTCACATTGCGACAAAATAGTCCAAGATTTTATCTTACGTCTGTGTGACAAGTCTTTTCATCCAGATTTTTCTGGAGATGATCAGGTACAATACACAGTTCACTTTTTATTTTTTAAAACTAGAGTCAATAAAAAAAAAATCTTAAAAAATATCAAAGGTATTAGTAGTCTCAAGTCCTATTTTCTTGTATGCTTTCCAACTAAAGTTTTGAAGGGCGAGCAGCATGGCTTATTATCACTAACGTTTGAAAATCACTAACATTATCAACCTCATTGTTTCACGAAGACTACCTGCCCACAAGAGAATCATCTGCAAGATAATACAACATTTTCATCACGCGGTGTTTCAATATGATTCAGTTAAAAAAAAAAAAAACAAAAAAAAAAAAACAAAATCCACAATGTATTTCATTGGAAAAGTATTTCAAGTTTCTAGTCCAGTATAATAATAACTACATATTTACATTACTGATGTTGTTCTTCATTAACATATGCCAAAAGAGCTGAATGTAACATAGTTGGGAAGTAACAAGCTAAGGCAATTTTATAACAATCATTTTTTGACCTAGAAAAACAATGGTGGCACTTACTCCATTATTTCCACTCTACAATGAGGTATGTATATATATACACATACACTGTATAATAAACATTTAAGTATTAAATACAATCTTCCAGCATACTGCAACTAAAATTTTGCAACAAAATTAAACTAGGACATTTGTCCAGGTATATTTATTATATGGATATTACTCTGTACTGTTATCAAGAGAATTTACATCTTATTCCAAGGAAAAATCTAGACTGCACTTTAGGAAAGCATGGAAAAAAGTGATTTATGTTTTTCTTGAAGCAATAAATATGAAAATATCCAGGCTTGGAGACAAGTTTTGTGAAGTACAAATGCGCAACCAGCAAGCGTATCTATCAGCTTCTCGAACAAGAGGCTACTAAAATATACATACATTAATCCTTCTATGCCTCTGTCACAGAGGCAACAAAAAATTGCAGTTTACCTAAAACGTGCCTGAGCATCACCCAGCATCTAGCAAAAAAAAATGTAGCCCACTTAACCTAACATCTCTCAATAGTGAACACACATCAAGAGACCACAATAAAACTGCTTTATTTTCTGTCTTCTACACATTACTTGAGGTTATTAGTTGCGTATTTAGGCAACCCTGCAAGTGAAAAATGAAAGAAACCCTGTGGTACTATTGCCAAGTAATTTATTTTAAGACTGAGACTTCAAATATTTAAGCACAGCAAGCAAGAAAGTGGCATAAAAAAATATTAAAAGAATGTGAAATTAATGTGAAGGTTTCAAAGAGAAGACAAACATATTATTCAGATTACGAGTGAAGTTACTGTGATAGGACAAAAGAGAAAAATCAAATGAATGCCTTTTCTACAGATGTTTTGTCAGAAAGTGTCCACAAAAAATGCTTGCACTTTCCTTCATGACCATGCATCTAGGCTGCAAATCTTCCTAGTGCTCCATTTGGTCTCTAAACTGAAGTTACAGCAACTTTTGCTCTGACTGCAGCCAAGCTGACTTGCAGGTGCCATCAGGTAATTAGGCACACAAATAGAAGAAATCATTGGTACAACTAATTTCAACTCAAAAGACTGCTGCTGAAAAATCCATGTCAGATAGGAACTGATAGCCAAAAGGAAAACCAAGTGGAAATTCACTCTTCTCTAACAGAGCAAGCAGCTACAGTTCCCCAGTAATTCTCTTATATGAAAGACTCCTTTCAAGAAAAAATAACGATAATAAGGACATTCATCTCAGAGGAGAGTATCTCCATAACCCACATCTATTCTGACACCTGTACCTCAGCAACCAGCTAATGAGAGCTAAATTGAGAGCAAATACAGGTGTTGCCAAATAGATCCAACACAGAAGTGTGTATTTAAAGAAATAGTGATCACATTTTCAATTATTTAATCTAGTTTCCAATTGTACACCTTCTATAGGTCACTGTCTTCTGCAATTACAAGACTTATTTTCATACCTATTTTAGATCAATAATCACAGGATGGATAAAATTTTGTTAACCTCCACAAATTGTGGCACATACCATAGGGCACTATAAAAAGATTCCACTCCTGCTCACTTCAACAGCAATGTGGGCACTAGCAGTAGCAAAAACATCTGCTCAACTCTTTCTCCTCACTTTGTTTTGCTTTATACTGAATTCACCTCACAAAGATCACCAGAACTGAAGCATTTTATCCACTCCAATGGGTTCTGAGTCTGACTCAGTTTAAATTTACCAGATAACACAGCTGACACAAGGTCTGGGGAAAATGAGATACTCAGTGAGAAAATTTCCACAAGAGAAACATGATTATCTGCACCTGAAAAACTGCCTAAAATGTTGACTGTGTAGTGATTATGCACTTTTATTCCCTTTTATCCAAGTCTTCTGTCTCACTGTCAGCTTTCTACCTAAGTCTATATTCAAACTGGTGTTGTGGATTTGATACAGCAAAACAATGGAAAATTCAAGCAGAAAAAAAAAAAATCATACAATAAAACAAGTAGCTCTTCCAGCTTTGCCATATAGCAGCCACTTTCAGTCTTCATGCAACTGTTTAAACACTACAAACTTCATCACTGATTTTTAAAGACTTCTCAAATTGCTAAAACCCTCATCAACACTCAACTTCTGAAGAAAATAATTTATCTTATTCTGTTTTGTATAAATACAAGTATATGCAAGAATCAGCACTGTAATTGTTGATTGAAACGTCATTTCTGTTATCATTTCAGTCACTATTCTTATGTTCCTACTCTTTCTCTTACCCTTAATACTGAGGAAAAAAAGGTTTTAATTGCCTCTATTTCTTCCAAAGCTCCACTTCCTCTCAATTTTACCTTTTACAGGCATCATGTAACTATGCCTTTTCTCTTCCACAATTCTCATTTTCTCTACATTAACAGTTTAGGTAGTAAAAAGTGTTAAGTCCCATTATCTACAGTGACTACTGTGACTATGAAGAATATGGAAGTAAAGCCAAATCACTTCGCTTCATCAAAAGTTCACAGGAATAATAAAAACTTCTGACATTTTAGAATGTGTATAAGCACTTATGGCTTTATTCAAAAAGAACAGTGTTCGGTAATATTTAAGTAAAAATATGAACAGTATCAAGATGCAAAGCTAATTCACAGACTCACAGAATGCCTTGGGTTGGAAGAGACCTCAAGGATCATCAGGTTCCAAGCCCTCTGCCATAAGCAAGGTTGCCAAATTCATGGTCAATGACTATATATTTTGCTGCTCCAGACATCATTTACGTCCATTCTTTTGAGCTAATACTACAGTTTTGAATTACAGTAGAACACTGTGAGTTCACAGAGCTCGCAAGGAAATATTACATTGCTCTGAAATGCTATGTTTACACGACAGCCATCCATGTAACTAATGTACATCTCTGCACACCTGGAAGGACAACAATACTGCAACACCTTCCCATGGCAACAACTAGAACTTCAGGATGCTAGAAATTAAAACAAATAAAGAATTTAAATGAAGAGCATAAAAAAAAAAAAAAAAAAAAAGTAAATATAGAAAAATAGGATCTTCCACTGAAACTTCAGAGTTGCTTCATTTTATAATCACCAGAGAAGAGGTAAAACAATGTGTGTTTATAGACAATCAGCTGTGGTTTTTATTGATGTGAATTACTAATTTTGAGTATTTACTCTGTAACTGTATTTGGATTGAGTGTTCTTTGTAAGGGCTCATGATTATGAAAGAATCATGCAATGCACCAACCTCTGACCAGACCTGAAGCTTTCAGCAATCTGTTAGGGTCAGGCTTTCAATGGCACCAGATTTAAGGCTCTTTAATTCAATGGAGATTATTTTACCCTGGAACAATCAGTTCCAGTTAAGTCCTAACCAAGTTAAAGTAAGTACAATGAATCATGGCATTTTAATTGCCCTGTACTTCAGCATTTACAAACAGCAGGACACATCTACCCCTCACCACATGGGAATTCTCTCTAGTAAAAACAAACAAATAAGCATTAGTTGAAAACTTTATATTTTCATCCCACTGTGCAACTAGAGGAAATTCATCTATTTGGATATGATCATTCCTTATTTACAAAGCTTAGCTGAGAAATTAGAGGATCAACTGCTCTGTGTATCTGGGTACTGGTCATTATATCAGAGTGCAGAAAACTTAACTGATACAGCAATGGACGCAGCAGTGAGAGACAACATCTAAAATAGGAAGCCCATAAGATCCCAAAGCAGTCAACAAGAGCCACATGCCCAAATGGGATAAAGGGATGCTTACCTGTGCTAGAGATGGGCTCATATGAGCTTTCTCAAGGATGAAAAAGCCTCCTCATGGTGGAAAGTTATCCACATACTGTATTTCTTCCACTAGAGGAAGCGTATGTTGTTACTCAGCAAAACCACTTACAAATATTTCTTGTATCTCAATGAAAAACTCCCTAACTCCAGAGAGGAAGCAGCAGCACAGCAGCCTCCATCTACGCACTCACTCAAGCAAGGTCATTTTAAGGACAAAATCTAATTATAATTTTGACATAGTTCTACCTTCAAAACCAAACATGAAAGTAACAGTATAATATGCCTCACTCCCCTTGCCTATTTTTTTCTATTTTAATTTTCTCATTTTAATGAACAAAGGTGCTCTAGAAGCAGATCCATTATACGTAAAAAATGACTTCAGCTGTCAAATATGACCTTTTAATTAAAATATAACAGATCATTAAAAAAAATTTATTTCAAAAGTTGAGAACTCTGAAAATACAATTCTCTCAAAATTTTATAAAGAAAAGTGATAGCTAAAGTTACAGTATTAGTTTTCTCTTGAGAATAAAATTGTCAGCTTGCAAGGTGAAATGAGGGGACAGCGTATCACCACAAGCAGATTCATTTTATGCCGAACACACTGAATACAGGAGCTCTGAGCAGCCTCTAAACCTGGTTCAGCAGATGGAATGCAAAACTTCACCAAAAATGTAAGCACAAAGCAACACAGCTTTCTATGGAGAAGCCACTACCTTCCCCTGAAGTGCAATCACGAAGAGCTGAGGCTATGCAGTCCTCCAGTTATTGGGGAAACGTCTGTCCATCCCAAGGAACAGACCAACCCTTGCTGTCAAGTTCACTAATTTGCCTCTACTCCCAGAAACAATAATCACAACTGTGAAAAACAACAACAGGAGCCCAGACAAACCTAAAACAAAAATTTGCACAGAGTCAATGGCAAGGGCTACACCTTGTCCAGAGGAAAACATGAGTGGGTTGGTAGCAAAGCATGACTTGATTTTTACTGTATCACTGAGCTACAATATTACCGTTCCTTAAAGTGTCAACAAAAGCACAACCAGGCTGATAATAAAGCTGCCTCAGAACTAGGAAGGAAAAGTAACCATTCCATGCATCCTACAGCAGTACCTCCAGGATGGGTGTGCATCATCCAACATCTCCACTGCCTGAAAAAAGACAGGTGGGCAATACATTACAATTTCTTTCACTTCAAAGTATACCACCGCTGCTCACATGAGGGATTTAAATGATGAACAAAGCCTGCTTGGAGAACAAGTTAGATAGCTGCTCATCTACCACAAGTCAGCCAGGAAGCAAATCAGCCAATGTCTGAGCCTTGTGTTTTGATTTAAAGTGGAAATTATTACAATCTTTCTCAAAAGACAAATCAGATTGAGGTGTCGGGAAGAGGTGTTAGTAAGCAAACAGGAATGGAAAGAAATTCTGGAGAACAATCATGTAGGATTGTTTGTGAGAAAGGCTCTGCAGAGGGGCTGCAGATGGAAGGGTGGACAAGTGGGGAGGCTCACCCCTCACCCACAGGGGGGCCACGCAAGTAAAAAATTCCTCCTTGAAGGTTTCCCACTTCTGCACCATCCTGGCTGAATACAGGATTCAGCAGAAATGGAGCTGGGCGGTGACTGCAGGAACATCAGATGAGCAGCACTCCCTTCCTGTCATTGAACTCCTGCTCAATGGACTGGCAAAGAGAAAGTGTGCTTCTCTAGCAGAGCGCATACAACCTCCTCAGCAGTGTTGCATAAACCCTGTAGCCAGCAGCTCTGTCTTTTGATGATCTCCCAGAAACAAAACAATGTTATTATCCACTAAGAGCACTTCAGATCTTAAAGCCACGCGCGTACTAAGCTGCCTACCACACCAAGAACAACTCCTCATCTTTCCCAGAAGCTCCTACTGGAGCAAGGTCTCTTTTCTTCTGCTCTTGATGTCAGCAGCAGAAGACAATTCCTGACTATAAATGCTGAGCAACAGATGAGCCAGCAGAGCTGCCTGCTCCACATCACATCCACATATGCACCACTGCAGGCAACAAAATAAATTCTCAAATCTTTCTGCTATTAAGAAAAACCTTTTCATAAATATTCCTTGAACTCTGCTTCAGAAGAGATATTCTTACTTATCCGTGACACGTCCATCATGACGTGTCTTCCCTGAGCAGGTATTTCTATTAATCTTTTCTTCTCTCCGTTACCTAACACATACACCTCTCTCGGATAGTGTTGGCAATGAAGATAAGATACTAATGGAAGGATGGTTATGCATTACTTTCCAAATATGCTGAAGCAGTGATTTTTCTGAAAGCCTTCTGAGAGCACCCCCTGAGCCTAGTTCCCTTGCACGGCACGTTTAGAAGTGAATCATTTTTCCCTGGCTGCCCACTCTCCTCCTTACCACTGGGCAGAATATGATAACTCACGCAGCAATATTTCTCTTTGGCGCTTCCTGTGCTTCTCAGAAGAACTCTGCTGCCAGATGCCAACATGAATCCAAGCCAGCCTTAGAAGTACAGATATGTGAACTGCCAGAGAAATTATGATGAAATAATTAAAGAAACAGGAACCTGACACAAAAAAAAAAAAAAAAAAAAAAAAAAAAAAAAAAAACTTGAGGTAACTTTACTTTAAAAACCTGTCTCGATTAGTAATCCATACAAATCCTTGAGATAGTATATATTTCCAAACATTAAGACAATGACGATTTTGGAATGCCTATGTATTAGAAGTTCTGTGGAATGACTATGTATAAGAAGTTTCCACAATGGCCTTTAAAAAAGATCTGCAAGGCTGTTCTGCTACTTTTTTTTTTCTTCTTCTTTTTTTCCTTTTTCCTCCTTCCTCTCCCCTGCAGCATTTAGAAATGATCATGCACTTACCCGGAAATAATTCTCTTCTTGTAAGCTACTATAAGTCTGTCCCCTATTCCAGGGTTAACAGCCACTTCTCAGCAGAAAATCAAGGAAAAATAGAGAGACCTGAAGATTCAGGCTTATCTCACACTTCAGAAGGCTGTATGTTACAGCATACATTTTCACAAGAATATTAACAGGGTTTGGGTTTTTTTTTTTGAAAGAAGAACTTTCTTGAAGAACACAGTAGACCAGATTCAGATTTTAATTCCAACTTCAGAGTAGCAGTATCAAAATCAAAGGAGATAATTCCAGCATAGATGAAACTCAAGCTGAGCCCATTTTTAACTTCAGCAGAGCATTGCACTGTATCACCAGGCTCAAGTAAGGAGGTCACCCAAATATAAGTTTCCAAGACAATGACAAATCCCTCCTGCTGCAGCTCACCTCGTAAACAGATCAAGAATTTTCAGACTGAAAATGGCACATTTTACAGAAAAAATGGAGGGGGCCCTGCTGAAAAGTCTTGTTACAAAAGGGACTGTCCCTTCCTTGACCAGGGCTTTGCTGATGGTGGGACATGCTGATTGCTTCAGGCACAGAAGAAGGGGATCAAGTCCAAAGACAGGACTCAGAAATAAATCATTTTTTGAAGCTGTGCCCTTCATGATCCCTCAAAGCTGCTTCTGCTCTGGTTGAGTAAACTCTTCACTCCTGGAAGGTTTCAGGCTCTTAATTCTGTAAGCTCCTTTTGCACAGTACCTGAACAAAGCATGCTTCTGTAGCAGCCAATTCTTTATCAACTTTTCCTACCATCTTAAAGTGCTCTCACCCTAAATTTTGTGGATCTCTCAAGATAAATGAACTGCCCATCCAGAATTAAGACAACAGAAAATGGCCTTACAATTTCTTCAATCCCTCTGAGAACTGATGCACTCTAATTTGAAGAAGTAATCGCTATAGTGTGGTAAACATGGACTACTAGATAACCACCATAATAATAAACCAGGCTTTACCCAGTATTAATATTCTATTTTGAAAATATAGGGCTTTTTATGTGTAAATTTCAATGAAGATTCAGTGTTCCATCTGAATCTTTCTACATTCCAATTCTGCTTAGGGTCTGAAAGCAGCTCCAAAGCCTCTCATTAAATACTCACTGAGTGATGCTTTGCATGCACGTATGAACAAGGCTGAACAATTACTAGCAACATCTACGCTCACCACTTATCATTAATTTCACATTTCACATGTAACTTTATCTGGTACGCAGTATTTTAGAAAGAGACCTTAGTAATCACCTCTAACTGTTCCTGGAGGTATTACTTGGACTAAATACAGCCTCCCTTTCTAAAACAAATCATCCCTGCAAGCATCATGCAGAGAAAGACGTCTCATCTGCACTCCTTACACATTTTCTTACTCTCATCTTCCCTGCTTTTTCCCTGTCATTAAGTTGACTTTCTACATTTTCCTGTATCTTAACACACTTCTGCAGTGAACTGCTCCTATCCTCATCCATCAAGTATTTACAGACAAACCTGCCTTAAAGTACTGCCTTGTGAAGTCATTTTTCCTACCAACACAACATATTTGCCTGAATTCTTAAATATATGTTAGTTTTCCATTTGGGATTTACCTTTCCTACCTAATCACCATGCAGTCAGCGTTTATGAATCATAACAAATACCTCCATATCTGCATGAGCTACTGACCGTCTGTCTGCTAAGGACCCTGCAGGGCTGAACTAAGTATGTCAGCAGTAAAAGGCAAAAAGGAATTCTTCATGTTCTTCAATTTACAGCAGAAGCAAATGCACACAAACAACCTAGTCAGGAACTAAAACTATGTATATATACACACATTCTATAGGCTATATATACACATACATACACACACATATATATGCACACACTGAGCACAGGAAACTAACAATTTCGCCCTTAAGCATCACTTACTCAGCCAAGTGACAGAGAAGTCTACTGAATTCTTCCCTTCAGCTACATTATTTGCTGTAATTTCTGTAATGAATATTTCCCCTCTTCCTTCTCTAATGCTTTAACAACATATTAGCTACTGAAAAATGCTTTGCACACCATCCTCAGTCTTCAAATTAACACAGAACACATGTTTTTTTTCTAGCTCCTAACGAAGAGGCTTTGACTCTCTTTCCTCTGTGCCTCAATGTTTGCTCTGGACTCGTTACAGAAAACACCTGTTCAGACCTGAATCGGTCACTGAATTTAGAAAAGATCTTCAAAATCACCAAGCCCATCAAATGCAACCATCAATACATAAAATGAACACAAATTTGGCTGAACAGTAAGCCAAACCTGTAGCTACCAGTTTTATGAAGAACTGCAGATTCCTAACAAGAAACACTAGAAGACAACATTTATCCTTTTAAAATAAATTAAGACAAAACACAGTAAAAACAAAGAGCATCAACAAAACAGCACTAATCGTGAAGTTAATAAATCTGTGCCAATAAAGCCTGTTACTTAGCACAAAATGGCGCAATAAAGGAGCTACATACTTGGAAAAGTAGGAAATCCAAAAACTCCCTCATCAAATTATTTATAACCATTATTTCTGATTATTTATCTGTGTTCCTTGACTTAAAGGAAACAACACGGAGTGTTATTGATAAGGATGCTTACAGCAGTAGCACATTCTTCAAAATGGCCCTAGAAGTATAAGATACATATCAAAATCACTACCAGGACGTGTACAAAAGACGACTGCCAATGTGCACTCAACAAGCCAGAGTTTGCCAACTGTTAAACAAAATTACCAGCACTTCTGTGAAAGGTTCACTGATCCCCAAATAGTACACAGACACAAGGTTATATTTATCAATTTAATGGACAGGTACTCACATCACTGGAGGCAGAGCCCTCACTTAAGCCTTCCTTACAGGGGGTAGCTAGCCAGCAGAGTGTGCACACCACTCCCTCAGCACATATATATGCACATATATAACTCACATTAACAAGGTGCAGCTGTGGAGCAGCTCCCCACAAACAAGTTACAGCTGTGTGTAGGAGCACAGAACACCCAGTGCTAACAAATACTAAAGGACTTTAAAATTAATCTGGTGTTGGTGATCCTTCAGGACACAGTTCAGAATTCATTCCTTGTAAGAAACCAGGGATTTTTTTTTTTTTTCTTTTACGTACTTCATTTCACCATTGTTCCATTTACTGACAATTTTACACAACATTCTTGTGAATGAATATTGTATTTCTATTGTTTTCCTCCATCTATTAAGAAAGGAAAAAATACCATGTTCAATGAACCAGCATGCTACATTAATTTTGCAAAAGGGATCCAGCTCATGAGGTTCAACTTTGTATACAGCCCCAAAGCACACATTGCATAAAACTATAATAAAATACATCACTAACCTGCCTGCAAGACCGCGTTTTCCTCCTGCTGCCATATCAACAACAAAACTTGATACCCTGGAAGATAAGTGTAATGCCATTAAAGCTGACACACTGTTCAGCATATTCAGAGTTTGCTGAGGTAAAAACAAGTGTGAGCTTTGCTGGCAGCAGTGGAACAGTAAATGCCTTCCCACTGGCTGATGAAACCATCAACAAGAGTGAGCTCTGGTACGATAAATGAGGTCACTGTTTGCAATTCCCTGCCAGCTTGCTGGCTGAAGAAAACACCATTTGTCAGTAAAATGAAAGCAAAACACACTGCACCACAAACCTGTTCATAAGTCTTTACTCACATCTTCCGAAGACAAATAAACAAAAAAGATTCTAATTCAGAAATACTTCCTGTATGTTTCTTAACTATTATAAAGATTATATTCATTCAACCACTTTACACAATGTAAAATATAACAGTAATGACAAAGTAAGCAGGATAACTCAGGGAAAAAAATAGAGCCTCAAAATAAATGCAGAAGCAGTGATTGTACCACTGCTTCTTACCTAGCTTCTCCAGAGATGTGCTGCAAATTCTCAGAGGTCAAGTACACTTGGGTGCCATTAATTCTCATGCAGCATGTTCATCACGTTAATTAGCCTTAACAAATAGCTCTGCCCTAAGGCCACGGGCAATCCTTTCATGCCTAATCTGGCTGCACTGAGGAACAGCTCCAGGAAATGGATTTAAGATTTAAATGAGATACCTGCAGTGCAGGCAGCTGTGCAACAGGGACTGATGGGGCTTGGCAGCAGTGTGCACCAATCCAGTTTCCTGAGTCCCTGGACAGACCAGATCTTGGCATCAAAGCCTTCCATCAACCTTCCATCAAGCTTAAGCCCTCTTGTGTTACTGCCCAAATAGTTGCATGAGATAACTCATGCCAGGGCATCTGATTAACAACAACAAAATCTTTAATTTCATTCATTTTTAGTTAGGCTTTGTCAATAAGGAATCCCGGTTGCACTTCATACACTTCCCACTATTACTGTATGCAAAACTAGCCTTGTATATCCTCATCAATTCTAGTCTCACTTTGAATAACAAAATCTCAGCATCAGGAATTAAATGCATGAAAAATGAACAGGAGTGACCACACATGACATTTGCTCTCTTTAAAAACTGCTTCTGCACAAACAAATGAAAGAGGTACTGCAGAGGTACAACTGAGGATGGTTTCACAAGCCTTTAGGGAAAAAGCACCTGCAGAGATGAGCAGAGTTCACAAAGATTCCTCAGGGCAGGCCTTGCTGTTTTCAAGGAATGTAAATATCTCATAGGAAACCATGAGTACCCTACAAGGGCAGACTGAAAACCTGCCTCATGCACAAAGCTATTTCATTGCCAATAATATATCAAACATGCTTCTGAGCATCTCCAGTATGACTTTAAATGCTCTCTCCCACTAGGAAATCCTGTCACTGAGCTCCATGTTTCAGCTCTAGGTTAAACATGCCCCAGAAACACATAAATTAGCAGCATCATTAATTTGAAGATCTACAGGACTACAGAAAGCAGACCCTGGTGCAGGGGGCACACACCAGGCCAGCAGATAAGCTTCAGTCCATGCAATTTCTCCCATACCATGATGATGCAGATTTATAGATTAAAAACCCACAGCAGATCCTAGTCTTAAGAACAAATTAAATACTCATAGCTTCCCTGCATACAGCACAGGAGAAATTGGTTCCCTGTGGCTCTCGCAGCAGAAGTGCCGCCATCATTGTGCCCAAACTCAGAAAACTGAATGTGGGATGGAGAGAGGGCCTGCCTGGGGCCTCAGATGGCTCAGCAGTGCCAACCTGTTCTGTTCTCCAAATTATCCTAGTTTGCATGCTTTGCAAATATTTTTCATCAGAAACTTCTTTTCACGAGTAAAGGTGCTACTGTGCTTATCTCTGTTTTAACCAGTTGAAATTAGAATTGTGATATGTTTTTCAAGTCCCAGCAACAGTGTAGAACTTTAGAAATTAGGCTGTGCTCAATTGTTATCACTTCCTTTTAGAGAGTCTTGTATTTTAAAAAGGGTAATAAATATATAAATCATAAAAATTAATCAAACATTTATCTGACTACCAGTCTTTTTTTCTTTTCTTTTGAGAGAAAAGTATAGGTAGGTTGTGTCTTCAATGTGACTCAACTGAAAAAAATATGAGAAAACCACAGTACTGGGAAGTAGTCACTCCTTAACTGCTTCCTGCTGTCAACAGTATCAGGGCTGTATTTTCTGCCAGGTTTCATCCCGTAGTATTTCTGCTCAGTCACAGCCCTTGTATATCAGAAATACTTACCTTCTTCCTGCCTATATGTTCATCCTGTGCTTACACAGCCTCTGTCATGGACAACAAGAAGCAAGGCACCAGCTTTTTGCCAGTGCAGCAACACACGGGGAGATGTGGTCCATGTGGACCAGTTTTACTGATGTCAGTCACTTGCAGGTGAATCTGACTTTGAACCTCACCAAAAAGCATGCACATAACCAAGAACAACTTCCTTCTACATGCTGATGAAAACACTGGGAAAAAATACATTGTCCTGTAGCTGAAGTTTCAAGGAGAACTATAACTCTTTTGTCGTTCCCTTCTAAAAGCTGAAGAAGTGCTATGATGATGACTTCCACTCTTTACATGCAACAGCTAAAGCAGAAAACAAGACAATTACCAGCTTGGGCAATGCATTAAGGAACAGATTATTCCTCCATCACCTCTATGGTGAAAAAAATAATACTTGCACTACAAAGTTTAACTGTGGATCTCCAAGCAGATTTAGGGATTGGTACAAGCTTCAATGATGTTCATGTGTTTCATGTTCTATCCTCACTACAGCAAAGTCTATGAACAAGGTCAGCAAACAAACCAAGCACAGTGGCATGTACTCAACACCACCCAAGACTCTCAGTAGAAAGAGAAATGAATTCCTATGCTAATCCACACATACACTTTTCTCAACAGCCTGCAGGTTGTTTTTAAAAAAGCACATTACAAAGGTCTTCCTCTTCTTTTTCTCGCCCACAGTTACAAGCCATTAATCTTTGTCAATCACCATTGTGTAAGGTTTATATGCTCTGACACCTGGACACACTGATACAATGCCACTTTCTCTCTTGGGAAATGGCAGCCTGAGCTAGATATGAAATAATGACATAATTCCCGTAGATTGCCACAATTACACTGGCCCTGTTTGGGTATACGTAAGGCTTGAAGTAGCTGCCATGATATTCAGACAGCAGTCACTTCTTACAGTAATGGCTCAAAGGTACTGCAGACCAGCCCCTTTCCCTGCCAGCTAGATCTGTCTTGCATAGTTCCTCTTCAAACTGAGGTTTCTTACATTTGCTCTCCATTTCAAAAGGAGAAGCAGGGAAACATCAGAAGAAAATCCAGTTTTGTTTTATGTTTAAGAAATTTATGAAAATTGATTCTGATCATGCAATTTTAATAGCCACCAACAAAAAAAAGAAATACTGTATTTCAGATTTAATCCACGTATACTGGGATCTGAAATAACTTGTCCATGCTGAGATCCAAACTCATTTCAGCATCATTACAGACATTTCATTTACTAAGCTTCCCTTCATAATTAACAGTCTGACCTGAATTGTTCCATAGAAATACCTAAAACTTATCTCATCTTCCCCACTGATTTAAGAACTTCATCTAAAGCCTTAAAGTCAGGTTATAAGACTTCAAAATTAAAAAGAAATTAAAATAAACCCTACAGAACAAAAAGCAACTCAGAAAACCGCAATAGAAGACTGTGCTTTAAAAGGCAGATAAAAACATATCTTAACGTCTGTGCATTAAAATATGTTAAAAAATAGAATCAATTTTACGATTTAATGAAGCAGATGGGAGTGTGTGCTGTTTTCTACGCGTAAGAGTCCAATCAAAGCAAAGCAACATCCCCACTAATGTCTACATGTTGGGAAATTCACAGGATTAATAACGATAGAGCAGCAGCATTTTGCTTGAATGAAGTCTGTAAATGAAGATTAATTCTAACAACTCGATGCTTACCTGATAAATAGCAACAACAGAATATACACGTTTCAAAGCATTTTCAAGCAGTTATTTGAAAAGGCTTTGTCACAGTGGCATGAAAATTGGTTGCTGTTTACTGTTTCGTAATTGCTTCCTGCCTCTAGAGGAGCTTTCAGGAGACCAGCTGTACCAGGATGTTGCAAGCATTTGGCATTTCTGAATATCGATCAGTCACATTCCAGAGAAATGAGTTTGCAAAAATCAGTCTGTGACTTTTTTCTCAGCTCTTCCCATGGTTGAGATATGAAACCACTTTTCAGCATCTGCAGCTCCAAACACTGCCTAAATAACTGCATTCACAACCAAAAACACAGTGCCAGCAATTGTACCTGCATCACTGACTACATGCAGTACCAGCCAACACCAAAATTACCAGGTGATGCTGCAGCATCGGTGATACCACACTTGTGGTGAACCACCCAAGCTTGCATGCTGGACAGAGCCCAGCACACTTGGCCAGCAACACAGTAGGAAGAGGCACACTACATGTGAATAACTGATGTTTTTATTATGCAAGGTTTCTGAACAGGGAAATGAGATTTGGAGCTTTAGATTAACGTTCAGGGACTTGATGACTGGATTAAAGCTTTTTACTCTCTGTTTTGTTCCTCCTCTCAAGATCGTTAAGAGAAGGGTTATTGCTTAGAGGAGAGGGTTATTTGTTCTAAGCTGTCTTGCTCAGAGTAAGCATTAGTATGGAGCACATCCAGCTTTACACATTCAGTATCAAATACAAAAGGAAACGCTTTGGCAAGGCTGGTTTTTACAAAGCTGTAGCACAGTGAATAAGAATACAGCTATTCTCCAAGCAGCAGGGCTACTTGTAGCTCCATTAATTTCTAAGAAAAATATCAATAAAACCTGTGACTGAATTTACACAGCATATATCCCAAGATGAAGACATGAGTAAATCTCAACAGTAAGAGTTGCATGTTTATGAGCACTTCTGGTGGGAAGCCCTGTATTTTGGGGAATAATAACAACATTTTGCATTTTTAAAACACCTTTCATTGTAGCATTTCAAAATGCTTCACAAATGTTAACTACCCAAAATGCAAATCTTCTGGGGAAGCAGGTATCATTACATCCAATTACAGCGTGGTTTGGTATCGAAAGTGATTTAGTGCCTCTAAATGTCCAAACTGAACTGTAAGCACTAGCACATCTGTCCAGGGGAGCGATTGCATTTTGAATGAAATAAAAAGGATGAGGAGGGGAAGAACAGACACTAACTGTTAGACATGCTAAATATCATAAATCCAGGCATGACAAGGTTACTTTTGGTTAGTGGCAAAATAACAGCATGCAGAATAAGCCATCCTGTTTTTCCAGAAACCACATTCACAGCTCTAGAATGGGTTGTTGAGGGACACACAAAAAGGATGAGTGAAAGCCAGTGTTAAAGTTGTTGAAATGACAGTCTGTTTGCCTTTCAATTACTGCTCTCAGATTCTTTTTGCAGTCTCTGGCTTCAGTGGCTCTCAATAAAGACCCTAACTGCACCTTAACTGCACTCCATCCAAGGTTTCTGGGCACTATGGGAAAGCAGGAACGCAAGGGGTTCAGTATGGGGCAAGGCCCAAAAGGACACGGAGAACTTACACTGAGGTTCAAGATACCAACTGCGAATAAAAAGTGGGATCTCCAAGTCAGTACACACTATCAATTATCACATAGATAGAGCATTAAAGTAGATAAAGTCACTACTATGTGTTATGCTAAACATATTCATTTAAATCCATTCACTACATGCATAAAATTTTGACTATTCACCATGAGTTCCGGAGCAAGAAAGGTCACCATGAAAATGATCCTACTGCTCTAGTTAAAGGCTTTCAACTACACTGAAGATACTTCTTTCCCAAACATAGAAACACACTATTTCTTTTTCCAGTTTGGTGAGATTGTTAGCCAATATCCTATTTATGTAATGCTTCTGCTTTCCTTTTTTCTTCAATCTATTGACTTCAAGTGAATTAAATACTTTTCCCTCTATGTTCTCACTCTGTACAAAAAGATGTTGTCCCCATTTCAGAGACACCCAATGCAAACAACTGGTATGTTTGTCACACCACAGCAATTCACTTTTATTTTAGAAAAACTGAAATAGAAAAATGGAAAATGGAGATCACAGTTTCATTGTTCATCTGCCCGATTCTTATCCTATCCAGTTAGATTTCCCCTGATGTTAGAATAGCAATCCAATCTTGGATGAAGATTGAAGACGTGTCACAACGTAAACAAAACTTTCAGAAATGCTGCGCAACCACCTGCTGCCTCAGAACTAAACTGGAACTGTTGAAGTACACAAGTGCAGAAATAAAGTCTTAGACGTCACCTAGTTAAAGAATGGAGCCCTCAGAAGAAAAAAACAAGAGTGGCTGCTCCAAAAAAGAAATAATGAAAGGTCCCACAGCCTTGGGCAAAGTCTTCCGTTGCTCAGTAAAAAAAGGATGGGATACTGCAGCAACCTTGATGGACTCTGAGATGCGTGCCCCAATACCAAAAGCCCCGGTTCAGAGATCCATAATGGAATGCATTTTTATTGGAGAAAACAACTCACCCTCACTCGCATTAACCTCTGGGCAACCACCAAATGCTGTTTTTGCTTAGAAGTTTTATACTGAAGGTGAAGTTCTGGAGAGTCTTAAATTTCACACTTCACCGACATCAGAGAGAGCTGCATCCAGAATGCAATGCCTTTGGGCAATATCTTAAAAGCTGACTAACTTCTGATTTTCCCCCTGTGCTATTAAATCTTGATAACAGGGAGTTGTTTCCAAACACTTCAAGGTGAGGTGCAGACATTTCTGAGTCTCAGAAGAGGAATGGAACATGATCAGAAAATAGATGCATTTTCCCTAAGTACTTTCTCAAACAAGCCCTAAACACTGGCTCTGATGCTAATGGGCAAGGAATATTTTGGTAAGCAAGATGAGTGACAAGGATAAGAATAGCCATGAAGTACTGCAAACAATAACAAAATCACCACCACTAGCTTCCCTTTCTCCAGTGTAGCCTTTCTCAAAGGTAGAACAAAACCATTCAAATGGCAGAATCTTTTCCCATGTGGAAGAATGCATCAATTTCAGCTGGAACTGCCTTTCCCAGTGGAATGAAAGCATGAAACCTTTGCTGGTTAAGAAACAGCTACTACATGCTTTCTATAGAAACTAATGATTCCCTCAAGATATTTCATAGTGCTCACTAGTTTATTTAATTGGGCTTGCAAATCCCTCCAATGCCCTTGAAACAGTAAGGATTTACACTTTTCACTTGTCCCTCCTCATCAAGTGTTCATATTTCTAGCCTGAAACAGTACATCCCTTATTCTATGCAGAGATGTTAGGGAGCAACATCTGGTGACTGATTTTGCAGAAATTATTAAGAAGTGCAAAGCCCCTCTCCGGATGTTGTAAAAGAGATCTGCTGTGGAAGAATCACAGAAGGGCAAGCTGTTATAATGCACTGTATATGCTGATGTATGCAGGAATGAACACACAAAACATATTATAGGAAAAAAGCAGCAAATCTGTGTTTGTACAAAAAACACAAAAACCTTATGAGTTGGTAGAGTAATGAAAGCAAATATGATTTGTTTCAAGAGAAACAGCATGGGTTTTTCTTTGAAACTGAAGGAGAAATACCACCTCAGTCGGTGTTCCTCAAAATACACATCCATATCTTAATGATAACTGAAGAAAACCATCATGAGAGCATAAACTCTGACAACCATCAGTCCTACCTTTACAAAAGCACCCCAGAAAGCACTCAGAACAATTCAGAACTATTGGAACAGATAATCATCTCAAACTCACACAATTTCTGGTGTTCTCTTTCTAAGAGCTTTACATTTGTGTACTGATTGGTCTTCTGTCGTTTGGGGTGATCATAGCAGTGTGGTGGGGTTTTTGACCCCAATGGGATAACAAGGAGAAATTGGGACTGAACAATTTTCCATAGCAGCACTGATAAATCCCATTACAATCTACACATGTATGGTACATATATGGCACTAGATACCAGAGGCATTCAGTAAAAATATAGCAAATGTAGCTGGAGAGAGGAAAGATACTATTGTTAGAGGAGCCCCAAATGCATGGGAGAGGAAGCCCAAGCAGGAGCCCAGGGCTATGGAGAGCACTGCAAAGACATCTGGCTCCCCTTCATGGTCTGCTGCCTACTCCCCATTCCAGCCAGGCCCTTGTGATCCCTGCTCCCCATCCCTGCTCTGTCAGATCCAACATCAGAATAACTCTGACAGGCCCAAGGGTGCTAAGAAATGTTTCCTGAGTTTGCTCCACCAACTGTTTTCAATGTTAGCACTTAGATTGTAGGTCCCAAAAAGCAAGTGCTCACTTTTTTTCCCATAGTTCTTATGAACTATGCAGCCCAGAGTCCAATCAACCTCTGTGCTAAGGCAACAATTCAGATTATTTTTAATCATGGTGTATGTGGATCAATAAACAGAGACTATCATTTAAAAGCTAGTCTTTTTATCCTGGTTTTAACTTGATCAACCAGCCAGAACTAAATTATTTCACTTGAAACACACAGATAACTTTCAATTTCTCTTTTGAAGAACTGTTGTTATTTTAAGCAAGTATTAATGGAAAAATTAATTGCAGTCACCCACTGAACTGAAAGCTTACGTCCTTGATGAATGGTAGAAATGATAAAGATCACTTGAAGTGCATTAGAAATATTGCACATTATTGTTACTTAGCATAAGCAGTACCCAACCTCAGCAACACCTGCCAAGCACATGGTGAGCCACAGGTGGGTATTTCTCCCACAGTGACAGTACAAACTGGGCTGATCCATGTTAAGGATATGTGGCTTCTGCCAGATAAAGACATTTCTCATCTCTGGGAAACACAGCACCATTCAGCCCTGGGCAGCACAGACTGCAAAGCAAGGAAAGAAAATGTCTCTGTGAAACAGCTTAGCAGGCACTCATGTTGGCATGTGAAACAATAAGATTTTATTTTCTCTTACTTTCATTGATTCCTGAACATCAGATATATGTATTCAAATGGCCATGTACTCAATCCAGAGAAGATAATCAAGTAAAATTTTTAGAAGGCTGCAGGAATTTATGCACTGTAACACTCAGTGAGTAGAAAAAGAACAAATGAGTTCTTCCTCTAACAAATGAGTTCTGAGTTACTGAAGCCCAAAACTCAGTGGAAACTTATGCTCAGCTACTTTACATAACATAGGTTTCATATTGCTACTGTTCTGCACCACACTGCAAAACCTGCTGTTTGTACATGCTCTATCAGCTTGCCTTTTACTTTCCAACAAGAAAATCATTACTTTAGCCTGCTTCTTGATATTGTTGATCTTTGTATATCTTTACCAAATCATAGAATGGTCTGGTTTGAAAAGGACCACAATGATCATCTAGTTTCAACCCCCCTGCTATTTGCAGAGTCACCAACCACTAGTCTGTTCATTTCTGCAACACAAATCTCCTATCAATCCTTTTCTGAAACCTAATTTTTCTTCCTAGATTGTAATTGTAGAAGTGTATGAAGTAGCAGTAAACAACCTGGCCATTTCAAAAAACAGAAACAAGAAAACTGCCTATAATTCAGATTTGACAGAAAAAAAGGTGCATTCTCCTCTACCAAGCAAAGACAGGGCCATATTGCATCAAAATCCACTGCCCACTTTTTAATCACACTGACACCTAAAAAACCTGCCCTAATGAGGTGGAGTCAATGCTTGCTGTAATGAAGCAGGCACAACACTGCTCCACCAGTCACAAAGGAGGTACTGCCGTCCGCTGTTTGTGAATAAACTTCTCTTTGTTGTGATTTAATCAACCTTAATTTTTAATCTGCATACATAAAACATTAAATGGTAGAAGTTTTAATTACTTGGAGAAAAAAAAAAACAAAAAAACACTCGCTGAATAATTTAATCTCAAAGCACAGTTTTCTCCACACCAAAACCCTCAAGAAAGCCCTTAAGTGCAAAACCCTTCCAGTAATCTGTCCACTCCATCCAAAAGCCTTTGGACAGTTAACTCACTTTCAATGACTGAACACTAGTTCTGCAAACTTTTATATACAAAACTTGTCTGTGAATCACGTGCAGTGTTAAGAAAAGAGATACACTACAGCAAAATAACGCTGTAGATATGACCCAGTCTCAAAAGCAATACAGCAGATGTAAAGCAAGACTCCTTGTTAGGAGGAAAATACCTCTCAGAGGTATAGAGTAATTGACAGACTAAGCAGATGGAATCACTCTGCTAGAGGTGGAGTGATATAACTCACACAGCCGAACATGTATCTGCTAAAGCCACAAAACATGTGTTGGTGTCAGGCACGCTTGGTTTAACTGAATCAACATCGAGCATATTGACAAGGACTCATGATCTGTCAATGAACAGCCAACTGTCAATGAATAGCCAATACAATAAAAAGCAGGAAAAAAAAAAACCACAGAATTTCCTCAACACAGACAGCAAGTGAGACCTGGTATGACTAAAAATTTCTAGCTGTTAGTGAGAAAAAAATAAAATAGGGAGGAAAAAGAAAAAGAAGTATACATAGTAGTGACAGCCAGATGGGGGGTCTATATACAGAGCTAACTGTAGGTTGTGGATGAATACTGACCACACACACCAGTAATTCAGGCTTCAAAATCTTTTTTAAAATAGTCACAGCTGCAGCTTTCAGAAAACACACATCAAGTTTTCTGAAGTGCTGCATGGAAAAGCACTAAGAGTAAGAATTGAATATTTCAAACTGCAGCTCTTTAGGAGAAGTCCTCTTGAATTCATATATAAGATTAACTATTATTTCTTCACTATTATGACAAAGATGTGCAATAGCACATGAAAAAGGAAGCAGGCACTTTATACCATTGTTAAGCAGCAGAAGGGTGGGAGTGGGAAAGAAAAAAAAAGTAAGAGATATGGCTGTTCGATCGCTGTTCAAGAAGGTGTTCTCTATTGTTTTGGGTTTTTTTATTCATTGGAGTTCATTTATATTAACTATGAAGAGTGGTAAGACCATTAATAATTCATAGATCCATGAAAAAGGACCCATACATCTATATGGTGTACATATATTCTCGGTACATAATAGAATCACTGATTTGCTATGGAAATATCAAAGCACCTGCACTCTTTACATATGTTATTACCCTCTGCTCCTAGACTCCTCTTACACCATCAACAAAAGCTAGCATTGCACTTAAGCAGATGAGACAACATTTTCCAAATGATTCACAATGAGGAAATAAAAGTAAGGAGAACAAGATGACAAAGACAACGAAGACACTGCTTAGCTTACAAAGAGAAATGCAACGCTGGTAAAGAAAGGCAGAGGGGCTGTTCGAGTAAAAGTGTTAGACAAAGCGAGTGCAGGAAATTAAAGGTCGAAGCTGTAGAAAAAGGTGTAATACAGGAGAGAATCACATGGAGTCATAACAAATCTGAAAGGAAAGAGCAGTGAGACAGCTTTGAGAGTTGTTCATACAGAACAGAGCATTTCATTGAAGCAGAAACATGTCCAAAAACAGAATATAAAGGGGCCATAGAAAATAGCTAAAGATTCAATCCAAATAGTCACCAAAAAAAAAAAAAAAGAGACTTCAATGGAGTGTTCATGAACCATCCAGCTCAGCTTTCATCTTTCCTTCAGTGATCACTACTCACGCCATAATGAAATTCAAAATGTAGAGCCTGCTACTGCTACTTCCAACTACAGCATCAAGTTCCTTTTCTGCCTATAGCAACAGGACACAGAAAGATGTCCTCTCTTCAGTACAGAATTGCTTGTAGAGACCCTTCATGGATATACTGGATATACATGAATATACTGAATATAGTGGATATACTACTAGAAACCTATAGATAGAAATTCAGCCTTTTTTTAATGGGTGAACAAACCACTTGCATACACTGGCAGCTGACTTCAGGAACTTTTTTAGAGCCTGGCTTACAGTACTGGCATTGTACTTCTGCTACTTGCAAAAATATGTCACTACACTGTTTGCTGCCAAAAACTTCAAAAGATGCCAGTGATAACAAGTGGGTAACTACCTTACACACAGATTGAGTACTGAAGCTTGACCCATCTTGCCTAACACTAAAGAACTTATTTTCCAGGATATAATGAAAACAATAGTGGTGCAAATTATATAATTAGTCCCATAGGTATTATTCATATAAATGGTGCCCATGATTTCAGAGCAATACTCCTGTATATAAACATGTTAGGATACATAAATATCAACCATCTCAAATGAAAAGTAACGCATACTCTATATACTTACAATACAATGAACCTTTCAATTAAAAATCAAAAGGAACCTTTTGTAACTCATTTCCTTGCATAGCAGCTAATCATATATTTAAAAGTTTTCTGACTTTGAGAGCTTATTGCCTTGAGAAGATTTATGTTTATATTTATGCTTGACAACCCGCTGCAATCACAGAACAAGAGCTGCTTGCCTAAACTTTTCAGAAGGAATTTGTTGTGTTGCTATTCATGTTGGGATAGAATAACCTTCACAAATAAGGTAGGAATGCCTAAAACAAACTTTCTGGAAGGACCAACCAACCAAATCTGCATGTATAATTACCAACACCACCCAACTCTTAGAGATATTTTGTGTTTGTTTAGAACTTCCATTGGACAATCTGATTTAAATAGTTCTACCATAAAATTCAAAACTGTGGCATATCAGTACTTCTAATTAAATGTACTTAAGCTCAAGTTCTTCCTCTGAAAGACTCCCCTAATATGTATTAAATGCTTTGATTTAAGCAGTCTCTGAAGCTGTAGGATAAGAAAGAAGAAAGGAAGCCAGCAGCCCCTGCACAGGCAGGAATAGAAAGATCAAACAGTGAGGACAAATGATCAGTTGCACTGGCAGTGTTTAATTTAGTTTCTCACATGCTCAGCATTTCAAACAAGTTTAATGGTTTTCCCACTAGCATTTGAAATCTTCCCTGTATTTCCAAAAAGAAAACTAATATTTGCCCAGTTTGTTTTATAGAAAGCTGCAAAATGCTTTTTTTTTTCCCCCTACTCTAGAGAATGCAAATTGCAAATATTGCCCCAGGCAGTAAGTATAATATAACCCCCATAAGCCTTTAAATAATCTTTTTTCTCTTTAAATCATAACACTGTTTGATACTTCCTAACTGATTTGCTTAAGACTTCATCCTCCAAACATCAGAGGGCATTTATCTTGGTTAAGAATCATTCAAAACTATTTTCAGGTTCTCTACAAATGCAACATACACTCAATTATGTGACTGTCGCTAGCCGCATTACAAATCATTAGGAAAGGTCTTTCAGCTTCTGCCTCAGATCTGTAGGTCATCCACTGTCCTTCCTAATAGATAAATACAGCAATTTATCATCATCAGACACCATCAGCATTGCTCATTTTACTATCAATACTCATGAAAGTTATTTGAAGCAGCTGAGTGAAGTATAAAAGAAGCATGTGATTACAGCAGAAAGGTACAGAGTTTGAGACTGCTGAAATCTTGTGACTAATGTGTGGACTTGAAATAAGACACAGGTCTTCTAACAGTTATGAACATAGCATCAACAAATTGCAGCCACCAACTGGCAGGAGATTCGCAGTAGCAGATGACTTTCCAGTGTCTTCCAATATCACATTAAAGAAAAGATAATGTGAAGTATGGTCCTGCACACCTAGAAGTTTTTCTCTAGTGAAGCATATTTCAAAGCTCTATTTGTTTAAAACAAGAACAACAAAAGCTAAGTTACTTCTATAGGGATCACAAGTTACATTTATCCTTACTACCACCATGGAAAGAAAGCCTGTGTTCACGTTTGTGAGTCAGTAATGTATGCGTGTAATCTCCAAATGCCTTCAAGTTAC
The DNA here is from genome assembly GCF_023343835.1 of Lagopus muta. Classification (NCBI taxonomy): domain Eukaryota; kingdom Metazoa; phylum Chordata; class Aves; order Galliformes; family Phasianidae; genus Lagopus; species Lagopus muta. Next base: position 7,420,212 of record NC_064440.1, on the reverse strand, counting down.
TAAAAAATGCTAAGGTGATGGCTTTCAAATGCTAGAATAACATCAAACATCATCTCAGTGGGCTTAAAGAGTTCCTCTGCCTTGTTAGTTATCAAAATTGCTTGCCTGAAGCAATATCTTCACATGGAAGAAACTGGAAAGAAACACAGGAAGTGGGTTTGAAAATAATGCAATATGTACAGTATGTATACTCAAATATGTGAGACTGCTAAGTAGTGTACAGTGTACCTGCAGCTCACTTCAACACTGAACAACCAGAAAGGCTGCCCTATTTCCTAGGTTTTGCATTACTGCAGCAATCCTTCCAACACACCCACACAGCAGAGAGCTCCAAATGCCAAAAAACCAGGTGCTAAGCTGCACTACACGGCTCCTGTGTGCTGTTTTGAAAGCAAGACACGGAAAACCTGCATAAAGGCATGGAACCATGGGAAGAGAGTGCAAGAAGTAAGAGCTCACATATCACCCTGTTCTGGGTCCCTCACAGAAGACCTCTCCACAGTGGTGCTCCCAGTTCCCAGGACAGGATCAAGCACTGGAAGCTCTTTCAAAAGCTCTTTGCATTTGGAAAGTTTCTGAAGAGACACTTCTGAATTTGAGATCTCCTCAGAAGACACATTTATGTGCTATACTACCACCTAAAAAATATCCTCTCATTGCTCATTCAAGCTACCCAAGATCCTATACCACAAGCAGACATCACATGAAGTGATGTTTTTCAATTAACACAAGAAGCACTTCACTAGAATTGAGATCCTACTCAGCCCTTCTCCACAGAGATCAGTTTAGAAGATCAGAAATGCAATGAAGATTTAAGATGAGATTCAGTTTTTTCTAGTCCTGATCACATCAATCAGGCACATGACAGAACTACACTTCAACAGCCACATGGAAAAGAGAAAGCAAATCAAGGCCACGTGCTATTGAAAGTGTGCTTGTTCCTTGCCCTCCCCTAGAATGTGAATCCTGAATGATATTCCAAACCACTGCTACTAACATATTTTCACACCAGCTTCTTGTGCTGATCATAAACCCAACAGATCTTATAAATCTGTAACACTTCTTCCTGTAATGCTTCTGTATCCAGTACAGAAATAGTATAGCATATATATAGTGTAAGAAATAGAATGTGAATGTTAAAGATAAGATTTAGATTTTAACTCCTTACAAACATTCTAGGAATAATAATACAACCTTATTTCTCTACTTTTATTGTTTTTTTCTACCTGATGCTTCTGACATTATGTTGAACCTTGCACAGCACTGTTTGGTATATTGCCACAATATAACAAGACTCTGCTAGGTAGGTAAGAAGGAAAAATGTGAAGTCCCTCTGGGTTATGTACTAGAACAAAGATTCTTATCTCAGCTTAAAGCCAACTCTAAACACAATCAAGAGTGGAGGACAAAGAGATGACTACCCAACAAAATCTTTCATATTACTGGAGCTGTTGCAAGTATATGATTAGGAGTTCAAGCTTTTCCTTGACCCACGGAGCTCAAAATAACCTGAGTGGGGCAGGGGGAAAACCCATCACCTCAATAAACCTCATTAGGATGAATACTGCTCCAGACAGACACAACTATCCATCAGCATTTTTCCCACTGCAAGATCAGAGTCTAATTTTGGGGAAAAGAAATGATGTAGTGAAGGAAGACATAGCAGTATAAACCACGTTAGCCTTGGCACTGAAAAATAAAGCACAGATTGTTCTCTTTTGTTCAGACACACTTTCAGAATATGACCTTTGCACGGTGACCACAGAAACTGGTCTTGACACAGAGACAATTCAACTTACTAATCAAAACACTCATAGTTCTATTGGAGCAAACAGAAGTCAGTTGTGCCTGTATATATACATAACTGAAATACTTACTAAAGAACTCCCTTATTTAATGCAATGCAGTACAGTCTGATTTCACTTCTGCTCACCTATTTTGAAGAACAAGAATGCAGTTGCTTATAAGTGACAAACAGTAAAGAAATAACCTGTTTGTTTGGGGGATTTTTCTTGTATTTTAAAATCAATTTTTAAAAGTCCTTAAGTTGGGAGAGTAAGAAAGGCTCAAGAGAGGATAGTCATAAATTTATAAGGTCTGTCTTCTATACACACAAAGAACATCCAGCAGCAGCAGGTGGTGTAGATCATCTGTTTTTGGTGGGTTTTTTTTTTTTTTGTAAACAGACTGAAGTCTCACAGAAGTAACATCTAGAGGAATTATCCTAGTTTTTCATCTGCAGAGACAGCAACATTCATCAACCAGCAAGCCATACAGGTACACCATATTTTTCAAGTATGCTGTGTCCACTGACTACTGAAAGGTTGTGCGTTCTAAAATTGATCACTAAACATCATTGTCTATGACCCTGGGACAGTTCCTAAAAGCTGCAAGATGGAAAATGCTATTTTTTGTACTGATGTATGGAGGAAGCCACGTTTACTTCTGACACAAGCCTGAGTCCTTTGATAGAGCTTTCCAGAAATGAGGAGGAATACAAGTGATTTACAGCTGTTTTCCCTTCTACTGATACATCATCAGAATATAAAACTGTAATTTCAGCAATAAATAGGAGTCATTATTTAGCAAAAAGTTACAAATACATCTGGTAGATTTATCAAATGAATTGCTGAAACATTGATAGCACTGTTAATGGAAGTTGTTATTAGATGCCTTGGCCCAGGGGAGGGCTGCTTTAATACTACCATCAAAGCAAGCGTTGGATATGAAGTTGTATCCAATTTATTTATAAGCTAATGGCTGTGGATGCTTCAGTCAGTCGATCCAAGCTTTTATTTAAGTGGAAAGTCACAGCATTAGCCTGCTATAATTTCACATTGCAGCTCAGGTTCCGAGCCTATAAATTAACCACAATGTATCAGCTTCAGAAAGACTGTTCTCAGGAGTATTCATAAACTGCACTTGGAAATCAGAAAAGAGATCTATGCTTAGAAAATCTCAATGCAATTCCTTGCTCCTTCATAGGCCTTTCCACAGGTCCAACCACTTCTCTACCAAAAGAGCTTTGCTGCTCCTGCAGTCACAGAAGCTCCCTCTGTGCAGATGAGGCTTATCATTAAAAATAAAGAAGCTACAGCTGTCACCTGTACTGACACAACCTTATACCTGCTCACCAAGCAAAATGAAACATTGAGGTCCCTGACAGAGATGGATATCCTGAAGGCCTGAGAAGGGTACATCTTCCTGACAGACCTGCCAGCAACAGTGCCACGAAATGTGGACAGTGGGAATACGAGCTGCTCTTCCACCAAGGGCTCACATTCTCTAACAGCAATCACAGAAAGCCAACAAAGCTTGTAACTCATAATATCCCTCTGCTAAGGCTACAGCCCAAATCTGCTGCGCTAAGAAGCATTTCTAACATAGATCTGGCATAGCACTGCCCACATCCTGGCCGTGGAGGGAGCTCAGATATGGCTGCCTGGATCTGGGCTGCATAGAAATGGAGTGTTTGAGGAGATCCAACAGCAGCCTCAATCTGCATAGAGCTCCTGGAAGGACTTTGGCCCACATCCCTATTGTGATCGTTTAAGCCTAAAGAAAGATTCCAACTCATTGAAAGCCAAATTCTGTAAGCAATGTCATTATCTACAGGCCTGGCATCTATGGCAACAGATGATCAACACTGATTCAATGTCAACTTTTACCAGTAAAGCCAATCTTGGTATGGAGAAATGCAACACAACCACACAGGACCTGGTCCTCATGCTCCCTGCAGCACAGCAGTCCCTGCACCCACTATGAGAGAGGAGAGAGCTCCACAGTGCTCCAGTAATTACGTTTCTATATTTAGGACACAGTTTTCACATCTGCAGTGATTTAAATCGAGAACTTACTCCTGTTCCTCATTACCACCTGAAAGAATAGTCAAACCACTGATTCTCAGTATATAACATGAAGGCTGCCCTGAAAAGATATCCACCTCCAACAACAAAAAGCTATTCAGGCAATCCAGCATCTCTGAATCGAATATGAAGATTGGTTAAGTTTAAGCACTTTTTATTCTATCTGCAAGCAGAGATCCTCTAAAGCAAAACAGAGTTCCTGAAACGTATGAGCTCTATGGATCCCTGCAACTGCCGCGGGGCAACGCCGGCACCGCCTCTGCAGCAGCGGCAGCGCGCGGCCGCGGCCCCGGGACCGCTCGGGAAGTGGCTGGGATGGAGCAACGGCTCCCGCGGACCGAGAATGGAAACTTCGATCTTGCGGTGCTCAAAGCCGAGTTCAGCTTTTCCACTGTTCTCTACCCTGCCCGACAAGCGGGCATTCCAATGCAGCCCGGCACCGAGAGGCGCTGGGACGTCGGACGGTACCGCTCCCCGCACCGAGATGCGGGTGAACCCTCCGGGAAGCCTCACACCCCCAGCCGAGCGGGGCCGCTCCCCGCCCCGGGCAGAGATGCTGAGCATCCCTCCTCGCTGTGGACCCCGCACGGTTGAATACCCGTGAGCTGCCCTCTGCCCACCGACTGGGCTCCGCGGGGCTCCCGCATCCCCCGGCAGAGCCGACCCGAGGATGCTCGCACCCCCCGCACTTCGTGCTCATCTCCGCACAACTTCACCGGGACGGCGGCCGCCCCCTCCCCAGCCCCTCGGCACCGCGGCTCCCACCTGGTCGGGCTGCGACGGCGGCGGCGGGTTCCCCCTGCCGCCCGGGTGCGCCGGCTGCTCCTTCATGGCTGTCATCGCAGGATACTCGGCTCCGCTCGCTTGGGCTGCTCTCACCGCCTCTCACTGCCGCTGCGGCCCCGGGCAGCCCTCCCTCGGCGCCAGCCACATGACACCAACCTCCCCTGGAAGTGGCGCGGCGGCAGAGGAGGAGGAGGAAAAATATAAAAGAGGAAGGCGGGCGGGAGGCGCGGAACCACCGCTCCCGCGGGCGGAAATCCCAGCCCCGTGCCAGCCCCACAGCCGTGCTCCTGCCCTGCTGCTCGGGGACGGCCCCCCAGCACCGCCGAGCGCCCCGCGCCGGGCACCCTCTGCCCTGCCGCCCGCCTCGCTCCACCCGCCGGGGGCCGGCTGCCTCGTCCCGCCGCCGAGCAGCCAGCAGGTGTCACAGCGGTGCCTGCCGGCCTGGGAGAGACCATTCGGCACAGACGGCGCGGGGGCGATGCCCGAACCGCCCCCGGCACTGCCCCGCGGGGACCGGCTCCGCGAGGGCAGCCCTGAGGTTTTAGTGGCAGGACTGCCCTGTGAAACAGATGACACAGTGAGGTGGAAATGCAGCCCAGTACCGTCTTGGCCAGCCCTGCTCTCAAGAGACTGCAAATTAGAATGAAAGCGTTTGATCTGTTTTAACATTATTGCATGGAATTCCCAAGAAAGAGCAGCTCTCGCTGGATGGTAAGCACAGGCAGCAGGAGTAACAAAGACTGCCAGTAAGTTTCAGCCTCTAGTAGGAGCAGGGAGCTGACATGGGACTGAGGAATCACAGACTTATCTATGTGCCCGTATAACCCAGCACTGATCTGACTCCTCCACCAAGCAACAGACACCACTTCTTTTGATGACCCAGTAAAAGTGTTTGAAGGAAAAAAAAAAACCGAGATGAACTTTGGAAGCACTCAAATGAAAGCAAGATAACAACTAATAGGCACCGTTAATTTGTCAAGTGCAGATCGCGTCAAACAAATCTAATTTCTTTCTTCAATAGGATAACAAGCCTGTGGATAGGAAAGCAGTAAATGTCATCTACCCTGATTTAGAAGGGCTTCCAGCAGTCTTCCAGAACAGCTGTGAGAGGCAGAGGAAAGCTTCACCTCAATAAAACTAAAGTTAGTGTATATATCTGCCACACAATGGATTGCTTCTTCAAAGTTTTGGGGCCTTCAGCCCTGACAGCTAGATAAAAGTCTGTCCGAGCGATACGGTAGGAGAATGGTCTCAATTAATTGACAATCACTTCTTTTTTCTGGCTTCACAATTCCTTGTTAGCTCAATGCTGAGGGCCACCCACATCCTAGTATATGGGACCCACCTTCAGGTACCCGCAGTGCAGACAAGCATTGCTCAGCCCAGTGCCAGCTTGCGTGGCTCTCATCCCTCTGCTCAGCTTCTCTTGAAGCCATCCATGCCCCTTCTCACCTCCCCATTTCACATCCCTATTCTTTCTCTCACCATTCATTATTTTCTTTTCTTATCTCTGTACCCTTGCTGCTGTGAGCCCTGTCCCTTTACCTTCTTGCCTTCTGCTGCTATTTCTTTTTGTATAATTGTGCTGTGCACATAAAAAGCGAAAAGGGCAACCAAGAAAACACCTTTTGCACATCGATACCCACTGCTCAGTGTTATTTCTCTCAAGAAGCCTTTGATTAAAATCCTTCATTTGTGTTGGCTGTGTGCTGCAGGGCTCAGGATCTCATTCTTTCCGAGCAATGCATAACAGCCAGAGACTCAGATTTTGCCTGTGGCCTCTAGGTGCTACAGTAATACAAATAATAAGTCTTAGAAACAGGCATGTTCTGATTCATGCTGTTTATGGCACAGGTTTGTTGTAAGTCAGCTAATTACTGAGCCTATCAGAGCCAAAGCACTCTAATGATTTAGGGTTTGAATGGGCATATTTCAAATAGAGACTTCTTTCAGCTTGTTTTTGATGAGATCCATTGTTTTGGAGCTTCTCTATTAATCCAGAGGAAATTCACAATGCATTCTTTGTGAGGTTTTATCACTATAATGGACTGGGATGTGCAGCATGAGTTTCATTACAGACCATGTGTGCTGGTTATTGGGCATTCATAAATGAACCAGAATTATTTGAAACAAGTATCTAGGGGCTAAGAGACTGGGCTCTAAAACTTCTTAAAATCAAAATCTTTTTTTTATCAATACCTCTGATAACATTTACTCATCCTTTTTGTCATTATTTTTGTGTGCTGGTTCTTTAGATCGTAGCAACGGTGCTTTGGGGATAACAAATTCCCCCACCAGTTTTCAGCTGTGCCCACACCAACTTCTGTTTGGTTGGGTTTCATGTATAATTGTTCAAAATCATTTGACTGGATTGCTTAAAAGGACAATTGCTTTACAGAAAGTAATAGCAACATCTTTGAAACTGGACCCTGGTACTAAACCTAATGCCATATGGGCAAAAGCCACTGCCACACATAGCACTGATGGAAGTTTTTTGTGTGCATTTGTATGCCTTCTAAAGGATTGGGTAAAACAACTGCAGAAGGAACTGGAACTGTGCTCTTGCTATATTCTTTGCAGAGTCCTTGTGTTAATTAATGCCACCTGTACTTCTTCCACCTGTACTGTTATGTGACAGCCTGCTTGCCACTTTCTCCATCTTACTTGTCACATGCAACATCAGGATGCAAAAATTTTACATTTTATTTTACATCCTACGCAAAGTGAATATGGAACCCTTCAGAGCCTTATTCACCAGTTAGAAATTACACCATGTGATGACACATTGTATCGATGCAGCAGAGTCATGCAAAGTGCTGATTTTGGACCGCCAGAAGGTGACCTGGGAACTTGGTATGGGATAAGAAAGAGCACACATCCATCGCAACTTGGGAGACATGCTGGGAAATGCAGCATCTGATTTGAAGGCAGATACAGAGTCTGCTGTAAATGAAGCCCTGGCTATCAAGAGGTTTACCTGCAGAGCACACGGCACAATGAAGATCTCATCCCTTCCTTAGGCTTGGAGGGGATTTTCCAAGGACAAAACCAGGACAAAGGAGAAGTGCTAGTTTTGTTTTCTGCTTATTTTAGATGGCACTCAACACTTCAATATCTGTACAGCTCAGTGAAGATGTAAACACTACTTGCTCACTAATTATAAGCACTGCAATAAAAATAAAAGCCTTCTAAATCTTCTACATTCAATTGACCTATTCCTACACACAGTATCTGCTTTTTTGCCATGAAGTCAACTGGCTGAGATCAAAAGCTCCTTACTCAGCTTCAGCCAAGCACCTCAGGTGTAGATCAGCAGTGCTGCTCAGCATCCCTCAGCCTGAGAAGAAAAGGCTCCAGCCATGCTCCCTGCAGCCTCTGTGCATGCAGCACAGGGCTTTTGAAATCTGTAAGGTCATGGCCTGAGAGTTTCTCTGCAGCTTTTTACAATCAGACTTAATAGAATATACTTGGAATATGGATTTCTGGTTCTTTTTAGAACTTCAGCAACTGGGCTAAAAAAATCCTTGAAGTTGTCAAAGTGAATTTAAAAATCACAGAATTATGGAATTTTTAAGGTTGAAAAGACCTCCAAGACCATCTAGTCTAACCATCCACCTACCACCAGTACTGCCGGTGAATTTCTGTAAGAGGGAAAAATTTCAGTCACCTTCTGCATTCAGAAATACATTATATTCTAATGACTGGATCAGTGAAAGGTTATTTTTTTTTGTGAACAAACTGTACTCCCATTTTTCTCTTCTTGTCTTCTTTTAGAAAAACAATCAGTGCAAACTCTGAATTAATACAAATAAATGCAAATGTATTCCAGCAGGACAATTAAAGGACTTATTAAAACTCACATGCAAATATTTCAGCTAAACTCTACAGGAAAAGGAGCATATTTCCAAAAACACCTCGCATTAAGCATTAAATGCATAGTCAGCACTCCAGAGTGTTAGAAGAAATTGTTCAGAGCAGAAGAGCACAGGAGGCATGATTTCATCCCTTCACGTCACCTAACAATGCACAGTCATAAACCACCACGCTTTCCACAAGAAATAGGGGTGTACAAACACACCCATCTGTTAATCACAGCCTGAAACTCCACAGTCACCATATGTTACAAGAGCTGCAGACTCTTCCAGGACCTTCCTCTACACCTCATTGGAAGCCACAGCCAAAAGCCAACTGGGATTCCACAGCACATCCTCACTGCTACTGGGAGGGATTTCATTCATTTCCTACACTCAGAGGAGAGGTTTTGAGTTGCTGCCATTCTGATTAACTTGCTCCAATTATATTTTAAAATTATTTCTTCTTACCAATGTTGTAAGCTCTAGTCACCAAATAAAGCAACAAGTGTTATGATGCTAACAATGATCACAAAGCAATTTTCTATAGAGAACTGTATTTCCTTTAAAAGCAAGACATAAGTGCATTTTATGGTGATAATTATAGAAAGTTTTGTTCTAAAAATAATAGCTGTGTCTGGCCACCATAATCCTAAGATCATTTAAAACATTGGCAAAAGAATTGGCTGCCCAGGGAAGTGGTAGAGCCACCGTTCCTAGAGGTATTTAAAAAAATTTAGATGTTGTAATAAGGGATTTGGTTTAGTAGGAAATATTGGTGGTAAGTGGGTGGTTGGACTGGATGATCTTGGAGGTCTTTTCCAACCTTGGTGATTCTGTGATTCTAAGTGGAGATCTCTGGGGCCTGTTCTCTGTTCACTACCCTTATTCTGATTAACAGGTACTGAAGGAGTAGATTTTATAATCCTGGAGGACTTATTCACACATCAGAAGGGAGGAGAAAAGATTTTGTACGTAATTATACTGCTGAGCTTTTTCCTATAATGTTATTAAAAGATGAAATGGAGCTGTCACAGAACTATATGATAAAAACCTATTCATCCATAACACATGTTATATAACAAAAGCTATCAAACATTTGTATAATAACACACACATATGTTATCCAAGATTTGAATGATACCTTTTTTTTTTCCCCAAAAGGGTCTGAAAATGTTTTACAAACTGATATGCAAATTACTCATGCAGAAAGTTATTCATCCATCAAGGAAACACAGCTACAGCCCACTTTTAGCTACAGCCCACTTACAGCCAAAGAAAAGCAGCTATATAATAAAAACAAAACTCTTCAGGAAATGAGGAAAGTATTCTTCAGTCATGAGTGTGAGGAAGATATTTTAAAAAAGCATGTAAATGCATGGGATTTAGGAAGATCCTTCCCTTTAAAATCCTGATTCCTTCACAGAATGTAGTAGGATGTCTCCTGCACTTTGGCAATCACACTAAGTAAAATAAGTACACTTTTACTAAAGTTAAGTACAGTAATAATAGGTATAATCCCCATATTAAATATGAAGAGTATACAATAATTTGATTGAAATACAGCAGTATGATGAAGCCAGCCTCATACTGGAGAACTGGCTCAGGAAAAAAAGCATACCAGCATCTCTTGCCAAGAGGAAACAGACCATTTGGGGGGACAAAAGGCAAGAGAATCACTGAAAGTCGAACACTGATGGAGAGCTTAGATAAGCTGTGCATACCACAGGGTTTATCCAAGCATAATTTCCCATGGTTTCTTTCCCTGCTTTTGCAACCAAGTGTCTGCAAATAAAAACATAGACCCAGTCCAATGCTGCCATTCGGACTGCAAATGGCTGAATTCTTACTTCAGTCAGAGCTCTGATCCTGATGACCAGACATTTCATTGGGATAACACTAATTTTTTCACAATGTTGTCAACCTGGCAGTCATTATTGCATGTCTTCTCAATAAAGAAGATAGCAGAGATGCTTGAGGGTGCTTACAGAAGTCACGGAGTGTGATTTGAGGCAGAAAATCCTTTCAATGTAATTATCAAGAATCTCTAACTAGAAGCAGACTTTGTATGAAAAATGAAGACGCTGGGAAGATAACATCATTAGAGAATTAAGGGGATGCAGTAAGAAATATTACAGTAATTTTTGGACTATTTTTAACCTTGAGAACTGAATGCAAACCCCAGACTTCCCAATTGTGATGATACTGTCCTCTTGGGAGAGTTACAGATCACCAAATATTGGCACAACAGTACTTGGATTCTAAATAACCACCTAAAATCCAGCCTTAGCACCATTACTCACCTGGGAGCTGCATTCAGAAACCCTCCTGGGATTTCAACAGGCTATTGGGCAGGAGAGGCAGATTAAAAATTGCTGATGCTTCTAACACTGAAGAATCCAGTCACTTTGAGAAAAAAAATGCTATTAAGGATGAGTGCTATTCTTCACATCACTCCCATAAGCTAAGCTGATACTGCTAAAAAGATAAAGTTACACAGATGAGCAAAAAAGTTGATATTATGAAAGCATGAAACTCTCAGGTGGGCTGTTTGGTTGAGACTCTCATTAAGACTCTGAAGTAGTAATGTGTAAATGCATTGAAAATAAAAAAATGCTGCAAGAACCTGAAGTTTGGGGCACGGTCAACAACATAAACAGCACTACAGAATTAATGGGATATATTGCAAAATTGAGATTTTGCTATAGAAGCGTAATAAACTGTTAAAGAGCAGGAAGAGATAACAGAGGAGGCCTTGCATCTCTATCATAATATGTATCCTGTCCTGAGGTCTGCAGTTCAGCAAGTCAGAAGGAATTACTTCTGAATGACTCTGAATATAGATAAAAGGTCCACTGCTAAGGGTGCCATACTACTGGAGTCGTTCTTTTCCTATTTAACCCTGAAAACCAAGAACGAAGCTTAATAAAGAGCAATAGGCTAAAGCATACGCAAGCAGCTAAGTCTAGATATATTTTTTTCTGAGAACAAAACCAACTTAAGTTTACAGAAGATAAAGTGATAAGAACACCAGCATTAATTTAACTAGACACCCAGTTAATCTAGCTTCCTTCTTTAACCAGCTAACCGTGGACAAGCAGGAGAAATCCCTGTAGAACTTCACAAACATTGTGCCATGGTCTTCTGATAAGAAAATGAGATTGAGATGAAAATAACATTGCACAGCAGATTGTTAACCTGCACAATGTGTTATCTTTTAATATTTAATTGCCCAAAGGGGAAGTCTTCAATTAGGGCCTTTCTGGGATTTATGTGCAAATCCATTATATTATTTCAGTCATTTGAGAGCATTTTTACAGACACTTACAGCTACAAAACTCAGAGTTAGGAGCTGCAGTGCAAAAGCAGCACAGCAAGATCTCTCTGTGCTCCACGCTGCAGTGAGCTGTGGCCTAAATATGACTCAGCAAAGTAATGCTGTTCCCAAGAAAAAGCACATTTAGTCCTGGGATGAACGAAGAGCAGGGCTCATACATATGCCAGCAAAAGATCAGTTGCTTTTCTCAGTAGGAGTCTTTTGGGTCTGTGGTTCATTTTGATCACTGCCCTACAAACACAGGAAGGGAAGCAACAAACATGTCTGAAGAATAGTCAAAGAAACTGTATTTCTAAAGTCTCTTGTCAGAAAAGACAATAATTTCAAGTTCAAGAACAGCAGACAGAGCTCAGAAGCATGTCCGCATTGATAAGGAATTTCATGGAATGATAGAATCATTAAGGTTGGGAAGACCACTAAGAAGATCTAGACCAGCCATCATCCTATCACCACCATACCACTAAAACATGTCACTCAGTTCTACATCCTCCCTTTCCTTGAACACCTCCAGGGATGATGATTTTACCACCTCCCTGAGCAGCCCGTTTCAATTCCTCACCACTCTTTCTGAGAATAAATTTTTCCCAGTGTCCAATCTAAACCTCCCCTGGTGCAACTTAAAGCCATTACCTCTGGTCCTATTGCTAATTACCTGGGAGAAGAGGCAAGCCTCAGCTTACTACAACCTTCTTTTCAACCAGATCTCAACTGACCAGATACTGTCACAGGACCAGAGGATTTAGGGGAGTTCCTTCAAGCCTTCCATTTCCAAGGTTCCTAGCACCCCATTCCCTCTCACACTCTGCTCTGCACAGCAGGTGAATATGGTCCTGAATTAACTTCATCCTTAGATTGCAGCATAAATCAATCACTTTACCACATACCTGAAATTAAGCACATGCTTAAGTGCTTTGCACAAAAGCAATATATTTTTAAGCACATACTTTAAAACTCTGCAAACTGTGTCTTTATAGCTTTCCAAAGTCATTACAACAGTGACACAGGTCTAAATTATTGCAGTATGGGAATATAATTGCCTGCTTGTAAAAAAGAGAATGCAGAAAAGGAAAGAAGAATGCAAAAGAATACTGTAAATTTTTATTTAGTGCATTCACATCTTTTTTCAGAGTAAAGTGATGAAAATGATAGCCTTCTGCATAACTCTTTTCATAGAGTTATCAAACTCAAACTGTAGGATCCCCAGTGTCCTCCTTGCACACAGGCCATAGCACTGCTGTAAACCTGAGACCAAGCTGTGTGCCTGTCCAAAGTAGCATGACCCAATGCAACCAAACATGATTTTAAAACAGAAGGAAAGTGAGAGCTCTCTAAATATTTGAGGGCATTAAACACCATCCCCAGGCACCCCTCCCCCCCCAAAAAATAAAAATAAAAATAAAAATAAAAAATTAGGTGCCTCATCATTCTCATCTTGGAAAACAGTCTTCCATGTAAAGAAAAGTGTATTTAAACACAAAGATGTAAGCAATCTTTCTCAGTAAGACTATCATCAGATTTCCATGGAAAGTAAGACAGGAAAAAGGAGTCATCTAAAATCTTTATCTAAAAATCGGTGTCAGAAAATTATTAGTAATTCTAAGTGTCATACAATCGCTGTTAAAAGTGGCATTATCAGTGACACATCATCAAGAAAAAGAATTGCAAAGTCTCAAGAAGACAAAGTAATTTGCAGAATTACAGTAGGCCATCACAGTGATGCCAAGACAGGTTGGAGTGTTAGAAATGCTGTGTACATTCACGTATTCAACACTCTGAAATAGCACTTAACCACTAGGGTTGGGTCACAATTTGACACCTTTTTTTAACGCATTAAGGAGAGTTATAGATCAAAAATTATTGTTTGATAATACGCCCAAAATGTGACTTTATTCCCTCCACCAACTTGTCCTTGCTTGTTGCTTCTTGACGTATAATTAACAAAAAAATCATGGCTCTAACTGAAGAAAACAAAAGTAACCATTCATTGCTCCATTAAAAATAGTAGCTTGAATGTACATTCTGGAGGTCATTAATGATACAGTTTCATTAGTGCTTACACTCTACTAGCCACAGTTAATGATCTGTAGCACCACTTAATAGGAGACAACTACTTGGACATTCAGGAATAAGTTTGTTCCTAATGTCTGCTTCAGATAATGTTCCAGAGTTAAAGCCTCTTTCAGACTCTAACTGTAGAGTTCCTTTGTTTAGGGAATCTGGGAAAGCTCCAGCCTGGGTCAGCACAGCACTGGAAGTAGCAGGGCTGTTCAGTGGGCATTTCACTGTCCCAGCACTGAACTTAGTCTCCAAATGCAGAGTTAGGCACTTGATTCCAACAGAAATTGTAAGGCTACAAATGTGAATTGAACTGTTCAGATTGAAGAGGCCTCCAGCTTAGTATAGCAGTTTTGGGTTTTTTTTTAATGTACATGACCAAAGCAGTAATTTATAGCAGTTAATCTGAAACCATTTGATGTGATGTACACGTTAAATGTGCAATATGCAGCTCATTTAAAATGGAAAATAAGACTTCAGGCTCAGTCTCCAAGTGAAGCTCAACAGTCATTAAATGTTGGGCACAGGAGCAGCTCCATGCCCTCTTGCTGCATTGGTATCTCTGGGATGCTGAAAGCATTTCACAGCTTTCACTTGCTGCCATGCATATAAACTACTGATGAGTGCCTTCTACCAGCCATCCTGTTGTGCCAAATCTTTGACTTTTATACCCAAAGACAGAACAGGTGGGGTGAAAAGTAGTGATTTCCCAGCACAAGAAAAATCATTAATTGCTCACTTACAGTGATAAAAGGGTACTTACTGCAGGATTTAACTGACAGCTATTTCAAACCCAAGTTGGATATAAGTGATAACAGAAGCACTTTTGGTTCTAAAAGAACCAGTAGCATGCCTGGAGTGTGCTGAGGTCATAACATCTCTGCAGAACCATTCAAGGCTTTGTAAGTTTTACACCCAAGCCCACCTGGCAATCTGGAAAGAGCACCCTGTTAGGGTCATGGGAGGGGGAAGCAAAGCTGTTTTATCTTCTTCATCTTCCCCTACGAATACAGTCCCTTAGTCACAAGAGGAGAACAAAAAGAGAGGAAAATAACAGAACTGAAAGAGCACTAACATTTCAAATTCTCTTTAAGAGCTTATCCGCTAGAGCAATAACCAAATGAGAAGTGGAGACTGTACAGTTCAGAGGCAGTTCTGTGAGCTTTCTAACAAGACAAGCTGTCTGCTGGGTCTGCCTCTGTGGCAACTGAAGGTAGCTCACTTTTGTTAAAACTTTATCATTCCTCACTTCTAGGGGAAAAATAAATACAACACATGCTCCTCTTCAAGGTACGTGCTCAGTGTATTTGTTCTGTAGTATTACAAATGCCAAATATTGAGCCTGTTTTGCTGTCCTTGTGTATTTCTGGCAATCGTTTTACATCTCTGTAAATCAGGCAAGATATGCATTTATGCTAACACACTTACTGTGTGAATCACAAAAGGTGAAAACCAGGAGATAATCAAACCCACAATATATAGCCATTACTCTTTCTAAATTTCTGTTAACCCCTATTTTTTTCCATATTTGAAAATTATTGTTTGTTGGTAGAGAGTATCATCTCCAAATTGAAAAAGAAGAACAAAATAGAAGCAAGCCTTTCTTTGAGGAGCATGTCAAAAAGGTCAATCATTTTATATTTCCATATAAAGAAGTGACTAACACAGCTCCAGCTTTATGAAAGCACATTTGCCTTGGATAAATCATTATCTACCACAAGAAAATAACTCCTAATACAGAATGCAACTGATAACTTGAATACAGGACATATTACAGAGGGTACAAAAAGGGACTTTTGTTTTTTATGCAATATCTGAGTAAAAAGGCAATAAAAAAACAGCCTCAAGTGGATGAAACCCATCGACAATATTGTAAAAAAAAATAATAATTACCATTTATCTACTGTTTCATAGCAGTTCTAAAGGATACAGCAGCAATGATATGTTCTAGGTAAACTCAGGCGGGCTGTCCTGATAGATTTGTATATCATGAAAAAGCAATGTGCCAAACTTCAGCCATCTGTATTTCTGTACAAAAATCGGGAAAAAAAAAGAAATGCTTCACAGTTTTACTGTAACCCATATTTAAGACTTATAGCAACAGACATGTAAAAAAAGGAAAGCACAAAGATTAGAAAATGCAGATTTACATTACCCTGCCATCAGACTCTTGCTCAGCCTTCACCTTGTGGTTTGTGAGGAAAGCCTCTGCTACAGAAACTGAAACTACCTACGCTGGCAGCTCTGCTGGGGGTGGCACAGTCCTGCCAGGAGGCACTGTGCGGAGCTTCAGCTGGTCCTGGACCTGAGATGCCATCTCAGACACTTCTGGCCTCCTGCACAGGAGCTTGCAGAGTTGGCACAAAAGGAAAGACAATCCCAGAAATAGTGAATTACCACCTTCTTTTCTTTTTCTTTTTTTGGCCTTTGGAAACTCTTTGTGACATCATTTCTCCATTTTTTTTTTATCAGATTGGATTCTCTCTCTCTCTTCTCTCTTTACAATTTTTTTCCTTCTCCACAAAGGGCATATCCCTTCTCAGCATACAGAAAAATAGCTGTGATGATGCTGTGTTTCCTCCCCTTAGTCTCAGGGTTGAAGCTCCAAGATACACTAAAACAGTAAATGAGACATCTATTCTGCCCCAGGAGTATTTCTTAATTAATTTTCTGACCTACTATTTAACAGGAAAAATCCCCTCCCAAGGTTTAACTCTAACACTGAAAGTAACATTCACCTACAACATTCACGTAAAGTGTTGCAGCAAGCACTAACATCTTGTCATCTTATCAATGGTCATCATTCAGGAATCAATCCCTTAAACCAAGTGGAACTAAGCAACATATAGGAAAAAAAAAAGTCAAGACTTTGCACTTAAAAAAAATAATTAGTGAGTCATTAAAGATTATGAATTTTATGTACATTAGACTGAGAGTTATAGCATTAAACACCTAATAGCTGCAGATGTTAGATGCACTTACTTTCAAAGGCAAAATCAGCAAACAAAGTCACACATGCTTTCATTCCCAAAAATCAATCCACATTCCCTAAAACAATATCCATATTCACTGGTCTTTCAAAAATACTGAAAATGTTCTAGAACCAGCAGTGGATGCTGAGTCTGTTCTAGAGGTCAAACATAATAGCAAGCTTTCTCCACCAATTCAGTGCTTGCCATGTAACTAAAGCAACCTCTCATCCAAAGAAACATACTGTACTTGTTAATACCAGGAGGAAATACTCAAAAATTAGTATATTTTAGTATTTCCTTTTTTCCATTTTTCAATGAATTCAGTTAGTATACTTCATTTCATATAATTTGCATTAATAACCTGATCCACATTTTTTCCTATCTTTAACACTTCTTTTATACATTTCTTTAATTGCTCAGAAACCTGCTAGAAATCCACACACCTTTGACTTTAGCCTGGGGCTTTGCAAGAGAAGAGTCTGTGCAGCAAGGAACAGCATCCATTCTGACACCCTACCCCTATAAAACAGATGAACTAGAGTAAGCTGACATTGGGGTCTTTGCCTGCTGAACTATTTAACACTTTAACACCTTTAACAGGTGAGTCTCACACATCTGATCCCAGCTATGTTAGCTCCTGTAGTGCTAACAGCCCACACAGCTTCTACAAAGCACTGCCTCTTTATGGGCTCAAAACCAGGCCACGATGGACTCATGGCACTGCATTTGGTTGCTCCCAGTGCACAGTTGGGTTGGCATCACATGGCTATGACCCATCTCAATCACACTCAGCCCTAAATGCTGAGAAAAGGAAAACCTGTGTTGACCCTGCTCAAGTTTTATCCTTGATAACACATTCCATATTTTCAAAATGTTCCCTCTCCCGGTTTTGGTCTTTTGCAGCTAATCTGATCAATAATTATATATAATCAGTCCCCAAAATTAGCAGAGCAGAGAGACTGATCCCTCCAAGACTGGGCACAATTGATCTTATAAACTTGTAGAGATCCTGAAAATTTGCAGAGGATTTGCAGGGGAAAAATGTGTTGTGGAAACAATGAGTCAGTATGAGTCACTCGTTACAGAACAACACTAAAACATCATTAAGTCCTAATAAAGAATAACACCACTAAAATACTTAATCTGAAAGCAATTCTCATTTCCCAGAGAAAATTTAACAAATGGGCATTTGACAGCTAGATGAAATGAATACTACACACCACAGCATTTAAATAAACTTGCCAAAAAAATCACAAGTTTCTGGTATTATTGCATGAAGAATTCCAATAAGAACCCTGAAATACTCTATTGCAAAGTAATGTTTACTATTAATTTTATGAAACTTTCTTTCCTGTTTCAAGTGTAATCATCTCCATGAGCTGTTTAAGTTTTTTTTCTCAGTTCAGAACAGTGTGCTTTACCCAAGGTGACAGTATAAAAATGAACAATTATTTCACACATTTTACTTTTCAAGGGAAACATTTACAGCATTGAGTGTGAAAAGGTGTGACTTCTTGTTCCAAATTTAAACTATCCAAAAACAAGGATTTCAAAACCAGTTGTGATACCAAAGCATCACATCCCTGGCACTTTCCATATAACCCTTAGAAAACAAATAATTTGCACTTCTACTGAATCCAGTTACCGTTTTTTCTTTCTGACACAGTAAAGCACAAGGACTCAAGTTAGCACACTTTTCTTTAGTTTTAAAAATGAAGATTTTAATTGTGATAGGGAAACTCAGATTTGATATTCTAAGCAATAGCATTATATGAGATGAAAGAGACGTGTGTAAAGCGTACCATCACATCTACCTCTGCTGCATAGACTTTGGTCATATTTACTGCGGTAAGTTTGAAAATTCACCAAAAAAATCACTCTTCTTTTTTTAATTGAATCATCCCACTCACTTATTCCCAGAAACGTGACGATCCCTACTGAATTTTGTTAGACAGATGAGGAAAGGTGATAGCATCCTCTTGCTATAAATTAATTTCAAAGAACTTCATAATACGATCTTGTATGACTTTTAAGATAAGAAATACATACATAATCTCTGTTTATAAAGATTCAAACAGAAGGAGCAAAGAAGATAAAATAAAATAAAAAAATAAAGTTTAGCAATTTTTTTAATTAACTGAAATAATTAAATTTGAAATAATATTGTAGGAATATCCCTGTGAAACAGAATGAAGATTAGTTCATCATGGCTACTATAATGAGAAAGTAGGGGTACACTTAGTGACTTCCAGTTCTAGCATCCTAGCAATAGTTAACAGATAATGAAAATATGCCTTGAATCAGTCTTGGACACCTTCCATTAGCATATACTTTTTATTCTCTGATTTAAAATAAAATGTGTTAAAGTATTAAACTTGCCAAAATCAACAGCCTATTTAAACTACTTCTCAAAGTTATTTACTATCTCTTATCATTAGGAACTCATTACGGAAACTCTTCAACAAAGTTTAAAACTCTTTTAATGTTTAATTGCATCTTCGATCATTAATTAAATCTGCAGATAACTTTTTAAATCTTAATTCTCTCATTTCGGTTTGAAATGCAGTTCTCGCTCAATAAATTTTATTTTATTGCACATACAAGGCCCATGTATTGATGAACTTTTTAAAGGAAATCTACAGCTCAATCAGAATAAAATTATATTTACCTACTATATCATAGTATGAGAAATGAAAGCCAACTTTGCATCTGAAATTTTTAGTTCCATAGAAATACTTTCTTAAGATTTTTTATTTATATATTTTATAAAACAAGAAGACTTTTCATTTCTAAATTTCTACTACAAAAGCACACCAGAAGCCATTTCTTAAAATTAAAAAAATAATAATAATTTCATATCATTCCTAGGAGCTCTCAATAATAGTCATACTGCCCAAGACACTGCATGGCTCTGTGTCTTACACTTCAGACTGTTCAGACCTGGGGCAGAAAATCTGTTGTTCATCTTCTCTACAACCCTTAGAGCAACTGGACTTCTCTTTGCTGACATCACAGTTCAGTGATCCCAATGACCAATATTGTGCCAATGCTGCATCAAACACTGAGGAAACTTCCCAAGAACCCACACTTTAATCTAGGGGAGCCATTGAGGTTGTTAGTGAGAAACACAAAATTATTGTTTTCTTTGTCCACTGCACAAAACAAGTAGGAAAGAGCCCAAAGAAAACATCTAAATATTCAAAAGTGTTTATTCAGCTGGGAACACCTCATGTAAAGCAATTCCTGTCCCTGATGTTCTGCAAGGTGCTTATTCGTTTTCACTCCTGGCATCCCCAGAGATTGATGTGGAACATTACCCAACAGTAGAACATTGGCATTTCATGTCTCCTACACTGAAATAAACACACTTCTCTTCTGGTTTAAATTATATCTGCTGTGCTTCCACAGACACACTGCAACTGAAGAAAAATGATCCTGACATTATTAGGTCTTGGAAGGGTGGAAAACTGACGGGTCTGACTGAGTGGCAGAACAAGCTCATGAACTCTGTGTTTATGAATGTATAACTCATTCTGCAATGGATTCCTCAAACTGTAGTGTGGGAATCTTTCTAACACAGAATTAATTTAGGTCAGTAACATGAGGAACAAGCAAAAAAAATTTTTTTTTTGAGAAATAACATTTACCATGGACTTTTTTTAAAAAAGCATCACTCATAACACTTTTCTGCTTCACATCCTTTTACTTCTTTATCTTTTCAAATATGTGTAATTTGAATAGTCTTATCTAATACTTGATTATTTTATGTTACTTTACTTCCAGAATGGGATTATTTTTTCTAGTATTGTTTATTCAGAGAGGCTTAACAGATATGAAAATTCCGGAAGTCACAAATCTGTACTTATTTCCTTTTAAAAAACATAACTACCAAATCTATTTATGAATTGATGCCATTCTGTCTATTAAACCTACATATAACATAATGAAAAATCAGAAGTATGACGGCTAGCTTGAAGGAGATAGGGAAGAGGAAGATCAAGCTGTCAATAATATTCCTAGAGATCAAGATGCACAGAAAGACAGACTGCTTTCTAATCTCTGAAATGTTGAGTTATGGAATCACACAATCATCAGGGTTAGAAAAGATCTTCAAGATCACCAACATCCAACCAGCAAAACCAAGTCCCACCACTAAACCATATCCATAAGGAGCAGATCCACACTTCTCTTCAATACCTTCAAAGATTGTAAGTCCAACACTTCTCTGGGCAATGCTTTGTGAAGAAATTCTTTCTAATGTCTAATCTGAATCTTCCCTAACACAAACTGAGGCTGCTTCTTCACATCCTATCACTGCCTGAGAAAAGAGGTGAAAACACTCTTCACATTGCAACTTGCAGCGTCCTTTGAAGTACTTGCAGAGAGCAATTAGGTCTCCCCTCATCCTCTTCTCCAGACAGGAGAGTTAGTGTTAGAAATTTAACTATTTGCTTTATGCGTCACTTGAGAACGAAACTAATTTATCACATTTCAGCAAATACCAGCTGATACTGAGTATTAGGTTAGCCCTGATGTTTTTTCACTTGCCTACTTAAGTGGTGCAATACTTAAAGATGGACTCTGCACTGTTTAAAGACGGACCTTGTATTTATGCTTATATTTTGAGGATTTGTCATTATTGTAATTCCCAGCAAATTCTAGCAATATTTTTAGTATTTCTACTACAGGCTGAGAAGTTAGTAGGAAGACTTTTGGAATATCCAACATGAAATAATCCTCTGACTGTTATCTGGCTGTTGGTTTGGGTTGGCTTTTTTTGTTTGTATGCTTTGTTTTAAATAAAGAGGCTGCACAGCCAACTCCAAGGGATTCCAATTTCTATTCACATATTCATACGAAATTCATTTGTCCATCTTTACCAAAATATATTTGGAAAAAACAGCTCTTCTATTACAGGCAGATAAACAGCCGACATGCTATATTTTATGGGAATTAGTTTGAAGAGAGACACAGACAGTTTTGTTAGAGAAGAACTTGAAGAATTCTTCAGTGTTAGATAAAGACATGGTAAATACAATGGGCTCTTTTGGATGTGTTCTTTCACAAATACTTTACTGATAGATTTATTATTCCTTATTCTCTATGCAAAAGGCTCCATGACTGATAAGGAAAATGGCACCATGGGCATCTCAGTCTAAGCTTTTTTCTTCGTTCTAGGAGTACCTCTACTATACTATGTAATAAAAAGGATTTTAGACAATTCCACCTATTTTGGCAACTATACAATTTTAAGATTTTTTTTAGCAACTTCATAACTCATTCTCAAGCTTAGTGCATTTTAACAGAAATAGCAAATGGTTCACTGAGAAACATAAAAATATTTGCTGTTTTGTACTGCTAAATCCCTATTGCTTTTGAAGAACTTCTGGCTGTGTACTCAAACATTATCACTGCCCTTTCTTTGTTCATTTACACCACAGCTGAGGACTTAACAGAAGGGATGTTCTGATTAACACACTTTGTGCTCCTCCTGTATTCTAACTTCACTGCTTTTATGAATCCCTTGTGCTATTTTTTCCTTGACCTCACTTTTCAAATGAGGAAGATGGCTTATCAACAGCTCCCAAATTGCTGATTCATCTGTCTCTGATACACAGCCTTACACCACTTGTATCGTTTATCATCAGTCATTAAACCATACAGATTCCAGGTGTTGTAGCAGTGCTTTGTTTTGGAGAAATAAACAATTTATTTTCAAAACCAGTAATGACTAGGACCTGCCCTGACTAAGAAATAGCATTTCCTCAGAGGTGGTGTCTGACAAGTAAACCACACTAATTTCCTAAGATCTTTTTTACTTCATTATGGATTATTAAGAGATTAACATTTAATCCATTCTAACATATAAATAATGAGGGTATGGATAAAATATTTAATCTTGTTCCACTGGGTACAATTATTTTCCACCACTCAGGGAGAATAAATTGTTGGTAAAAGGAATAGGTTTATGATGTACCTTTTTTTTTTTTTTTTAATAAGGACAAATACATTAACAAAAAAGAAGAAAGAAAATCAGACCCATCTCATTAAGAAGTCTGTAGTCCATGAGCAATGGAAATCTCAAAGATTCCCAATCTTTCTCACGCTACAAAAATTATGGTGATTTTGAATCTTTAGATCATTTTGCTTTTACTTGGGAACTTATCCTACACCTAATATAACTAATAATTTGACTATTTTAAAACCTCCTTCCTTATCTTTCTGCTTTAACATAATATATCAGGCACTGGAAAATATTGTGCTTAATATATTGTGTTCTTTGCCTTTCAAAAGTGAAAAGATAAACTGAAGTAACTCTTATGCCTTTGATTCCTCCTCCTTTCTAAACAAATTATTAAGGGAAGAATAATATGAGCTGGCTTCTTTCTGACGGCCTTGTTCAGCCTTTTGGCACACAGAGGTATTACTTACAGAAACAAAATAACGCTTGTTAAGAAACCTTAATCTGAAAGCATGAATCCCATGTATGTAAATACACTCTGATCATGATTCCGTGTTTATCCTTACTGGATAAGAATAATTTAGAGTGTTTTTCAGGAGCACTCACCATCTTCATTCCTTTTTCTAGCACAGTCCATCCCAGTTTCTTCTATCTACTTTCCCTGAACCTTCTATATTTGATTCTCAATTCAAAAATAGTATAATTATGTGTTATAAATTACATATGTTTCTAGTTAAAACATCGTTACGTTTTGTTTCTGTTCATTTTTTCTTGAACTTTCCCTCTTCTTTTTGAGGTTAAGGCATTCTTCTAGACTAGTCTCTAGTTAATTGCCTCCATCTCATAATTCGATAACTGCAGTATACAACACAATAATGACATATTAATGATAACTGTTAAAAATATAGCTATGAGAAATTCAGAGTATTTAATCTTCCCTCAGGAAAACAAAACCAGAGAAATATTCTTTGTTTGTTTGTTTTTAATAAATTCAGTCATGATTGGAGGCATCACTATTTAATTCACCTGAATAGTTCAGCATGAGTCACTCCAATCAAATAACAAAGTTACATTTTCATGAAACGTTTGAACCATATCTGAAGTTATATTTTCAGTTATTATTTGCATTATTCTGTTTACTAATGGACAACATCTATAAGGCTACAGAATTCTATAGAATTAAAGCTAAGAAAAAAATCTATATTTCACCTGTGATTTCACTGTTCAAGATCTCCATTATAATCCATCTTCCTTAGCTCCATTATACACACAGGTGTTTTTTTTTCAATTTTTGACTTACACTTGCATTTGGAAAACCTCTACACAAAAATTTTGCAAAATAACTCTCTGTTGGGCTCCCAGAGAAGTTCCATAACATCCTGGGATACTGCAGACAGAATTGGCTTCTTCTGTTATGTTACTGCTGACAAACAAAGATAAAGATGGACCTCATGGGAGCTCTCTATACAGCCTTAGAATTTGCAGTGCATTTGGTGCAGCCAATTTTGCATGCAGAAACACATTAGGAAGAATCCTTAAACCTAGAATAAGTACATTCCAATTTCTTGTTCTGTAGCATGTGTTATATTTTTATTACAATTCTCTTTTCTTTAGGTAGTGGCCACCAGTAAGATTACTGCTCAATTTCTCACTATAAATGGGCTTCAGCCATAAACTATCACTGGGCCACGTGCTCTTCTCCAGCTCAATCAAATGTGGGCACATGTTACACGGGGAATTGTCATCAACTGATATCAATGTACTTTGGACAACAAACCACTCAGGCACAGTACTACCTTACTTAGTCCATAGCATTCAGATTTAGGAGCATTTTTAGTACCCTATAAAGTTTTGAATGCGTATGTTTTTAACCTCTACAGGAAACTCAGTGGAAAAGAGAAAAACTGCAGAAACATTATTTAGAGAAGGGAAGAAAAGTCAGAAGCAGAGCGGCAATTCCTGCTCTTCTCCCTTACTGAAATTGCTTTAATGCCAATTCCTAATCTCCTGTCACCTGTCAGGAAACGCACACATTTCTCAGCAGATGACATAAGAATGATTTATGTTTCCTTCTTTCAATATAATTTGCATTTTGAGTAAATAAATCAGATAGTTTCTATTATCTGATACAAGGAAAATAAAATAATAAAAATGCTTCATTTCTAAATTTTGAACAGAATTTGGAGGGGGCATTTGTAAGGCAGAGTCAAAAGGATTCTGAGCAGAATTTCTTCATACAAATATTCCCTTTGAACTGTATATTTTCAATGGCAAAGAAATATTTTCCTTCTTCAGGTATGAGAGAGTGTAGGAGTAGGCAAAGGAAAGAGAGCTTTCAAATGAGAATAATTTCAGTGAGTCACCACTATTGTAAGAGGTACAGTAAATCCTACTCTTTTTCAGTGACTTTAGAAAAGTATTTGGGCATTTCAGCTCCGTTTATCTGCTTATAGGATCCAAGAAGAGATGAAAAGTGGTGGGGAAAGAAAACTGATGAACATTCAGAGCATTTTCACACCACACAGTCTTGTACAGCTTAGAATACTTACAGCACTCCTTACTACATGGTTTTACTATTTATTTTTCCAGTGCCAGATAGGAAAGCTCAGCCATCTACTTAGCTGACTACCTAGTAAGATGGAAAAAAGTCCACACAGGCAGTGACAAATTCAAGCCGAATAGGTGGAAAAAGTGTGATGTTTTCAACAGTTTAACTCAATCTTCTAGCATATCTGAAAACTCTGGTGAAACGCTGAGATCATTTTCTGAAGGCCCTTTTGTCCTATACCCTCAGCCCAATAAGCTGTGCTGAGCAGATCACAAATCCCCTGTCAGTCTGCACCAGCCCCAGAGTGCTGCAATGGATTTGCATGTGCGCATATAACTCTTGTACAAGACCGGAAAATATGTTTGTCCACACTTTCCTAGGCCTGTTAATTACTTGATTTCTCTCCTGGTTTGCCCTCCCCAGCTGAGAAGAGCATTGTCCTCATATAAATTAGAGCTGGCATTTATTAAGTGTTTAACTGACCAAATCAGGTTCAGAAATGCAAACTGGCAATCAGAAAATATGGAATGCAACTTCAAGTGGCCAAATCAAATTAAATTTTATTTTGATCTGTCCATAGTACTCACAGACTAAGTCCAAATTCTTCCTTTAGCTTGGAATCTCTTACGCTTGTTACAAATACATATGAACAACACAAGCTGTAATTCAAGTTTCCACAGCTGAAGTTTCTCCCTGAGACTTTTTGAAGTTCTACTTAGTCCAAAGACACCAATATCTTTTATATTTTAGACACATAGATTAGATACCCTAACTTCTCCCAAGAAAGAGGGGGCTCGCCAAAAAAACCCAACCAGAATCATGGAATCATAGAATTGTCCAGGTTGAAGAAGACCTTAAAGATCATAAAGTCCAACTGCAACCGAACCATACTAGCCTAGATAATAATGGTCAGTGCAAAGGCCAAGACACATGAGCTGTACAAATTCACTAGCAGATCATAACAGCAACAATCTCAGGAGAAAAAACAACAACAACAAAAAAAAAGCAGACAAATAACTAATTCTGTCATAGTGAGGATAAGTAGTGAATAAAAAATACAATTAGACTAATTTTAACCATGAAATGCTGAAATCTAAGGTGAACAACTAATGTGGTTACGCTTCATTAAGATATGTAGTTTACGGCTCCATCTGTGCTGTCCATTGTCATACAGCTTCCAGCAAGGTTCAACAAAACTACTCTTACAACGAGACATAAGGTGCATATTTACCTTGTAAAATGCTTCCTCAACAAAACAGCATTAATTGAATGTTAAATTTCTGGTGTTGGCACTTGGAGGCTTTGTCAGTGTTGGAATCAATGGAAGCCCAGTGGGAAGGAGAAAAATAATAGCTATCATAACATTGCTAAGTGCTGATTCAAGGACATATGCAGTAGTCAGTTGAATTTAAAGCCACTACATTCACATCTGTATGCAGCAGGAATCGTGCAAGGCAATGACATAGGAAATATCTCTATGAATAAAATAGAATCCAAGGTTGTTGTTAGAAACAAGGGATCCGTCTGTGCTGCAGGGCAAAAAAAGCAGCGATTGTCCACAGCTTAAGTTCTGTGCTAGCTAATACATGTGCTTTTCTTTACTTCACCTGGTTCTTGCTCAGTACATCTACTGCACAGATGAAGAATGTCTAATCTGTCCAGGTGAAGTGTAGCTGGAGCTGCAGAGTCGATGCATTTACGTACATACAATGATAAGCAAGAATTTTGGTTATGATCTGAGCATTTTTAAGTTAGAAACTGCCTAGGAGGAAAGTGATTAAAATTGCTTTTGGGGAAGAAGTGAGGACAAGGAAGAAAAGTTAATTATTTTGTGAGCAGAGACATACTGCCAAGAAGATACAGCAAGTGCTAATTAGCATGGTATAAGGCACTAGTCTGTTTTGACAGCACTGTATACTTGTGTTTACCTCTGTTAAAGTATACAGAAGAGTTAAAACCTAAGGAAAAGCAAGAAGTCACTGTAATTAAGGAATAGCCTTCAATCCTAAGAGAAAAGGCTATTTGTTTAGCCTGCCTAAAGAAGGGCTGTGGGAAGTAGGATTGCTGTCAGAAGACACCTTAGGGACTCACTAGGAAAGGGAAAGATTATTTTTTAGCCTAACAGGTAATACTGGCATAGGAGCAAATGGCTATGAATCATCTTGAATACACTTAAGCAGAACATTAGAGGACAATTTCAAACTCTCAGAACAGAGAGCCTTCCAGGGGGTGTAGCTGCAGCAGAAACACAGAATGCAGATGGGATTTATTAAATTCACAAAAAGGATTATCTGGTACATTCACATGTCCCATCAGAGGACTGTTTCTGATGACTACAAGCTCCAGGAATCCTGTCTCCCCATTCACTGGCAGCCGTTCTTAAACTAGGACTTAAATTTTCTCTTTAAATAAGAATTTAAAGTGTCTGCCCAGTCGTAAAAAATTTGTGGCAGCTTCTTTTGCAGTCCACACTACATAGCCATGTCATGAAAAAAAGAATGGGACACAATACATTTTCCACAGATGAAAAATCCTACTGCAAGCTACTCTTAAACTCACCATCTTGGTGAAAGCCAACAACAAGATAGAAATGTCAATTCTTCCTCACGCCTGCCAATCCACAGGTACCTTTGGTCTCAAAATTATTTGTGCCAGATGACAAATGTGAATAGACAATTTTAGAAATCACGAACAAATCCTTTCTTAGTAGTAGTCTTATTATGAAATCTTCTAAGTAGTTAAATAGGCATTAGACAATAGACTTTCCCTTTAAGGAGCACACCGGAAATAACAATATTTTTCTTTTATTCTAAGCATTGATCAAAGGCAATAACATCATGTAGCTCTTTTTCATTTTGATGAAAAAATACTAAATCATGGCACTGAAGTTCACATTTTCTTACAATGTTTGAAGAGCAGACATTTACCAAAAATGAATAATGTTTGCATAGTCAATTAACATCTAATAATATCGCATAAGACATGTAATGTCAAATTTGCACAAGATACTTTCCTTTATAAACAGCTAATGTCTCCCTCATTATCCCAACCATGAATCTGTTGTTGAAGGTTTTTTCCCTTTTGAAAGTGTCTCATAATCTTCATTTCATAGGTTATTAAAATAACAACCTGATTTAGATATTAGCTTAAAATGTTAATCACAGTTCAAACTGTATGCAGTTCAAACTGGGAATGATATAAATCAATGGTAGAAGAATTTATGCACACTGCAATAAAATGTCTCCCATTTCAAACCACTCACGATATCAACTTTGTATACTACAAAGAAGTTTGATCTGAAACTGTGAACACTGGGATGACTGGATGCTTCTAAGCCTACTTCATCCACCACGCAGAGACAGGAGGTCTGCAGATGTGCAATTCTGCATCATCTTTGCCTCTATCATTAAAATTTAAAAATAATTAAAAACTGAAAAAAGTATGGAGAGCCTCAGTTATTGTTTTATTCGCTACTCACATTTGCACCAGACAACAATTTGTCTGTGATTAATGCTGATTTACCTTATATTTTGGGCTAGTATTTCTTTGCTGATGAGAGGTCATGTCACTACTTGAATTCTCAGGCTTATGCTCATTGGAGATTTGCCTCATCCCATTTTAAGAATAGGAAGGGGCAGCTTTCAGTTCATAGACCATTTTTCTTTCTGTTTATGGATAACAGAGCAAGATACTCACATTCATAAACCATGAGCGAACAGAGGGAGCTCTACTCTGCCCACCCTCACCAGCTTCAGGCTAATGTAACTTGGCACTAGCACAGTGACTTCTAACTTACCCTTTTGTACTGCAAGTAGAATACCAAGTTCTGGTGTTTCTCTCAGCTGAATCTGGATGAAGCATACACAAGAGTTCGCAATGTAATGAATGGTTTCAGCAGTCATCCGTCATTATTCAGCCTGGAGGAATGAATGAGCTCACCTCAGTGGTTCACTGTACTTCAGATATCTCCCATAGTCAGTACAGAAGGTTAGATAACATCTTTATCAACTCTTCTGTTTATACATGGTAATCTAAGCAGCTATTTGAAGTGTGCATTAAACTCATGCACTGTACAAGCTGCAATAAAAGATGGATTGTCTATTCCAAAATCTAGGTATCACTTAATTTTGAATGGCTTTGAATGGCTTTAAATAAAAAACAATGCTTACTCTAAGAGTACCAGTTCTGTCCTCAAAGAAGTCACTGATGTAATTAAAATGATTTTAGTATAATTCTCCCTGGAATAACCAGGGAGAATAATCAGACAGATTTGAGTCTGATGCATAAAATGAAGATGTAAAAATCAGAATAGTGAAGTTTTTATGCTTTCCAGATGAATCTCTGGCATCCCAGCTTCATTCAGAAATGCAACTGCTCATGTGTAAGTTGACTGCACAGAGTTTTCCCCATTCCATCCCACCTCCAAACACTACAGAGCCCTCACCCTGCCCAGCTGCACTGTGTACACCCCAGCTCCATGCTTTCCAAGCACGGCAGGTACAGTTTATAAAGGAGGATGCTCATACAGGCTGATGCAGGGATTGTACCCCTGGTTTCTATTTCAATCATCTCATTTCCCTGTCATTGCCTGAGGTGCATAAATTATTCAGATATCAAACCATTATAACAGAGACCAAAATGTATTTTAGAAAAATAGGATGCCCTCAAGGACAGTACAGGAGTTAAAGAAGTGCTGTTGCTCATCTTGTTGTTTTGATCCACTGGATATCCTCCCCTGGGCACTGCAGTGGTGATGTACAGGCCAGGAAAAAGCAGCAACACCTCACCCTGTTACATGAGGTTGCATTTAGAAGGACAGACAGAAGCCAAGTACTAATAATGATTGAAGAAAATAAATAGCTCCATGTTTCCATCAGATGAGCCTTTCTGACCCTCAGTTTGGGAGTCAGAACAGAGCCAAGTCTTGCAAGCAGCTGTGACTGCTGCACCAGTAATCCTTTCTCTGCAGAAGGGCTCATTCCTCCCCTTCCTAGAACAAGTTATGGTCTGGTTGAGCAGCAAGGAGATAAAACCCAAATTTTTGTATTTTGGCCATCAGCACAAGCATTTCTTGTACCGAAGGGCCTACTGGAGTTGGAGGTAGCTTAAAGAAAGATTTCACCCAGCTTTTTCTGAAAAGATTTCTTGACAGCTGGCATACCAGGAGGAGCGACCCCCAGTATACCCTGCTGAACACCTGCACACGTATCCTTACAATGGAAACAAGTTGGGATAGGAGCAGGTGTGGCACAGCTGCCACCCAGCAACAGAGTCCACAGGAAAAAGCTGTTGACTCCAGCTGCAGAGTTTACTGCCAAAAACTATTTCCAGGGAAACTAATACGCTCACCATGGCGCTCTCAACTCGTGTAAATTGGCACGAGGCACCAACAGCCAGATTGCACAAGGTTGGGGGGCAGATCATCCTCCTTGCTAGCAGCCTTCAGAAGGTGGAGAGGTCAGGTTCCTCTGCTGCAGGTCACAGCTGTTACACGGGGGGTAATGACACAAACAGAGAACAGCCAGCTCCTGAGGGTGATGGGGCAAAGCCTGCAGAGCCAACCCAGAAGGTGTTTAATGCTATTGCTTAGGGGATGTCTGGAGATGGGGACAAAAATTCCTTCTCCCCTGCTTCCTACGAAGTGTTTGATTTAGGTGCACGTTTGCTAGCAATGTAAAATTAAACATGACTATACCTATTATATCAAATCACAGTGTGCTTTACCTTCTGCTGGAACTAACCCAAGGAATGCTAATTTTGAGAGCTCTCTCTCTATGATGACAATGGGATAAACAACAAGAGAAATGATAGACCTTCAGTATGCAAACATACAGGCATGGTTTGTATCTTCCAAAGCTTTGGCAGATGCACTTTCATTCTGAGTAAATGATAGATCTGCATATGTTTCAGACAAAATAAGGATAGGGAGAGAACATCAATATTTATTTAGATTCTCTAAGTATTCCTAGCTATTAAAGTTATTACTGTAGCTGTCAGTCACAGGTTCAAATCTTATTTGTGCAAACTCAGCTTTACAAACCTGCTTTACCTATGACAAATTAAAACTTGAAGGCTCCAGTAAGGTGGACTGATGCAGAATAAAGTCAATGAACTGCTAGAGTCACTGCAGAAAGCAATCTGCATAGCGTGAGCATGACTTCTCATTACAGGCAGAAAAAGTGAAGGTTAAAAAAAAAAGTCAGAAAATTCAATTATAGGTGATTGGCTTAGTTCTTCCCAGATATATACACATGCCTAACTTCAGCTGCATGCAGTTCAACGTGGCTCTCCAGGTCTTAGTGCCTCGCGTACAGGCAGGACTCAAGATGTAGCACTGAGGGCCCTCAGTCAATAAAGCCTCACCTACAGACAGTAAACAGTGCTTAAATCAGAACAGGTTTACTGTTCTAGAGAGTCCTAGAGAGGCCAGTAGAAAAGCTCACACCAAAACTTCTTGTTCAAACTGATGATGGCCAGATTAAGCCAAATCCTTTCCGTTTTTACATCACAACAGCACATTTTGAGGCTGTTCCTTTTTTATATAGGAATTTTTTCACTGCCTTCAACAGAAACACAGTCAGACCAAATGCATGACGGCTCCTCCTGTGACTAGCTGCAGAGAGTGCAAAGCCATGCACAACCATACACATTTACATAACTGAGCTGATCGGTATGGTATTCTGTTTGGAGCTTTAGACTCTGCACTTCTGTTAAAAAGTTTCAAAAGGTATTTATTAAACAGAGAGGAAAAAGCCCTTTCAATTAGCAAGGCAGTGCAGCTACATCATTGCTGAGTTCACAATAAGCTGCTGTCAACTTCTCCAGTGCACACAAAATAGAAGAGGGTTTTACAGCCTGTCACCATCTCCTGACACGCAGGTAAGGCTCTGGAAATACAAAATCAAAACAAGACTCTTTTCTGGGCTCTTATTTCTCCCCAGGATGATAGACTTCAGCTAGTTCACAACTAGAACAAATTTGAAGCAGCAGTTGCTGCTAGAAGCAGCGCATCCCTGCTGCTCCAAGTCCTCTTTAGGCTCCACACTACATAACCACATCCAACATAGTAACAAGAATTTTGGAAGTAATGTCATTCTTAACGCCAAGATTCTTATTCCAGAAAATGCCAGGCAGCAATGAATCATGGAGATGGAGAGGGGTGTGTGAGCTGCTTTCCTCAGTTTGGAGCCCACACTTACTGCTTGTAAACAAGTGAAAACAACAGACCACTTAACTTCAGCCCTAAAGTAGCTAAATGAGGCAGATTGAAAGTGAAGGCTTCAGATACTGTAATGAGTGAATGTTGATGCTTCCAGACCTATAGGCCAGATGGCCTTTTTTTTTTTAATTAAAAAAAAAAGCCCAAGGCTGGAAAAAAAGTAAAAGTCTCCAGGTGTCTACTGTACATTTCAATCAATCTGTGATAATATTCAAGAAATGACAACTCTGATAAATTAAAACCCCAGGATGCATAGCCAAAAGCAAAGAGAATTTATATAGAGAAGATATAATTTATGCAGTGACTTATGGAAACAAAAAAGCAATTAAAGCAGCTCCCTACAAAAAAAACAAAAACAAACAAACAAACAAAAAAAAAAAAACCAACTGTAGCCAATTTACTTAATCCAAAAATTTATTTATTTAATTACTGCTAACCTGGAAGAAACTCATTTGGCTAGCCTTTCCCACTACTCCAGTTTCCCTCCTTTGCTAGGCTTACACCAGCTGGTTTTTCCAATTTCACTGCTCACCAGTTATGTTGCATACTATGCATTACTGGGCTAACATTTTATATGGCCTTGCTGCTGCTATAGATCTTGAGCAGGTGGATACTGTGCTTCTAGAACACCCTCCTACAACAGATGAGGGATACTGCCTGTAGAAAATCCTGACTTGGGACGCAACTTGCTGCAGAATGACAAACATTGAGCACAAACCTGGGCAAACCATCATTTGAGTTTATAGCATCTTAAACACCATTTTAGGCAGGCATGATTTTCTGAATTCAGTTTAGCTGAAGCAATTTTCATCACGAATGCTTTTACACTAGTAATTTTTTTTTAATTTAGAAGAAGAAAGGCCATTGCTTCCTTGATTGAACATAATGTTACTTGAGCTATGACATACCTCATTCTATCTAATGTAAGTAAGGCGCTCTGAAACCAGAGATTTATTTTCTCAACTATGCAAGGAAACATACCATTGAACTTATTACAAATACCCATGAGGGTAATCTTATTCTAAATTCAGTGCTCTCAAGTTTCAGTACTGGAAGGTTTTGCAGTATATCACTGTTGTACCTGAAACTTTTTGTTAAAATTCCAACTTCTCTGAGAACAGAAAGATCTTTACTTATAAATTTTAGCTATATAACACTATGCTGAAATCCTTTATCGACCAGAAGCAGAGCAAAAACTCACTAAAGACACAACTGTGCAGTTGGCAGCATCCAGGTAAAGTATTTGAACCAAAAGGCATTTATCTAGCTACAAAGAAGAAAAATGAATATTTCAGAAAAGCTAAAAACATCAGTGCACAAAGAAAGGAACTGGAACTTTAGTAACCTCACACCGAGTTCAGGATTCAGAATTACTATCACCTGCTTTCAGTGAAATGCTGTTCCTTGTATTCGTAATGACACAGCCCAAACCATGATTTAGTACAACTTTTTCCAAATCCAACCACCGTGCTAAACCTGATCATGGGGGCAACTCCATATCTTTGTTGTTAAATGATTACTTTCTTATTGCCAGCAGATGCATTCTGAAGATTTTTTTTCAGGCAATGAAATCTGCGGTTTAGAAATCGTGGTGATATGTCTTGACTGGTATATTCACAGCTAGCTTTAAGTCATTAGTGTATCTGTAAAAATCTGGGGCTCATTTTGCTTGATAATGATAAAATCATTTAAGAACATTTTTAAGAATGATGAAATTTCTCAAATTAAAATGTTAGCAGTGTCTTCTGTTCATACTGTTGACAAATAACATAGCATGAATGCAAAGAATCAAATTCTTATTTCCTTATCTCTGCTGAAAAACGCCGTATTTTATAATGTACTTCATAACTGCTAGATTAGTTACACTACTCAATAGCTCACTGCCTTCTCTAAAGAAAACACAAACCCTCTTCAAAAGAAACCTAAAACAAATGTCCATAAAAAGAGTTTTATCTTTTTCAGGTGTTCCTTCTTTTGAGGTCCCACACAGAAGAAAAGCAGAAGATGGGACATATTTTGAAGGGAATATGGAGACCGCAGATTTTCCACTGTTGCTGATACTAAGCCATCTCCTTCTCCTTGATATATCTGCAATCCTTACAGACCAGTAAGATACAGAATTTCTATACTGGCATTCCCTAATGAGCAGTAGCATCTGTCTGAGAATCTTGTAAACAAACCTCTCAGATGCTTTCTGTAATCATTTTTCACTGAAATACTGTTACTAACAAAATTTTTAAAAGTTAGAGCCGTGCTTTGTTTGCCTTGCAAATTTTCCAATCTTAGGAGTGTAACCCCTGCAGATGTATCTACCTGCATTTGCTAGAAATCTGAAGAGAAAGTTGCTGTGAACTCTCAGTATCTCCCATATTTCTCATGATTCTTTAAACATCAACAGCTAATCCACTGAACATCAAAGCATAAAAACTGCAGTAAGTTATGTTATTAGCAAGTCTGCCCACAGCCAAACAGATCAAATACTTTAGGTCCAAACAGCCTACAAAACTCATCCCAAGCCATATATCTAAACCACAAAGTGGGCCATTTAAGAACTAATGCAAGTGCTTTGAAATATACTGCAAGCTATCCGCTAATTTTACATCACCATACATGCACGTACTCGCTGGTCTGACGCAGTCCCATGATTTGGTTTGGTATCAGTGAATTAGAGGTGAAGTATAGATTTGAATATGCATCTCCAGTGATCTAAATGCTCATACTGCAGTTAAGTCACATAGAGAAAACATCTTTGAGGTTCCCAAGAATCCTTACAGGCTCAGGGAACTACTAAGAGAAATAAAGACACATTGGGCACAGGCACTCACAGACTATGGTATCTGCCAAATGGCAGGAATAGATTCTTTAGGCCCATCTCATCCAAACATGAACTCATGAAACTCTGCGGTTTTGGTACAGTCCCTTTGTTATTTCAGCATCCCCTATTTCAGGAGAACAAGTTCCGAGGTCTTTGACACAAGAACTGTCAGGCAGGACAACCTTGATTTCACATATCAGTTTAGGCAACTAAATACATAAGATACATATAGGCATTTTATCAGTATAGCTTCAACATTGCTAATAAAACTGCAATTATCATTAGAGAGTCAGAACTTCATCTACTTGCTAAGAACAGAACAAGTCAGTGATGACAGTGGGTGTTAAATGTGTCTTGATCTGCAGTGAGAATATATAAAAGGTAGAGAGGGGTTTGTCATCCCTCAACAAAGAAGATTGGGCTATCTGGCAATAAACTTCAGTTGTAAAAGGAATTGTAAATGGAACCACAAGGCCTTGATTTATGTGCTAGATAGATCCTGGTTTGAGATCAGATTAATTCTTTAATAAAGATGCTATCCATTGCTGAAAAAGATCTGCCATGGTTGTTTATTTGCCTATCATGAACAAAGAGCGTTAATTATGTTGTTTCAAATATACTAGCTCTTCCTTAATATTTACAGTCTGCCACACTGCACTATGTCTTATGCAGGAATATGTTATATGTTCAATTGAAACTGACTTACCAAATGGAAAACAATTTTTTTGTCACTGTAAGCCATATATCGTATTCCTGCTTTCACTGCTACAGGACAGCACTGGAAAAAAAAAAATCAAGCTGGTACCTACTTTTACTTTGTAAAAAATAAATCTATGTATTCTTTCAATTATCAATAAAATGAATGTCACTAGAAAAAAAATAAAGATAAGGATTCATTTCAGGAGTGTCAAAATGTCAGCAACTGCATACAATAGTATAAATGTTCTAAACTGACATTCAGATGTTTAGAGACATTCTAGCCTGTTTTCTATCATGGATAGAAATGTCATCGAGATAGTTCTTACACAATCCTGTCTGATATTTAGTTTGGCTAAAAGTTCTATTCTTGGGCAAATCCAAACCTCAGTTTGAATAAGTCAAAGTAAGAAAGCAGGATTAATTGGAAGTGGAAGTTGAATTGACTCTGGTTGGCCCCAGCTGGCATTCTCTGGTGGTACTTTTGACCTTTCCCAAACTACAACTGAATGCAACTACAAAACCAAAAACTCAAAACACAAGTGTTCCAGTCTAAACTGGTCTAGTATTAGACACAGAGGATGGTGGCCCTGCATGAGCCATAGGGGTTGGAGCTTGACGATACTTGCCCTTACAGCTCAAGCCATTCTATGATTCTATGGTTGTAACAACTCCACGGATTTACCTACTCTCAACTAGAATGCAATTTCAAAACACTTAGACATTTTTCATTATTGCTCACTTGAACAATTTGTTTAGATATATTATTATTATGAAATAATTTTAAACCAAGTTTTCATACATTGCAAAGTTATTTCTATACAAGGTTTTAATATCAAACTTGCATAGGCATTTCCAGCAAAAGAAAACCAAAAACAATTAGGCTCTATCTACTGTACTATTATCAAGAAATGTAAAATACAGTTTTGATCCGAAAACCTAGTATTATTTGATTGAAATGTAGATCAAGTCTATTGCAAGGGTATAATGCATTTTTTTTAATTGATACTTTATTTTAAACCTCTATTTTATTCCAACATGAAGTATGAACGCAATTTGTTTGCTCATATAGTAGCCAGGTGCCTAATTATGTAACATTACCACATGCCAACATTCAGCCTTCTCCAAATATCACTGAAACCAATCAATACCTTCCATTGATTTCACTAAGTTTGGCATTAGATCCATATTCATTTCTTTCCAACAAATAAACTGTTGGTATTTTCTCAATATCCTTTTGCAGACTTCCTTGTTTGTCTCCCCTGTGACCACTACCATCTCTAAAAAGATAATGGATTTACTTTAATTGAAAACAAAGGAAGAAAGGCAGTACTTTTTCAATACCTCCATATCCTTTAATCCAACTTCTGACCATTCTCTACACAGCAACTTTCTCTTACACTAAAGTATCCAATCTTTACAATTTCTTTATCTTAGTCTGTGAATTAGAAATACTATGATGACAAAGATGAGAGTTCTAGGAATTCTTGAGTTTAGAAAACTGAAAAAAAACCCTCATCTTTTGAATTTTTCTTCCATTACACAAAATGCAAGCACAAAGTCTGATTAAAAATCAAATAAAAGTTTATTGAAGCCCTGCAGCTCAGCTTTGGCTTAAAAAGTGTTTTGAACAAATGTTAGATATGATCATTTCTTTATTTAAATAATTTTGTCTTGTAACCCTGAGAGCTGCATTTCTGTTTCACTCTATTGATAGTTTCTTCTGAAAACATTCTTATTCCTTCCCTGGTTGTCAAGATTGTCCTAAATTACATTCCCCTTTTTTTTAATTCTTAGCTGTAGTACATTTTTGTGCTAGGTTGTTTTTTTTTCTTTGTTTTTTCCCCAAATAAGCATTATCTAGAGCTTTTTGAAAACAGAAAATAAATTATGCTTTTGATTTACAATTCAAAAGCCATAAAAGCATTTATTTTCTGAATATGTTGGATAGTTAGATTATAATAAAATCACCTTCATGCACTCTCATTCCCTTTAAAGCCTCCTTATTTCTCTGAAAGAAGTTCCAGCTTGTGGCCATGTAGTCCTGATTGAAATATGCACTAGTTTGACTTTTTAATTTTGTTTTTATTTACTTTAGAGATAACAGAAGACTGATGTTAATGTTTTGTAGCTGGGACACCTGTATGTTGTCAAACCACCTTTAATACATGGTAGTAAAAAGCGCTTATCTGATGCTCAACCTCTACTCATACTATCCAAAATGTTTTTCTTCTGTTTTACACGATTAACTTATTTAATGAGGCAGAAAGAAAGTCTCATCCATTGTAGTTAGCCACAGGTAATGCAATACTGAATAAACATTAACAGCACATTAATCTCTCTGACTTTTCATTATTATCCACTAACAGGCATACATTTGTACCTGCTTTCATGGTTAAATGCAATTATTTTCTTGTTTTAAAAAAAGAAAGAAAAAAAGCAACCCCAAAATTATGACAATGTATATTAAGTATTGCATTTTAAATACTGAAGAGAGAAAAGCCCAAGAGGAGCAGACTGTGTACAGCCATCTGTTAGAGGTCACGCAGGCATCTGACATCATTAGAGAAGTTTAGGAAAGGAGAACATAAAAAACCTCACCCACGGGGAGGGGAGAGACTGCAGCAGGGCTCTCTTTTCTTTTGAGAGTGAACAAAATAACCAGGCATGAACAAAATATTGTGGTCTCCTATGCATGGGACGTGGAGCTCCATCTTCTTCTCCATGCACAGATGTGTGGGGTTTTTCTGCCCATGCCAGCTACATACCATGCCAGCATTCTCCTACACAGAATTAGTTTCATGAGAGGAGAAAAGCATAATGTATTGTGCATTGCCTACCACTTTCTTGCCAATTAGGTAAATATACACATACTGCACACACATAGACATACACATACATAGGCAACTGGTGCTACCTCTAGGATAGTCGAGCCTGTCAACGCTGCTGTGTGAAAGCATTTCAAAGCACATTCTAATTCCCAGTCAAATGGTCATTAGGCTGATAATGCATGGATTTTGCCTGGACTACCATATCCTAGAACAGAGCACACGTGGTCCAAAATTATATGAAATGTGACAGAAATAAGACCCTTTCATTACAGTCTTGGCAGTAAAACAATTTTGGGGTGTTGTATGACACTTTATCTCTGGAAGCTGTTCTTTGTCAACAGGACGTCTACATTAAAAAGTCATGCACTGCAAACACTGGCAAGACAGTGTACACACAGAATGTTAAATTCCAGCAGTGTTCCCAGAAAATAAACCTTCTGACTCATTCTCATACTCATATATACAATGAAGATGACGGAAAGGGCTTCTTTCTAGCTTCCTGCACCAACCGTTAGTCATTCTTCATTAACCACAACATTTGGCTGAGATCTTATAAAAGATAATCATCAGCTTTCAGGGAACCTTGTATCTCATAACACAGCCTGCTGTTATTTTGTGTAAAGGTACATAAGCAAGAAAATCCTACAGGCGAAAATAACCAAAAGCCAGCCTCGCATAAGTTGATGGCTTTACTGATTCATCCTTTCATTAAAGCTGGGCTGTGTTGTTGACCAGTGATATTTTGAAGATGCCAATAACTCTACATCAGATTCTCTCCACACAAGTTTATTTTGGTTTGCTTGTTTTCATTGTTTTTGTTCTTTAAAGCAAAGAATCTACAAATTTTGAAGGAAGGATTATACAAGAAGAAATGAATAGTCAGCTTCCTTCCATTTTCATCCTTGTGCAGGGACAAAAATATTCTGCCTGGTAATCAGGATTCACACTGGTCTGTGCTGCCATTGATGCAGTTTGATCAGAAGCAGTAAAGCAGGACCACAATCTTTCTAGTCCAGTGGACTGACATAAAGAGGGTAGCGTGTTTTTGAAAGATAGAGAAGCCACTTAAAATAAAAAGAATTATTGATCAACAGGAAATAGAAAATTCTAAATGTAGAAAACTAAGCAAGGAAGAGAAACTGAAGAGACGTGATAAAAACTCTGCCAAGGCAATGCAGAAAGAGGCTAGGATTCA
The DNA here is from genome assembly GCF_023343835.1 of Lagopus muta. NCBI lineage: Eukaryota > Metazoa > Chordata > Aves > Galliformes > Phasianidae > Lagopus > Lagopus muta. The sequence goes on along the minus strand of NC_064440.1, from coordinate 7,380,079 downwards.
CTTTTGTTTCTTTTTGAAACACACTGCAATAACGCAGGTTTATGATGAGGTGGGTTGGTAACACTACAAATGGTATCGCAGACAGGGAAGAAAAATACAGTAATTATTTCCCATCTGTATTTGGAAAGATGAGCATACCCCTAATTCACTAGTAATCAAAGTACACAGCAGAGAGCTTCTTGAAGTGACTTTTGTACCTAAATGAGTACCTAAGTGAGACATTTGTACACTGAATATTCGTAAACTGAATATATCTTGAAATTTCACATATACAGCAGAAGACTGGAAAACTGTAATTGCAATTGCTTTGTAAAATATCTTACTGAAACATACATTGTAGAATATAACCCAAACACAAAGAACTGGGTGGCTATCTGATAAAGCTCAAAAAGTTATTCATTAAAAGGAGAATGTGAGCAGTCACCATGATAACGGTTGTCAAAAAAGTGATTAGTAAATGTATATGAAGGAAGGTATATTTCACTCTGATGAAAATGGTTATAGCTCATCAGAAAGAGAGGTGGAAGGAGACTCTGTTACAGGGGACACGTACTGCTCAAGAAGAAAAACTGCTGGTACTAAAAGACTGCTTAATCCAGTTGCGAATGCCAGGGTAATATAACCAGTGCTTAGAAGCTAAGCCAGACAAATTGAAACAACACGCACATTTCAGAAGTGAATGAGTAGCCAGTTTAGCAAACTGGAAATGACTGGTTCTTGGTCAGTAACTGCTGGACTCTATTATTCTGGTAGTTGCTTTGGTTTTTTTGTTTTCTTTCTCACCAAAAGTTTCAACCTGAAATTAGAAAACTGTTCTGGTAACCTTATTCTCCAATGGAAACTGATGATTCAGGAAATTCCTAAGCAGCATGAATAAATTCAGGGGCTCTGCAAAAGCTGAACACAGGATTGTTTATAACAAAGAAAAGATTCAGCAACAAAGGAACCACTAAAATAAAATATTTAAAAATATACAAATATTTCTGGCACATAACCAAGAAGATAACAACCATCTCATATTACCAGCTTATGCAGCTGCTCTTATTGTTCAAGAAAAGCAATATGCTTCCATCCTGAGCTGCTAAATGCATTACCTGGATTACCTGAGGAAGTAGGTACTCATAAAATGAGCAAACTAAAGAATGTCACATAATTGCACAATAACTCTGACTATATTAAATAACAATAAGTCTAAATTAACTTTCACTTCATGGTATTCCAAAAAAATTCTGTATTAATTTCTTATTTGGAAAAGCTTTGCCTGTGAGTTTGTATTTTGCTTATATTCTTGCTCAACCATTCAAAACAAAACTATTTTTCAGCTCTAACATTCCATATATGAAAAGTGTTAGAGACAGAAGAGATTTCACATATCAGAATTTTCCAATAATTTTGCAGAGATCAAAGTTAAAAAAAAAAAAAAAAAATTATTTTCCCAAAAAGTTTGTTCAAATGAAAAACATCTTACAGTGAAAATGTGGAAAACAAATACCTTTGATCTTGTCAGTTGGACAAAGCAGAAAGGTTTTGTTTCATCTGTGATTGTAAATAATTTTATTTGAATTCAGTTTAAATTTATATTTCCATACAAATAGAATAAGCACAAATGAAAGGAATTAGCTCAAAATGGCATTATACCTTACAAAGCTCCACAGGATCTTTTACTTCCAAAGAAATTTGGTATCTTTCTACATGTCACCCATTCTCCCTGATATTTTCTGTTCAGTTGCTGCCACTACAGTGATTTTGCAAGTCTTCATTAATAAAGAGCTCTTGTTAAGACACATAACCAATTACAACTTCACAGTGTAGAACAAAAAGCACATCCCAGATCTTCTGTCTGTCTGAGTCCACCCAGCCTGTGAATCAATATGCAGGGTGATTTGCAAGCATCTCAATGGACTTGCTCTTTTGTCACTCCCATGTTAACACTAATTCTTCTCTGGCAATGGGAGAATTAATAATACCGTACAATCAGATGTGCTAACACAGAATGTACATCCACACTACTAGGTTACATATTTCACCTGCTAAAAAATATCCATTACTTAGAAGCTTCCAAAAATAATTTCAAAATGGCATTGCAATTCTGTCCTCTTCTAAGGCTGACCATGTATTATACCATGCATAACTAAGATCTAGCAGAGTTTCAGTACAGCGATGCTGAATGCTAGCTTTGTTATCTTTGCTCAGATGATGAGTTCAACACATAAATACACAAGGTTTCACAATCACAGTAAGACCAATTTCCAACTATTCAGTGCCACAGCATGTAAATTCAGTGAAAATAAAGCTCTAAACTGGTTTGCTGTTTTGCTCTAATATACAACTTCCCACCAATACAGAAGGATAGAGAGAGTTTGGATCAAAATAACTGAAGTCAACTGAAAAAAACACGGAAACAGGAAAGAAAAGCAGATAAGGCAGAATGCAGTAAGGTACTGTCAACAGAAATAAGTGTAATAAAATGTTCTAAAAAAAAATGGGATCAAAGCTGAGAGTATCACAGTCCACAAGTCTTGTTTACTTAGTCTTGATTGCCTGTGGAGTGGGCTCACAATTGGGTTAATGCAAGCTGTGCTTATGCAAACATGAGCACTGTGCAGCCTGATAAACTGGCACATCCACCTGGAATGTTTTCTGCCAAGCTGAAAAAGATTTTACTTTGTTGCTCATGCTTTTGATTAACACCTTACTTGTTCCTTTCCTGTTACTGAAGAATGAGTTTTACAGACAGAAAGACACAAATGGATTAACAGGTTAAAATGTGCACACACAAAACCTGTACTGTCACGCAGATTAATTAAACTCATCCCTGCCTCTGCTCATTCTTTCTCCTACCTGATTCCATGTGGTTGACAGAGGGCTTCCTCTGTCTACAACATGTGAAACCCTGGCACCAGAATCACCTCTGAGAACACAGGGAAGTTGGTGTCCCCAGAAAAAAAAACCCAAAGTTGATAACATAACAAAAACAAACCTTCCTTTGTTCCACTGGAGGTGTAACATTCCACTACTTGCAAATTATTCCAGGGTTGAAGAAAAAGAAATAACATAAAATCAAAATTCATTCCACTGCTGCACCAGATACAGAGTGCCCAGGCATGATACAGTTCTAATGTGCAACCATTTCAATTACCAAGACTGCTAAAGCATGTAATTTGACAGCCACTTTATACAGTATCTCCTAAGCTCATCTGACAACCAGGATCAAGGCTTGCAGATAAAGTGTCAACTTCCTAATCGCCTCCGAATGCTACAGCATTTACCTAAAAATCTATTTTCCCATTTTAACTGCATTGTGTTCACATGCTAAATCTAAATTTCTTTCAATGACAAACATCATAACCAAAACATACAAATTGAAAGGATTATTTAAAATATACACTATCTGCAATATGTTTCAACCCTATATTTATGTTCTTTACAACAATAGACCATCTTTCTATGTGGCAACATGCTGTATATTGCTTAAAAAATAATGAATATTGTGACAGTTATCATGAGAACTGTTTACTCTTTGGAATTTTAAGAGCATTCAACAGAACAGTTAGCATTGGTTTTCGTAAATTAATTTTGAAATGTGGTAATAGTCAAGATGCATGGAAGAAGAGCTTTCATGATGCAACACCCACTTATAACACAATCTTAACTGCAAAGCATATTAAAAACTGTGTCAGAGATTCACAATGTGTCCAATTCAGTGCTGCCAAGAGGAGAAAATGAAATAGCTTAGTAGGCGATTTAACAACAACAACAACAAAGTTGTAACAAAAAATTAACAACAATTTTATTTTTTTTTCCCCCCCTCATAAACACTTCACATACAGTTGCTGCTGTATGGAATGTATGGAGTATCTCAGTGGATCGGAGGAAGTAGCATTTGGCAGTAACAGCCTGAAATATCTACATATCATCTGTAGAAAACACAGCCCCACCAAAAGATCGTATAATGTGACGTTAAATTTTCAAAAATACTTTTTCTCTAAAGACTTCTCTGACTTTTCAGCACAAAGCTTTCATTCAATCAGCATCTCAGCACTAGGGATATGTCTCCATCTATATCAAGGGAAAATACAGATGTTCCAAATTGTTTTAACTAAGGTCACATTTACTAAATGATACCGTACTTGGCATAAGTAAATCAGACCACTATGGCTATAAATCACCTATTCTCCTCTCAGCTACCAGGACAAAGTGTTGGTCTTTCTCTAGTGACCTTTAATTATACTGCTTAAACCAAAGGGAGGATCAATTTTTATTTCATTTTAATTTTGATTATATAAAAAAATAAAAACACTTATCAGATGAATCCTTCTGCTAATAAAGTATAGGAATGAAAATTAAACAAGCTATCATGTTTGTATAACCATGAATATGCAATACTGTAACTGATGGTAATTTAAACCTCAATTTGCTGAAATAAATAGTTGGATCCTAGAACAAAAAGGGAACACAATGCACTAAATTTTTCCTATGTGTAACCCTTTGGCAAAGGAACTGGAGAGCAAAAGCAGAAGCAGAACATATATCTACCTTTTCTCTGGTTGCTTGAAAGTTGTATTATGCATCCAATTATTTGACTGTGGGACTTTGTATTATCCAAGTACTGATCATTTACTGCAAGCTGTGCGATTATTTCTCATTCACTAGAAATAGAATATGCACTATCACGTGAACCCAATCTACTGGCCATAATTAGAGCTTGATGCACTTAAGCACTCTTCTGGGCTCATTCTTCTGTGTATCTCTAAAATCAATCTCCTTCTGGAGAGTCTTCACCATTCCAGCTTCCCTTTGTCCCTCCCCTCATTGCCTATTCCTCCTCTCCTCCATCTCAACAGCACTTCAGCGCTTATTTCTGTCTTCTACCTCATTAGAGTCTCTTCTAATATTGTTCAGTGCTCAGTTTGATTTTTCACCCCTCCTTATTCACTTCGTAACTTTATTCACACACAGTTTTATTTCCAATACTGTCTTAATATCATGCACTCATAAATCCAATTTTCTACTCACTTCTCTTTCTGATTCCAATTATATTTGGAATAATGCCAGTTAATATTATGTTGTGCCTTCTCCTCTATGCTTAATATTGCAGCTAACATTGCCCCGACTACAAACCTGCAACTGATTTATTTTTTTTAAAGAAAGCTATGAACATTGCTACATCCTCAGTACACGTAAAATTCTAGAAAAATGATACTATAGGCAGGAGGTCTAGAATTTATCTAGTAATTACACCCCTTATCTTACCAACTACATGCTGACTACTCATCAATATGTCATGGAGATTCATTTCTGATTGAACAGCACCATGAACTTACAGCTTAAAACACTGCACAGAGTAAATAGAATGGAATTATTATTATTTTTTAAATCTGATCCTGGCCAACTTTATTACATGCATTGAACTTTATATTGTTTGTGCAGCCAAGAAGAGAACACCTCCTGTCAGCCTGCTTTATCTGCGCTTCCCATGAACACCATTAAGTGTTTAATGGAGCTTGCCTTCCATGGAAGCAAAGCAGAGCGAAGTTAATGAGACTGAGCACTGCATAATTTACTTTCAAACAGTGATTTCTGTATTTCTGGGGAAAAGTGCGTGAAAAATCTTAATAATTAATGTATTGATGCTATTGCCATATGAACTTCGTTCTTTACGATTTGTTGATCCCTCTTATTTCAAGCCAATGTTGCAACTGGTAAGACTAATGTTTTTGTGAAAATTATCAAAGAAGTTGACTGAAACACGTGAAAGATCAAGATTTTGCTGGCACTGGCAAGTCTCATCCATGTTCATATGTATACATGCATGGCACTGGCAAGTCTCAGCCATATCCATATGTATACGTGCATTGCTACTCAGAACGGATGTTTCCATGGCGCCCATTCAAAGTGATGTTGCTTCATTTCTGTATTGTAGCATTCATTACCTCTACAATACAGCAAGTGGCTACACAGCAGCTAGAGTGAAGCACTACCTTGCTAGAATACATTCATCCATACAGAATTCCTCTTTAGTTGCCTGTTCCCCAGAAGGATCAAGAATCCAGTATTAAAAGTGTAAGTTTCTTTGTGAATAAGGCAGAGGCCTGATACAAACTGAGCATGTGGAACCCCTCCTCACCACCACCTCTGTGACTGCACACAGGAGTCTCCATTTTGCAAGGCCAGAACTGTTACCAACTTTCCATTGAAATATTTACATGTGCAAAGGCAGTTCTAACATTTGCATTCTTACTTTTGTTCTTTAAATTGTAATCTTCTGTCAGTCATACTATCTTCTGAAAAGCAAAACTTTGTAGAAGGAACTGCAAGCAAGATACCTACTGAAGTATGGCACTTTTGTAAAGGAGTTTTCGTCTACGATATGAGCTGATGGAAAGCTAATAATGCAATTTCTATTAGTCCTTGGCAATCACTTATTCTTTCAAAGATATTAATAAATCATTATTTTTGCTACCCACCTAAAATAATTAATGATGCATTTATTCCTCAGACATTACTGAGTAGTCCTGGTAAGCTTCCAGTGAGTTCACATTAGTCCTCATACATAAACAATCTATATATGTTATAACTATATATAGTTCTAATCCTATATTTTGGGTTTTCTACAAGGTAGCCCAACTGAGCATAGTGTGTTCAATAGGGAAAGATGAAAGCAGCAAAACACCTTCACAAAAATATCCACTAAGCATGAACACATGAGAACCTAGGCTTAAGCAACTGAAAGCTCACCACAATTACTGTTTTTTAAGAAATTCTACTATATAGTGCATACATAAACTATGTAGCAGAAAAAGTACTGAAACAGTACGTTTTCAGATAATCTCACCTGGTCTGGTGTAGCATAAGGTCTTCACATATGCAATTGAGTCAGAAAGTAATGATCAGTTATGTGGCAAAAAAAAAAAAAAAGCTTGCATTTTAAATGTCCTTTAAAATAAAGCATTCTTCCAGTAATTACTGCCTTGCTGAAGTCCAATACCACCGGAATACCTTAAATAAATCACGGCTAAACTGAAAGATGAAATGAGCAGTGCTGCAGGGAAACAAATAAGATAAGGTCTCAGAAGTTATCAGGATTAGTCAGGGAGCAATAACAATAAATTATATTCACGCCCATAGTCTCCAGTCATGGACCAGTATCCTTTACATCACTCAGCATGCAGTCCCAAACAAGACATGCTGTGCAATCCTGCCTGCTCTCTGTGGGCTGCATTTCTGAAGTATACACTAAGTTACAGTAGAGTAAAATTATAGTATTTTACCTTCCTTAAGGTAAAATGTGTTACCAAATTCCCTCCACTATTATAGGTTATGCTATGAGGCAATGCAACAATACTACTAAAAGACTTCTTAATCTGGGCATACACAAGGGCAATTATTTAGATGAGTATGGACTGAAAAAAACAAGAATATAAACACTAAATGTCAGTACAATCCATCTAGGTTGCTGCTTTCTGTGTTCTCTATGCTCCTGCATGTTACAACGTCTTCCTAATACCAACAAAATTATTAATCTCCTCACAAACTGTCCAATATTATAAATTGAGTATTAACTGCATAGCTACATCTTTTACCTTTGCACCTGCATTTGAGATTAGAAATTCAGCTCTTTTACAAAATACAGAAAAGCAAAACAAAACCTCAAGTGGTTGCCAAACTTAGCAGGATACTGCTAGGTATGAGACGTTCACATTTATACCTTCTGTTTGCACAGATGAATATAAAACAGGGATGCTGTGGCTGTTCTTCCTAGATAATTGTATTTTTGGAACAGCAATGAAGCAAACAAATTCCTCTATGCTGTGTAGAGTTTCATAGAGCTAAAGATGTTACATCTTACTGGTAAAGGCAGATAGCAAATTCCAGAGGTTAGAAAAGTTGTCTGCATTTGGAGATGCAGCTTTTGAGCTGTTCCTCGGTGCTACTTCCTATGCATGAAGTTAGCATCCTAAGCCCTAGAAAAAGCAGCCCAGATGGTGGATAGATGGAGCCCTTTGTAAGCAGCATGGAGGGGTCAGATATTCACTGCTCATTGCCTCTTCCAATACACAGAGAAGGGGAAGACAGTAAACAAATAAAGAGGTTTTGTCCTTCATACAGTTGCAGTTAGGCCCTGGAAGTCCTTGCCACAGTATACTAGAGATGCCAATTCTTTATAGTAGTCCACAGAGGAGGTGGTCAGGTCAAGGAAGAGAAATCCTCAGACTTTTCTAAAGACATAAAAGCAACCTCTGCCCCTGAAAGCCAAGAGAGTTTGAGGCTGGGACATCTGGGAAGAAGCACTTGGTTTCATCTGTTTTATGTGCTTTTTTTTCCATAGTATTTGCTTTGGACTACTTGTAAAAATAAGATTAAAAAGTGCAAGAGTAAAAAATTAAATAAATAAATAAATTTACTGTTTCCATCAATAACTTTCCTGGTTCTTGACCTTGTACAGATATTGATATTTCTCACCTGCATCTCCAAAATAGCATTGTAGCATTAAGTTTAAAGCAATCATGCATAAAATCATTCTTCCTATTGAAGTTAAGATTAAAGATGCATTCTCTCTGTACAAATCCAGGAAAGAGCATGCATGCATATCTAAAGACTCTATAGAAACTATAGGGTTCTTAGCTGATAAAGTATTATCTATTGGCTTTGCAAGGAGAAATAAAAGAAAAAAATCAAATACAAATGGAGCAGACATTCATCCACCAAACCTCCTTACTCCTTGACTTTATAGACAGAAGACTTTTTAATGTTCTTAGCATTTAAAAGAAAGCACCACGTTTCCTTCTGTACAAGACCAGTGCAAAACACTGCTCATGGCATCAGGAAGGTACAAAGCATATGCTTTCCCAAATTTGAAAATAGGGTAACTTGGACTATATATTTCAGAAAACAAAATCAGACTGTTAATCTAAAATTCAGATTCTGATTTCAAAATCGTTATGGCCCCCCCAAAAAAACAGGAGACAGGAGAAGATAAAAATGATGTTAAGTTACCTAAAAGCTATCTTTAAATACTTTGAGAATGTTCTCTTTTTTTGTTGCTGTTCTTCATCTTTGTGGTCTTTTACTTCTATGGTGCTCCTGTGACAAAAGTTGTGTTCAATTTATCGATAATCTATTGACGAAAGCCTGTTAAAGGATTTTGGTCTAATTTTGGTGATGGAAACTAAGCACATCAAATTTAAAGAGCTGAGCAGTACCGTCCATACTTTATAATCACTGCAGCAAATGCAATCATTAAAAAAAAAAAAAAGATTTACATTTAACCTTCTTCAAGCCTGAAGCCTGAAAATGCAGACTCCTGCGTATGTTCATTTAAAAATAGAACAGACATAAAATCATTCCAAAATGCACTTCGCAGAAAGTACAAACTTTTGCTTCATTTCTTTATGGAAAAACATAACAGACTTCATTCATTATCAGAAGTTCTAATTCTCAGTTGCATCTTAAGGGCATTTTTGCCTCAGTATGCAGTACAGTAATTACTTTTTTGAAGTGCACTGGAAGAAAATAAAGGAAATGAAGTCAGCAGGTTTATGATCTCAGAGCTTTTTGATTTAATTAAAAGTCATTAACAGCAGCCCCCACTACTCAGCTGCTGAGCATGTCCAAATAGAAAGCTTGAAACAGCAGCTGTGAGCTGCAGGCTTTTCAGCCGGCTTGGTTGTATGTCAAGCATTTCCCTGTGCTGCAGAGTGGACAGCAGACATGACAGTAACATGAAGACCAGTAGAAAAGATTAAACGATGAGACTGACATGATTAAAGATTAAGCTTAGTACAAGTAAAGCACACTAATTTATATTATATTCCCTTCGTGTACATGTTCCATATTAAATCTTTTTTGATTTATGGCATTAGAAACTTTCTAAGTCACACATTTTAATGCACACAGTCATAGCTGAATCACTCATTAATGTGCCATATTCCCTGATGAGCTGGTCAATTTAATATCCAGGCTGATGCCAGAACCTCAGCACAATGGGAGCCCCTACATTGATATTCTGGTGTAATACCTAATAACAAGTAGATTCCTTTCCTCAGTATTGTCTCTCACTATTGTCATTTCAACAACAGATGCTTTTCTTATAAGCCACTGTATTTACTCAAACTTAAATGTCAGGCAGACCAAGTGAATGCACAATCCATGAACCTGTATGGGGGAAAATGAACTCACATCTGTCTCATTATAATATATTGTATCTCCATTTCATTTACTTTCAATTTTGGTGTAGTTTCAAGCAGTTTTTCAATTTCCAAACCACACAGCACCTTAGGAAAGAATAGGTGATTTTTTCCAAGCTATTCCAGAAAACAGAAAACTGTTCTTTGGTATATTTTTGTGATGTCACATGAGATCCCAGCACAATACTGCTCTCACATACACACTGCTTAACATGACAGCATAACAACACAGGAAACAACCATGCAAATTATCAGTACAGAAATTCTACAGACAGGCTTCCTGATGAATACCAGTGCAAAATTCTAGGTATCATGCATATAAATGAGTATAAACTTCATGCACTGAGTCATTAAATGAATGGGCTTTCTCTGGGAAAAGTTAGAACACAGCCAGACTCCAGCAAGCTACAATTATATGGGTTGTTGTGCTGGAGTTTTACAGGTGCTTAGTGATGCAGATAATGTCTCAATGAGTTTCTACACTACTTTAGCATTTAGGAAATTAGGTCCTTAGATGTTTTCTGATACACCTCATTAGTTGCACCTCTGGGTGTATCAGTACATTAAAAAAATCTTGTTACTGAATTCAATATCTGTAAATAAAAGTAATGACTTGTAGATGGATACCAAGTTTGTAGGTAAGTCTCAACTAAATCACTTAATGTAATCATTATTAAATTTTAATAGCATGAACAGTTTGTCTGATATTCTAGCCATGGTGGGAAGAAAAAACAGTAGTCCTGAGAAAATCTAAAATTAGGCTAATACAGTGTGAAGGGCAACTCCATTTGTCCCAGAATGTAAGGCAATTTCTCAGTTGCTATGGTTTTACTATTATTTCAGAAGGAAGGCTATACTTGCAAATGTAGAATTTGCAGACTAAAGACAAATGTTTCATCCAAGGTTAGTCTGTTTACTCTCAGTCCTTCAACATTTTCTTTATTGTTAAGAATTTTAAATCAACATTTTATTACCAAATTCCCTGGCAGAAGCCATTGAAGTTGAGAGTGCAGACAGAATATGAATGAGAAAATTAATTAGTTAGTGACAGTTTGGAATATTCGTTTTCAGCTGACACTTCTTATTAGTTCCTTCTTTTTCTGTTTGCATGTGAAGTAGCTGACAGCATATTTTAAAAACACAGGACATTTAGAAAATTTTATACTGTGGAGCAATGTATTCTAACTCAGTCTTTGGGGGGAAAAGCCCCAAATATTATGTAGTATTTAAGTAAAATGAGTAAATGGCATGGAAATGCAGGAGTTTATTCTCTGTTCTGCCAGATTCCATCAGAAGTTCCAAGTTTCTCACACAATGATGAGTTTTGGAGAGTACAAAAGAACAAATTTATTCTTTTTCTCACCTGAAGGTCAGTTGCTATATAGCATTATTTCCCAAACGTTGGCCTCTACACCACTGCTAAAACTCAATGGCTGCTGACATGAATGGGAAGTAGGTGAAGCAACCATGATGAGCTGAGGGCAGAAGAATTTGATGGGAAGGTATGAGAGAGCATTCAAAATCAGATCTGAAAAATGAGAAGGAAAGCTAGGCAGAAAATGCAGTACTTCAACAATTTAGTAGGAATTCATGGATATTAGGGGTCCTTGAATAATTAAAATGAAACTTTACATCTATGGCTAAGATAGAATGTGTTGGAAAGGGGACGTTATAACATTTTATTAATAATAGAGTTCATTGCCTCTGGGAAAAGAAATTTATAAAAAAGAAAATGTTGGTTACTTTAACTTTATTCATGGAGCAATCAGATTTCTTGAAATATATATATTTTATTAAATTACTAGAATCTCTAGAAAAGGTTAACATTTTGTCCTGCTGGAGCTTACAAGTTGATACAAGGTAGACATGATACCATATTGGCTTTCTCACCTTTGTACATCTAGCATTTTATTTTCTTATATTCCTCATTTCTATTCTCCTGATATAATGTGAAATCAATTTTTAGATCTTGACAGGGCATTTGTAGCTCTGCTGTATCACTGCACAAATGCAAACATGCAGATATCTTATTAAAATATCACCACTTTGAAGATGTCTTTGCTATAAATGTTATTTAGATGAAAAAATGATTATCAAAACAGTCAGATCTCATTCTGTAAAATTTTATTTTAGCCCAGACTGTTTTAGAAGGCTACAGCTGTCAAACTCGGCATGTTTCTCTCTGATCCTTGAAGCAGATGCACTTTGTTTGTTCTTATGATAAAACATGACTGTCCTTTAGCTGATTAGCGTATCAACAAGAATGTAAGATATTTGCTGTTTCCCAAGGTTTACACATCAAAGAGAACTTTTAGCAGCTTTGTGAAATTCATTTGATTTGTTAAAATCTCCATGCTGCAAAAGGATGGAGCTGGAGGAGGTTATCAATGCCTTGAATCTTATATAACTACTGCATATAAGTGGTCCAGATATGTATCTTTGCCTACAAGACTCTTGCATTTTATGCATGTCAAAACCTTACCATTCTAGCTTTTCTAAATAACTCTCCTTATCTACACAAAAATAAAGGACATTGAGTCAACCCAAACAGTAATGGCTGTTCTGCCACTACATGGATCTCTCCCTCACAGTGGTATGGCACAGAGCCCTGCTCTGCCCATGCCAGGGATTGCTCTTAGAACATTGCTGCTGGTAATAGTCAACAACATGGTGCACCATGTTCGGCATTCCTTATGAGGAAGTCAACAGGGCTTAAGACATTGCTCCAATCCTTCTTAGGTAATCAAATAGCTAGACTTACTGAACCAGAAGTATTCCTGCTTGGTCCTGAAAAAAAGTAGTTTGCTTTCAGGTTGTCACTATTTCAGCTTACAGAAGAGTTCACCCTGAACCTTTATGTACTGTTCTGAGTTGAGAATAATTATTGCTGAAGTCAGAATGCAGCCACGATAAAACCCCAAGTCATAATCAGAATGAAAGATAAAGCAAAAAATGATTATTAAAAATGAGATTCAGATGTCTTTTTCATTTATTAAATTGATTTCACAATAAATTTATATAAATCCCTTAACACAAAAAGACTCAAATTGGTAATTACTTTTGCAAATATTATCCATTCCTCTACACCACTGAAAGGAAAAAAAATATTCTTCCATAAAAGCCATATTCATTATAATGCAATGCTGAATTGCATCTATTACCTACAAACAATACTAGGTTGAAATAACGCCACAAGAATAATTCTACACGAGCTTGTCAACTGACTGTGGAAAGCTTTCATACCAACTTCCTAGCTGTCAGAAGCTTCCAAAGAAACATTTTTTCCCATTTTAACTACAAAAGGCATATGACAGTGCCTGCAGCAAGACAGACCTGTGAGCCGGCTGTGCTCCATGTGCACGGGGAGAATGCAGGCACAGGAGCCCGCACCTGGGAGCTCTGCCACCAGAGCAGCCTTGACACCTGCAGACTGCTCAATTGCTTGGGCTTCCTCAGAAAAATTGCCCTCATTCAATTTAGTGTCAGAAAGGGAGGCAGCCAGCAGCTGCACGCATTCACACATTATCTGCAGTTCAAAAAGCAGCAGGGAAGTGGACAGAGTGCTCTGCAAGCAGAGCACCGTAATGAATTGGCAGCTCCCCTCCACAGATAGCAATGACTTCATTATCTGCTTGTGAATTGGAAGGTGTGGACCAGGCAAAAGCAGAGGGGCATACTGAGGCCTTTCCTGCTATCTAGATTTCTTTATTCAGATTGTGGATGCAGATGTTCAGGATTGTAAAAGTCAGTCTAATATGTATTTTATGTTATTCATCTAAATTCTATTGTTTTGAAGCAAGTATACCTGAGCAGCGGCTCCCACTGTCATTGCACCTAAGACAGAGGACTTAAATATCTTTTTGAAAAGATCTGCGCAGTCAGGAAAATATTTAGGACAGCAAGCAGCAAAATCAAAAGAACAGCCCAAACTGAGATGAGAAAACATCCACAACTGTCCATGCAACTGCATCTTCACTAACAGCCATTCAACCCATAACCTCACTGTAGACTATGAGTCCAAAGTTCCTCATGGACTCTTCTCACTTCAAAAACATGGAACATTTTGGAATATATATGGTATATATACTTATGGAATATAGTGAAGATCTATATACGTGTCACTATTTATGAGACAAAGTATTATATAGATTAAAATTGGCAGCAGGCAGACATATAAAGTTGGTCCTCACAAGGGTCCCCTAAACTCATATTGGTACTGTCTTATCTGTGCAGCTGTAAGATTATTGAAGCACATTAGAGACATGCAGCCTATTACATCCATACTCTGAACTCAGTATAGCAATCACAGGACTTATGTTAAAAGGTCACCCATGCTAACTCTCTGTAAATGAGTTCTACACAAACATGGAATCCAGAACCAATTCACATTTCATAACCACCTCATTTTTTCCTGAAGTGCTTACCTCCAGATGAAATAAAAACATCATCACAAAAGCATAGAATAATGTAGGTTAACATCACCCTTTGAATGTTGTTCAGGGATTTGTTAGGCTGAGATACCAATATAGTTAACACAGTCTTGAGAGAAAAAAATAAAATAAACTTAGATTTATTTACCTGTTCTCTGTATGTACAAAACCACAACACAGCCAGCTACCTCCCCATGTCAAAAACACCAGCAATGCAACTTCTAAGAGGCTCCAAAGCCTCAATTAACTAAATTTTTAACTAAAAACTACTGTCTGCAGGAGATTTATCTTCTTTTGCAGGAAAGGATTTCTTACACTTCAAAAGAATACTCACATCCCTTTACATTTTTCCTCACTTCCTTATCTATATTCTGTTGTCTCACTGCACTGACTTCAAAGACCAAAGACTAGCGGTTTTCACTGTAGCAGTAATTCAACTTTAAATCAACTGCTAGGGAGAGTATGGGAGTAATGCCTCTCTGTGCTGTTGGAGGAAAGCATGACCTCAACAAACCTCCAGTTTACATTGCACTGACATATGTTTAACTGTTTTAGTATTAAATCTTTTATATACTCTAATTGTCCCTACTTCTTCACAACTTCACTGTCTGATTAATTATAAATACTTCTGGTAGATGAGTCATGGTCGTCACAAGAAGACAACACGTCACCTTTTTTGTTCATTTTTGCAAGCTTTCCTGTAAACAGCATCACAAATATTTTGGTAGAATTTATTTAATCTGCACTGGAGCAAAATCTGTTTTAGAATCCTATTTTCTTCCTACCTTGGTCTACTGGCAGTGCAGTGGTCTCTAGACTCTTACAGTTGTGTACCTTGATTAAAGCCGTACACAGCCATCTATCCCAACTTAGTTTATCTCATCAGACTGGGGAACAGATTGTAGGGGAAAAAAATCTTAAGGAATACTGGAAAAATAATAACAAAACTCAGAAGTCTAAACTCAAAAGACATAACTTTTAAATAAACAAGTTTAACGCAGTACTTTTTTAGCAGACAGTACCTGCACTTGTATAAAATTACAACGCTGTTAAAAAAATCTAGAACAGAAATAAAAATGATGCCAAATACATAAAAACACCCTATCCTTGCTTACCCAGCTTTCCAGATTGTACTGTGGCGAAGAGAGATATGAAGCCCTTAGAGGTGGATCTTCAGCACGTTAACTACATGTTGCTCAATGGTATCGCTTAAGGATTCATACGTATTTTCTGAAGAGTACCAAAACACAACTCCACATCTCCACAACTAAGGTTGTGCTGGCAGATGTGTTCTTGAAGACTTTCAGCAGCTAGACACAACACATGTAATGTCAGTACAAGCATACCGTGTATCAGCCATGACAAGTAACCCAGGCAACTGATTCTACACACTCAGATACAATCTTGGTGCTGGATCTTGGATCTGCAGAGGAAATGAACAGTTCTTAGCCAAACTTTTTTCCCAGCAATAGCAGGTACCAGGGAAAATTACCAGCATCAAAGCCAAAAGCGTATTCATTAACCTGAGGAAAATATTAAGAAGGTAACAGGAGGCTGTTAGAACCACTCTTTACCCAATTCTCCACAGGTAAATTGGACAAATGAAAACGTAGCAGATACAAGCAAGGAACTTAAGACTGAGAGACCTGCTCCCTGGACAGCTTTTTGGACAGTCAAAGAGAAATCATCATTACAAGAAGTTCTGGGAATGGAGGAAGCGGTGCTGAACTTAGAACCTAACAAACTCCTGAGGGAAGATATATGAACACAAGTATCCTAACTGACGTTCCCAAAAACTACAAGAATGGTATCCTAAGCAGAGGAATAATAGATTCTGATCTCAGGGAAGTTGAGATAAATCTGAGGCCACTGAGGATATGGTGGATATATGCCTCTATAAACAAAAAGGAATGTGACCTATGTATTTTTAAAACAAGCCAAGCAGATTGGAGTGGAAATCTCATGAAGTTTTATTTTAAGTAGTCTCTTAACAGATTTTTCAGGCTCTTTGTGATGATTATGAGACTTTGCAGTATTTATAAGAGCTATACAGCTACATATCCAACACCACTGCAAATCAGCTGTGCAGACAAATACATTAATGTGAATACTTAAAAGGCAAAAGTCTGCAGCAGAATTTTTCACGGTACATTATAAGATTTAGAAACAAAATCCATTAGCGTTCTTATGCACACAAAAGGTTGAATCAGAGGAGACTAGAAGAATTAATAATTAGACATAGTAATGCATATTCACAAAAGAAAAATCTGCTCCAGAAGACATAGACGTGATTGGGAAAGTTCAATTCAAATTAAAAAGATTTAAGTGCCAACTGATTTCAAAGGAAAGGGGTTGTCCTTGCATGATGTTATTTTACTTTTATCGCAAGAATGTAAACTTCACCCATATCTTTTGTACTGCAATAAGAAAGTAAGAAAATCTGGGTGTTTGTTTCCATCACAAGTATATGAATGAACTGTTTTCTGTCTCAGCAGATACCTTTTAAATGAATCAGAACACTGGCTCTGAGCAAGACACACTGCAGCAGCATGCTGCACAGAGCTCTCCTTCTTCACATGCAGTCACAGAGCCTATTGTGAGCACTGCTCTCTGCCATCCCGTCTCTCCCTCCACAGGTGAAATAGGTCATCTAGTCCCTGCCAAGCTGGAAATCTCTTAACA
Organism: Lagopus muta; assembly: GCF_023343835.1. Classification (NCBI taxonomy): domain Eukaryota; kingdom Metazoa; phylum Chordata; class Aves; order Galliformes; family Phasianidae; genus Lagopus; species Lagopus muta. Next base: position 7,362,780 of record NC_064440.1, on the reverse strand, counting down.
GCAGGGGCAGTTCCCAGAAGAGAAGGGTCATCATCAAATGCATCAACAGGGCTAACATCCTCCAGCAGATCTGCAGAGTCAATTGCTCTCTCTATTTCAGCATTGAATGTAAACTCCCTGGAGCTTAATGAAGCTTGCTGTCACAGGAGCACGGATGCTGCACTCACACAGATATTATTGCCCAGATTACTCAAATTCTTTTGGGTAATAAGCAATCTCGATCACCAGGGCCTTTAAGATGGCCTCCCTCTCAATGGCAGGCTGCACCTGTAGTGGTTAAAAATCATGTCTCCAAGGATTGCTCTGTTAAGCTGGACAGGCAGCAACTTAGCACCTATATTCATCCTATCTCCAGAAATGGAACTGCCAATCTGCCCCAAAGTCCTTACCCCCAGATGCAGGAGTGATGCAAGGAAGGACAGGGAAATACAAGCTGCCCAGTAAGGAAAACAAAACTACAGTGCCCCTGACCTAACTCACGGGAGGAAGGAGGATGAAGTTCAAAATTGAAATGATGTACTGTAACTAGTGAATTCTCTGAGGAGGGAAATAGTGAAAATATGTCCGTTTTCAGAAGCAAAGACTTATTAAGAAGAAGGATATACTAACATTGAGGAAACTGATTTGGAGTTAGAGCCCAACATCACCTTCACAAATATGCAGTGGGAGATATTTTCAGTTAATCTGCATACTGAATGTAAACCAAAATTGAGAGATTAAATGTCAACAAATGAAAGCAAAGCATTAATCTATTGTGCCATATCACCTCACTCTCAAATCACTGACAAGCCACTATCAATCTTATCTCTGCATCACTTACTGACAACTTCCATTTGTCTCATCAAGAAAAGGGACAATCCATTCAGGACTCAGCATACATCTTCATAAGCAGAAAGAAATTCTTTGCAATAACTGCCAGCACAGTGATTGGCTTTGTGCGCTATAGGCAGTCTGCATCTGTTAAGTACTTTTGTGGTAGAGCGAGAAGAGTATACAAAGCATTATTTTCTGTGCTTTGTGCATACATCTCTCTCAAATATGCATCTCCATTCTCCTTGGAGAACAGCGGGAATGGTTCTTTTTTAGTACCTCTGGAAAAGAGAGCCAAGTCTCAAATCTCTTTCACAGCCTACAGCAACACACAACTCACACAACCTCTCATGTCAGCTCCTGGGCAAGCAGGCTTTATCCTCTAGAGCTCCAATAACATCATGCAAACTTTAGAACAGCCATCCAGAAACACTGTGGGCCAGGCTTTTTGTGGAGAGAAGGCTTTCAAGAACACAGTCAAAGAGTTGTATTTAAGAGCTTCTCAAGAAGCCAAATTCTCCCATGGAGTCAGTAACTACACTAGGTTCCTCCTGAGGAAACAGGAGATATTGTTGTTCGTGGTCATTACATTTTAAAAGGTAAAGGAAACTGTTTCATATTTATTTGTTTCATACTTGTACATGTTTTATAAGAAAGGCTTTGTGGTGATGACATCTGCCTTCACAGACAGAAGTTCATAAAATGAGCAATCTCAATAAAACTTATTAAAATTAAAATTTCTCCAAATGAAACTTCCTGAAATTTCTGTGCTCTACTTATTGCAGTAGCTAGAACTGCAGGGTTACTGAATTTTAAAAGTCAGAAAGTTGACTAATAGTAAAGTTCAGACAAAAGCATTATTCATAACAGAATAATCAGATAAACTCTGAAGTTCACTGTTAAATATAAGGAAACAATACCATTTACAATGCTGCAGAAACAACAGATTATTTACAAATGCAATGCAGTACTTACATTGTAATGCATAACTGCACTTCTTAACATAAATGCATTACTATTAGTTCAAATAATAAATTTATGCATCCTCTGTGTGTATCAGAAAATGTATAAAAGAAGTATATAAAGTTGCCTTTACTGGGTAATATTTCAGAACTGCTGCAGCACATGCCAGACATTGCAACAGTTTACATTCATGGATAAGGGATGGACTGCGTTGATAAGCACAAAATCAGACTGATATGAGTCTTAGCTTAGTCCTTAATGCTAAAGTCTCTGTAAATTTGTAAGCTGAACTCTGGAGATAGCAGATAAATGTCATGTTTGAACAAATGACACCAGGAAAAAATAACTGGAAGTTCTAGAAATAGAACTGCAGTGAGGGAACAGGACCACAAGTGTAGCTGCTTCCCAGATAACATCTATACTTCACTCAGGACAAGATGGAGGAACGCAGATCAGAAACATCTCCACACTGCTTCATCACGGAGAGGAAAACGTGTTCAGTGGAATTATAAAAGCCTGAGATAACATAAGCATATTCAGGTCACTCAAGCCATCCTCTGTCTCTTCTGGAACTGAACTACGCCACGTGACAAATGTGTCTGCACTTTGTCCACGTGAGTTTCAAACGATAGGAGAGGCCAGAAGGCAATACCAGCATTCATTCCAATGGCTTAAGGGAAAGAAAGATGCCCCAACAGCAGTAATAGCTGTACGAGAAATGATGGCTGTTGAGTACAACCAGTATTATGTTTGTTTAATGGAATGTTGGAGCTCCAATCACATTTAATCATACTCAAACTGTTTGTTCCTCGTGGGCATATTTCTCCTACATTATATTCCAAACATTTTTTTTACATGCTTTGTGCCATTCTACTGGTTAACACAGGATCTTACTATGTAACAGATTGATTCCTGTCCTACTGAAAACTAATTCAATTTTTTTCCCTATTTACTGAAGTGTATAGGCACTTACGCACTTCTCAATTTTATAAATAGAATTAAAAAATAAAAAGAAGTTAACTAGATAATTTCCTGCTGGGCCTTACCACTGATGTGCTCTCATCAGTTGACATTACGTTTTCATGCACATTTCTCAGTTTTCTTAGAATTAATGAGGTTCTTATCACCTCAGAAAAACTAGCACAAGTTATTCATACAGCTGTTTTTTAGTCATGTTAACCTCATCCTTTGTCATTTATTAAATGAGACTGCTTCCTTTAGAGCAACACTTGATTTCCAATGTGTGACAAATGTACCATAAAGACATATACATACATCCACAAATCATAGGTTGTCTTGCTGTGCATCATTTTTGTTAAATTGTTTTAATAAAATTCACCATATAGAATCACAAAATTATTATGTTTGGAAAAGAGTTCTAAGATCACAAAGTCCAATAGTCAACCTCAAACCTCCCTATTCTTTTTCCATAGCCTTTTAAACACAGTCCCTAGACTGGGGATTTGTCTGGGGTTAGTATTTAAGAAAACTCCTACTAACAGTTCCTTACGGTCATTGCTTTACAGAGTCATATAATGTCTCCATCTTTAGATATTTAAGGTAAATAGTTTTCAATCAACTTCTGTTTTTTAATGGAATTAATTAATAAGAATTATATATATTTTAAAGACTATTCAAAATTAGTATTAATGATTATTGTACCTTCCATCAAGGCAGGAGCACAGAGCCTGCAAACCCCAAATGTTGCCAAGGGCAAGGTTCAGGTGTGAAAACGTACAGGAAAGTTGAAGCATTGCAAGAAGCCTCTCTCTGAGAAACTGAGTACTGTATGCAAAGTTTTCAGAGTTCAAGCATCACCTGATAATGATAAAAATAAATTTATAAACTGAATACAGGAAAAAAAAACAGAATTCGAAGTTGTTTTTAAACATTGGAATTCTAATCAAATTATTGAATTCTTGTTCTCTTTACACTGCTTCTAGAGAAATCCCTCAGAATAAATATATGTAAAAATTTCTCTCTTAAATTCATGGGACTGTATGACTTCAGGAAAGAATTTATCAATAGCAAACACTAAAACAGCAGCATAATAAAAAGTTACCATTTGCTTTGTTTTGTTTCCAAGATGATTATTTTCTTTTAATAGAACACATGCACTAATCTTATCCTGCATTCCACTGTTTTATTCTGCAGGTAGCTAAACTTCTCCTGTGCTTGATAGTGTTGGTGGAATTATATGTGACAGTGCTGATACAGCTGTTAACTTGCATGTGGAAGCCTGCATTGGTATTGAGTATTTCTCAACTTGCTTTGAAGCACTGGTTATGAAAATAGAATGAAATTGTGATTACTGTCACAGTAATACTGACTGTTTTCTTAATGAGACAATATTTTTATTTTGTGTCTGACAAAGTTCTACAAATATTAGAAAAACACGATTAACACCTACATTAGGCTCTACTGTATTTCACAACAGACGAAATTTATGCAAATGAGTCTGTCTCTTCACTCTTGAGATAATTACCTTCAGTAGTCAAATTTCAAATCTTTTGTGGTAGGAGAACTGCCACCAAAAATTCAGCTCTGGAGATGGGAAGAAAAGATTTTAGGCTGCTCAGAGAATGCAACTGGGTCTGGGGAAGAGCACGGGTCTTTTAGTTACACAATTAGTATCCACACAGTGTTTATAATTAAAAGCCAATTATTCAAACTAGTAAGAATAAAAATATTGTAATACATTGACCATTAATTGAATACATTTATTTCTACTTAGAGCATTTGAACAATAGCTTTGAACCTACTGAGAAGCCAATTTCTCCAAGCCTACCTTTCCACACACAGACTTATCAAAAAAAAAAAACTGGGCTTAGACTTTGCTAAAGTACACAGAGATGACAACAGAGTGTTTTTCACCAGTTTCCCAACTTTAAACATACTTGTCAGTGCCAAAAAGACCAAAGACTTGAAGCATGTGTCTCCTATATCTCACTGGACTAGCACTGATCATGCACCACTTGTCCTTTCAATTAATAATCATCCAGATGAAGCTGCTCACTACCAGCTTAGTCACTGGGATAGGATGTGACTCACCATCCATAGTAGATGAGTTTCAAGGAAAGACTGATGGATTTTACAGCACTCTTCCAGGCGCGTTGCTAAAAGGTCATAAGAGTTCTGATTAACATATATGGCAGAGCTGTTTTTCTAACAGCTAACACAGTATTTGTCACTTCAAAGTACTTTTAAAATTCTGCTGCATTCCTTCCACTTGTTTGCAATTTGCAGGGCAGAAGTAATAAATTGCTTTGGTGAACTTTTATGCTTTTTACTTGGCGGAGAACATGGAAAGATGGAAGAGAAGGAGAGTATTGACAGGACACCAGCAGAGCCCTGCAACAGCAACTCAAGTTAAAGATTAAAATTAAGCCTGGTCTTGGGACTAAGATATTTTGCTGGTGATGATGTGTTTGAAACTTGTAAGGGCACCAATGTCAGATTTAAAAACACTGCTGAAGTAAATTTTTTTCTCTTTTCCAGCACTCCCATTTTCTTTTCCTTTCAGCAATTCACTAAACTTAAAGAATAAAGAACAGAGTGAAATCTAAGTGCATATATATGTGCAATTCCTGCAACTCATGGCTTTTTTTCTTTAGTTTTATGAACTACTGCGCCATGTTTCAACAAGATGAAAGAGAATTCAACTGAAATTGAATGAAAACTGATCCTGATTTACACTACTTACATTCCTCAGAAAATTTACAAGCAAGTCATTTGAAAATACAGATTATTCTCTGAACGTATGTCAGATTTATGATATGATAGATGTCAGAAAGACATTCAACACTCCTACATTTCCCAAAAATACATAGAACGTGAAATAAAGAGATATAAAGAAAATGCAATTACCACATTTTTTTTTCCTTAGTTTCTCACATCAAAGAATGCTAGTAGGCTCAGTTTTCAGGTGATGAGAATCATCACTGTATGATCACTTGGTGGTATTTTTCATAAAAATAATAATAATAATTAGAAGAAGCATTATCTACCCCTGTACTCAATCAGACCACTTGAATTACAGCCCCAGATTACAATCAATAACTGCTTGTGACTGAGTTATATGCATGGCATTGGTGCACAGGGCAGAATAAATGACTGTCCCCTTCACCTCCCTGTCTCCAAATGATACCAGCATATTTTAAGACAAATATCACTTTGGTGGAGAAAGATGCTTAATACACGTCATTTAAAGAATGAAGAAAAACTCAAAACCAAAAACAACAGTAAAGGAGCAGTTAATAAAAAACACAGCATCCTATAAACATCACCAAATATTTAAGAAAAAAAAAATCTCTTTTTTTTCCTTAAAATGTTAGAAAATAATGTCATCGTTAAAGTCCTTGATAGTGACTAGAAGCAGACAGCTTATTACATTTGTTGTTATCATCCTACTTTATCTTGTGCTTCCTACATCTGTAGTATTTACCCACCTATCGTATCACCTTAAACATAGCCTGTAAGACATTTGAAGAACATCCAATTCGGTGACAGTACAGACAATGGCTAGAATAGGGAGGGTCATATCTTCTAGCTGGCCTGCAGGTACCCTTGCAATACGAACAGCAATTAATTGTAGGGAGAAAAGAAAAAAAAAACAAGCTGGCCAGATAGAAGAACAAACTCAAAGAAGGAAGGATTTTCTGGGAGAGGAAGACTGCTGTTACAGCTTGTGTCAGCAATCTTAGAAAACAGAGGGACCAAATGTTAGCTGGGATGATCCAAATGAATCCTGAACTATAAATGGAATGGTAATAAACAAAGCTATTTCTCAGCTGACCCCCCTTGGATGCTGTTAACAGACAAACAGCATGCTCATAGCCTATGGCAACCTGCAGCCTCCTAGTGATAAAATCATGACAGCTAACATATGAATCCTTTCTGAAGTCTATGAAATAAATTAATAATTGTAGCAGCATCATTACAGCAAAGCATCCATCTTCTGCAACAGCTGCTCCTCCATTGCATGTTGCATTTATTTTCTGTTCTTGCCCTGCCCTGCACAGTACAACTTAACTCAGAGACTGAACTTCAGTAAATCAGTTGCAGGCCTATAGAAACACATTATTTGTCTTTTCAAATGCATTTTCATTAGATTGTACAAAATGCCAGCTTTTGTTTGACCACAAACACATTACTAGATATTCTATCTCTCAAAAAATTTTTTTTAATCAGTAGGCTGATGAGAATCAAATGCGAGCTCTAAAAAAAAATATAACAGCTGGGTTTCATCTAAAACCCAGGCATTGTATCTAATTCTGACCCACCTCTGTAAGACCATAGCACATTTCTCAGGCAGTTTTGTTTTACCGACTTCACATTCCATGCAGGAACTGTAGAACGTGCTTTTATCAGACACAAAATTATTTTAAGACTAATATCCCTTAAGGGCTCTGCAAATCATACACACACAAGGCAGTTTCTCAGGGGCCCTCAAGATTTACAGGAAGCAGATTTTGCCCTATTTTGAATTAATTAAAGTAAACTTAGTCTTCTTTAACACAACATTGGTGTTCACTCAGCAGTTAAATTATCTCAAAAGCACAGCTCTGTATTACAAGGGTCATCTCTCTGGTGTGCTTGCAACAGCAGTTAATAGTTGCAGAAGCATCTCGGGGCTTTGGAAGAGCTTCAGCAGCTGTATTTGTCAAACCTAGATGCACACAAATTGTTTTCTAGATCTAGTTCTGTTACCGATTCACTGTCTGAGATGAAATTCAGTTCTTATCTTTAGTGTGTGTGTGTGAACTGATGATAGCTGTACTTACCCATCAGCCACAGAACACAGTGGAAATTGTGGCTGTGGCTGACAAAGCAGTTGGCCTCAATTTTGCAGTGAGACTAATTGAAATTCAAATTCACAAAGGAAACCTTCACAGATTGTCAGAAATCAGGCAACAATTACTTGAACATTAGTTTTATTTACACTTCCACTCTGCTGTCTGAATATCTCACAGAGACAGGAAAAAAAGTAGAAATGTCTTATGTAGAAATACAAAATGTATATTCCAGAAAGACAAGAAAATGCAGAGTTAGTTTGCTGCATATCTACACATCTCTTCAACAAGGGACCAAATTCAGGTTTCTGTATTGTGGCATTAGGTGCAGAAAAGACAGCAAAAAGCAAATGATTTTTTCCCAAAATGTTTAAGAGAACATTTCACAGCTTTCCTGCTCAAAGACTAAATAACGTAAATGAAAGAAAAATTATTATGCCTAATTACTTCTAGTGAGATATCATGCCTACATTAAGGCATTGTCATTAAAAGCTTCAGTGATCATATAGCAACTGGAAAAATAATGTAAGTGGCTTTTAATGTTGGGAGAATTCAGTTAAGCCTAACCAGCTCCCATCTGCTCTAGTTTGCATCAGAGTATCTCAGCCTTTTATTTCTGTAAGCTGATGTTTGTCAGGATTCCCAAGGGCTTCTTTTCACTCCATTCCAAGCCCCAGTGCAACACTGTCAGAACAACACATGACAAAGTGTTATCATATTTAGAAACCGAGACAAAATATCCTTCTGTTAATTCTGAAATGCCCTTTCAACCCCTCTGGTTTCCTATCCACATCTGCTGTGGCATGGGAACTCCCTTAGCAAAATGCACCTTCTTTCCTTTTTTTTTTTTTTTTTCCATATCTCTATTAGTATAAAATGGTCAGGAATACACCTTGCACCTCATCAAATGCAGAACATGCAAAAGAGTGAGAATTAAGTATATTACATTATCACAGACCTGGTCAGAAACTGATGCAGACTAAAGGTGGTCAGGAGAGAGCAAACAGCACCAGCAGGGCTGCTTAAACCAGCACAACATTCTTAAGTAATGTGCAGCTACAGCCTATTTCTTCCAAGTTCTTTGCATGATGTGCTTAGGGAGCCAAACTGCTTAACATGGGGTCATGCAAGCCATTTGAGCAGACAGGCACTAAAGAGGAAAGCATTTGTGCCTGATTTTGGATTGCAGCCAGAGTATTTTCCAGAGGAAGATAAAATTTAATTAAGTTTCATAGGTAAAAACATTTCCTCGCTGTTGTTGTCTGTCATAATGGTTTAGAAATGCCTAATCAAGTCTCTTTCTCCCTTTCACCCTCACATTTGTTATTAGTTCATTGCCCTTGAAAGCTCAGCTACAGACACTTTTTTTTTTTTTATGTGATTATTAAAGCATTTATTCCAAGGAAGAAATAGAGATGGCACAAAACAAGTATGTTGTGCACAAAAATCTGAAAATCTATAAGAAGATCTCTGGAAATAGAAGGCAGTATAATATTTTAAAGTTGTGATGTAGACATTATTTACTCACTAGGAAGGAACACTGTATCATACAATGTGCTGTCAGCTTTTACGGGCTCAAATGATCACAGGACAAACATCTCATGTCAAGTGAGGGCATTCAGCCTCTATTCAAGTCTGAACTTCTGATTGTGATTTTGGTTGCTGAAAGTCAAGTTTGGAAAGGGAAAAATTTGAATGATCTCCACAAAGCAACCATGGATTGTGAAGGGAAACAAGCTGATCCATACTGCAGTGAATGCACAGCACAGTTTACTGTAACTCTGCTCTGGAAACCAGCTTGGGAAAGAAATAAATAGAGCTTTTGCCAAAGTGGTAAGGAAAAACTTTGGTTACAGGGATCATGTCACAACTCTTCTTTTCACTGTGGGGCTCTACATCATGATGACTTTCATTGCACTGCAGCCATATATAAACTGATAATTCCTATTTGAATTGTCAAGGCAATTCAAAATTAGTCAGCACTCTGGAAAAAAAATTAGAAAGCTCCATATAGAAAAAACAGGAGGTACCAGTTTTGCTACCAGAAGTATTACAGGAAGTACAAAGAACAGCCATAATTAAATAGAGGTTGAAAGAGAAAATTAAAGCAAGTTTCCCTGAAATAATTTTCTTGCTCTTATACTGATCAGCAACTTTTCCCTTTTTCAAGATTACCTTCTTTGCCTTAATCTTAGAATTAAACTTTAATATCATTTTCATACACATTTACACATTGTTTTGCTACTATTTTTCTACAAACTTTCCATGCAATAAAATGTTTCCTCTGCTTTTCAATTGTACTGTCCCCCAGTAATCTCTGCATTTGCTTCGCCTTTTCTTTCCCATTCTTTACACAAATTGTCCATTCTTCCCATTCTTCATCCCAACCTTCCACTTCACTGTCTACCTCACTGCTCCCCACCCTGTCCCACAACTCTGTTCTCTCTTCAGTACACATCAGTATGGCCCCTAGTTTCTTGCAGTGGCAGCCCTGGTCACCATTTAACTGATGGAATTGCAAATGACAGGTTCATGATGGAGTGAACTGCAAGTATTGTCCTCCAAATACATATGAATATGAACTTCTAAGGCTCCAACGCAGCCTTTTATTCGGGGGCAGGAGGGCGGCCTTCCACTGTTAGGAGGCTTTAAAAGCGCCACTGGTTACACAGTTTTGTTGAGTTGTGACTCAAGTAAAGAACAAAACAAAGATGAATCATGAAGACCTTAACCTGTCATTCATTCTGGTCCATTCTCCTGCTGCCTCCTGAAAGTCTCAGCTGCACACGGAGCAGACAGCAGGAGCTGTCATAACCAGCTCCAGAACAAAGTTAAGGAATGGCACACTCCAGTAACCCTGCCCTCTGCTTTAGAGTTCACTCTCACCTGGTGCATAGCTGCTCAAAAAGTAGCTTCTGCCATCCCTCCCCTCATTGTCATTGTAACAGGCTACAAAGTTCCCTGAAGTCCTTTCAATTCTGTGATCTTTGGATCCTGTATCTCATCCTGAAGAGATGAAAGTGGACAAGTAAACTATTCAGCTCAGAAAGTGAGGTCTGAGTGGCCTAAGCAGCAGGAGTTAATTAAATTCAAGATACATCCAACCTAATTTGAAGTACTATTCCGGCTGACCTGTCCTGGTGATCAGGTCATGCCGTACAAGAGCCAGCCATCGAGCCTCAAATGGGAAGCAGAAGAGAAACTTGTCTGCAGTCTAACATGGCATCCAAAGCTCTTACTCAAGAGAATTTTTGTAATGCATATGGCACAGCATTAAAATTAAGGGGCCTGAAGGTAATCAACAGTGCTAACTTATTTATATCAGTGGGGCTCACCTAAAAAACATACACACGCTTATGGCATGGCATGAAATTACTACTCATTAACATATGGAGGTATTGAATTCACTTTCATGTATCAAGTTGTTGACTGGTACCCCCAGTTACACTACTGAACTAAGTTCCAGCTGAGCATCAGGCACAAGAGAACTAACCCAGACTGAATTGCACTGGCCACGGAGTGGCTGTCAGCCTGCAGCAGTCTTAAAATCTGGTTCCATGTATCCATATTATTTACTTACACAGTCTCTACCCAGAGTTTCAAACTGGTCATAAATTTCTTTAGTCCTCATGGCAGGTTATTTTGGGGCTCTTGTGGTATTTTATGCTCAGTATCATTCACATGCCATTATCAGAAGGATGAGATCAATTATATAGGGAAGGTTGCCCACACTGTACATAAATGTACTCTGAGCCAAGCTCTGAAGCACTGGTTTGTTTGTTCTGAAGCCCTGTAGACACCATTAAGGATCAAGAATTTTAGATCCACTCCTGTACCATGTAGCCCACACTCCCACAGCTACATTCTGAATCAGTTACATCTAAGATGGAAGGGGAAAGCATTATGCAATGTTTCTAATTATGAACTTCTAAACTCCAGACTTACAACGTTGCCATATCTCAGAATTTAAAAACAATCCATTAGACATTTCATGTTATCACAATTCTAGATAAAAGTCCAAGCTGTGCACCTTAAAGTCCTTAAGAACAAGAAAACGTAACTTTTGCTTTATTGTTACTCAGAACTCAAAGGATTTATAACTGAGTGTTTGGATTTAACAGAAATATTAACCTTACCATACAGGTCACATGAGCTCATGCTCTTTCTGAGAGCCCTTATAGAACAATTTGTGTCTATCACTTCTCTGAACACCCACCAGTGCTTCCAAAGACACAGAAATAATCCAATTCCTGATGGGAACAGCTGTGTCTTAGAGCATGGCCAGAAGTTATTAGCTCCCATGCAGAAATCAGGCCTCCAAAAATTTGGTATCCACCACTCCAAATTGGAACACACAGTTATGCTAAGTTTCCACTCACTGTTGTAATGATGTGGCATAGAAAATAAGAGATTAAGCCGCCACCTCAGCTCATTCCAAAATAAATGATATTACCTGCTCCACTTTAACGTGGTCAAGTCTTCTGTACTGTATTTTTGACTCCCCAAAATCTGGTTTAAAGAACATTTTGTTCTACAGTTATAACTCTCTCCCAAATGTCTGTCAGTGTGTTCTATACCTACTCTTTTTTTGGAACAGTCTACTTGAAAAAGATGAAAATAGTAGAAGCAGCAAATTATCTTCTTGCAACAACCCAGATATACACCCTAAATCATAAGCATTCAACTCATTAATAGCATTTCCAAACCCCTGTACAGCACTAATGCAGCATAAAGAATGTCCACAAATCTCGGATACTTTCCCAGGCTGACACTTGTAATGCACAACATGTTTTCAACCATCTCCACCATGGTTTTCACTCCAAAAGCACTCAGGCACAGGTGTGAACTGTACTGCCCTTTATGCCTGAGGATCTAATGTCTGCTTCACATGCCAGCAGTTCAGTGCGCTTACCAAATTTGGGCCACGGTCTTACAAGCCAAGCAAAGGCAAAGGCCCTTCTGGAAGTAAAAACTGTAATGATCAGCTGGAAACTGGAAAACAGGGGAAATGGTACAAAATGCAAATATTCAGATAGTAATAGAGCACATATCACATCAGAAGCAGAAAGGATTATGGGCTCTTGGGACCAAAGTGTGGAAAACAGCAATTCTAAGCCTGTATTGTTTCTGATCTTGATCCACCTGAAGTGGCTCCATAAGTAGTCAAAAACCCCACAATTTATTGTTGTTTCTTCTGAAAATTTTGCAAGAATCAGAAAAAAAGTCTCCCAGAAAAAGAGCTAGTATCTTCTTTTTACTTTTGTTGGACAGGTGTCCAACCTGTAAAAGTTCCTTCTAATCCAAGTGAGAAAAAATAGCTCTTATTTTCTTTTAGAAAGTATTGGAGGGCCATACTTTACTGAATTCATCACATTGTTAAACCAGAGATGCTTTTTTGTTGTTGTTGTTCTGACTCCTTGCTCTTAACATTATTGTTTTGAGTAATCCACAATTACAGAAAAGACTTATTTTTCATTGATGTGGCACTATGTATTAGTCAAGCAGGATTTAACAAAATTTCAGTCTTTCCTGTGAATTTTGTTTATATTCTAAGTTAACCTGTGACTACTGATAAACACAGTTTGGTCCTCAGTTTGATCAGACTGGAAACACAAAGGTATTCCTGAGGATCTCTATGCTTTTGGCCCTCTGCACTCAGAGGAGCCTGAACACACCTACAGAAATCAGCAAACACCTGGAACTCCAAAAATCAACCTGCAGATACATGACTGATGCTATGAAGAGTCCCGCCCTCCTGCACCATCCTACTGCTCTCACAGTGTGTCTAGCTGCATAATAGCATCAGGTCAAAACACTGATCAGCCTAAAGGAAAACCTCTCTGAAATGAACACGATGGGATAAGTGTTGGACCTCTTGCTTGCAGGCAAATTGCACTAATTTAACATTCTGTCATAAAATAAAAGTTGAAAGCGTTCCAGACAAACATATGAAATAAATTAGGACATGGGAGAAGAAAAGGGGGAAAAAGAAATAATAATCAAGGAACCTCTCTTGAAACTCAAAATGTGTTACACATAACTGCAAAGAATTACATAGAAAACAGACTTTATACTGCCCAATCCACTTTTTCAACATAGGAAAATGGCACAGTCTCTGCTAGGAGAAATTAATCAGATTTCCTTAGTTCCATTTGCTTCACAGATGATGTACAAGCTACCCTATAACATATGTACTGGGTAATCTGCTGTTCATGCCAGAGATAAAAGCATTGAGATTAACACAAAGTAATTGAAAACAAAGCATTACATTGGCTATATCTTTTTGAACGTCTGCTTTAAAATATGGCTTTATAGTATCAGATCTTTCTTCAGACCCAATAATTTGTTATAAATTACTTTAATCACAGCAGCATTAACAACATGCCTAGGGCAGACACATAGAAACATATCTAATGGCCTAATTTAGGTGCTGACTGCAGAAAAAAGTTTCCTCAGCTCAGATTGTAATCAAAGAAAAGGTCAAGTTTCCTGTAGCTCTAAGTCAATTGTAGGAATGATTAAAGGTGCATCCATCTGCCTTGCAGGTGCTTCTCACCTCCCTCATCACAGCCCTCCCCACAGCCTGGTCCTCCAAGGTGTCTGCCAGCAATTAGCCCTAATGAGCCAGTAGGACTTTCCAGAGAGAGATGCTGACAAGCTTAATTGCAGAAAGCAAGCATAGAGTCTTTGCCTGCCATAACTCCTGCTTTTCCAGGTACTCTGCAAAGCTCATGCACTGCCCAAGAATACCTCCAAATAGCACAGTTAGGAGACAATGCCAAACTGCTATAGATTTCTGGAAGGTCAAGAGCAGTTTTTGTTCAGAACTTGGAATGGGGGACATATCCTGAGTGAGGACAGATTTGTTCATATTTTGAGAACTGTTCTACGCATCCACTGACTTGCTTTTCCATTAAAATAGTTTTTAGTATAGTATTAGTATAGTATAAGAATAGTATTTTCTATGTCTTACATTTTATTTTTGTGTTATTTTTGTGGTGTAGTTACATTAATTGCCTTGCAGTTACTCAGATTACAATATGGTTCTAATTTTGATGTCTGTAATTACTATCACTTCATATAGTTAGAAGTTTAATTTAATGCCTGAATTACTTTTAATTACCACTTAAGTTCCTTACTTTCATATTTGATACATGCACTTACTGTAAAATTCAACTATCAAAAGATTAACTAAATTAGTCTATTTTCAAATTAACTTTTATTCTTGGGCAATTCCTAGTCATGTGTGCTCACATCTTTAATTATACCTTATAACATTAATGGATTTTTGTGTTGAGAAGACATTGCCTTAACTGCACTGTCCTTTTTGTGTTTAAGAATAGCATAAAATTTCCGAGCTCATGTGTGACAGCAATAACAGACTTCTATTTAAAACCTACTTTATGACACAATACAACCCAATTGAAAACCATCAGTAATGATGCAAAGATCATAACAAGCACTTATTTCCTGAGATCAGTAGGACTATAGACAATAAATAAATCTCACACGAACAGTTCCACCAAGAGCTGCTTTGTAATACATGCAGTTTTCTCATAAATGTATGAACTCCATTCATATCCTTTAGTTTTCATTTTACCACACAGACAACTCAATTCATTTCAAAACCAACAAGGTCCCCAATGAGTACTACCCGAATGGCCCCAATACACTGCCAAAACAACAGGCAACTTCTCATTGCTACAACAACAGCAGCCAAGACTGGCACTCTGCAAGAGTGCACAATAATATGTCATTCAGTCATTAGAAAATTGGAGCAGATAACACAATAATTACATATGAAACTCATTCTTTATCTTTCTGTGTAGCTAAAGGACATTTATATCATTTTGGATTGGATGTAAAATAATCTGAAGAAGTTCATGCAGTTCAGGTTAAAATACTGTAGGCACCTTTGAATAATGAGAAAAATCAGCTCTTATTTAGTGCAGCGAAATGTTTTCCATTCATGAGGTTGGATTTACCTTGCAATTTCTGAAAGTGGAGTTTGACATCAAATGACTAAACTGGAATTTAAGTGATCCAGGTCCTTCATGGTAAGAAACATACTTTTTTACTGTCTATCTGTCTATACTACAATAGGATCCTGTTTCGTATCAGACCTTAAAAACAACCATACAATGATTAAAACAACCATGAAAGCACACATTATAGCTCACATTTTCTACCAGACTTTCTGACACACATACAATTTTAAAATACATATCTAAATGTTCAGTAGTAATCAATATCTTTCAATCCATCTCATCAAATAACACATAGAAATGTAGATGCATTCGCCATTTTATGTGTATATCTGGGTAACAACTACTCTCAAAAGAGGAAGTGACACGGCTCAGGTTGAGGTTTTCTGTATGAGTTGTTTCATTGATTTTGATAACACTCCAATGGGTAAAGTTAAACACTGTTTTAGAACTGAAGTTTACCAAAAACTACTAATAAATACATGATAGTGTGTAACAAAGAGAAAATGAAATCTTCAAACCATTATAAAACCAAATGAGATGAACTTAAGTAGGTAGAGAATACCATGAGTTCTGAATGAAGCCAACATGAACAACAAGAATGCCTCCCTTCAGAACCTCCCTCATTTAAGCCTGTGAGATAGAAGTATGAAGACAGCATTTATTCCGAAAGAATACTCAGAAATGAACGTTCTCAGTCCATTTGTTACCTCTTCTATTTGGTGACCAGCATTATACAAGCATGGCGAAGAAATCTGTCTGATAACAAATTCTGCTCAGCTATTCAAATCTCTTGTATGCAGCATTCCTGATAAGTTAAGTATCTAAAATTGTTTTACCAGTGTTAATGTGCAAGTTAATTGAAGGCCTTACATGAATCCATATGAACAGCTGAAAATTGATTTAAAAACCTGTATGAAAGGTACTCTAAGCCAATGCTCCTTTACTCTGTTGATTAGTTTCTTGAAGAGACTACACAGAGAAAAGAAAGAAATGAAGCAGAGGGGCAAAAAAGCATTGAACAATCCAATGACACCATTTAACAGAGTACAGATGCTTCTGTCCACAGTGCAGATTGCCTCTTTCTCTGTGCATGTACAGACATACACACACACAAACTGAATCCTACAGTAAATGAATAGTGATAGTAGATACAGACAAAAGGGAGAGATTTGTCACAGTGTTTAGTAGCCCAGGTATCCAAAGAACTAGATGTCAAGTGTGATCCTTTCCAACAGCTTCTTAGCTTTCTGTTCCCATTGGCATCATCTTGGGGAGTAAAAGAAACGTCAGGACAAGGCAAATATGCTTTTACATATACACACATATAGACTCTCTGATCATCAGTTTTGAATCAGATAGCTATTCTTATTTGCTTGTATATGTGGAAATATTTGTAAACAAATATAAACAGTAATTGCTGGCACGTATAGCAATTTTCAGCTGAGCTAAATATCAAATACGTTTGCGTAGCTCCTGCAAATCATCTTTTGTGGGGTTTTTTACTGGATACAAGCTTCAGCAATTACTGAAAAGTAATCAGCACAGAACCTTAAAATATACAGAGGATTAACCTAACAAGAAAAAATATCACAAAACTATGTACCTCAAATTACTGCCCAGCGTTTCATTAACTTTATGGTGAACATTAAACTAATAGTGTTAATGGAAAAGCTGATTTATCTGCAGGAGTATAGTTATCATGAAAACATTTTTCTCATTTTTAATTTAGTCTGATATTTTTAATTAGGTGTGAATCTTTAACTGTATTCCACAAATCCTTTTTCTAATGCAGCCTATGAATTTTTAAATTACATTTGATTTCTTAGTTAACTACTTTCTGCAAACACTATTAATAATAAAATTTAAATTCAGGAAATAAAAAAATAAAGATAATGAATCAAAATAATGTGTTTTGTTGGATGCTACCTTACCAACTAACCTTTCCTGGAGAATTTATGCCAAAATTTACATCTCTAAATAACACAATGGTATTTGAGATATTGTCACATAATCTTACATAAGATAATTTTCCAATGTACATAAAAATTATATGTAAAAGCATATATAAAATTTATCTCATTATCTATGTATTGATTGTTTAGTTTGAGAACAACTAAACAGCAAAAAAGAGGGCTTCTCCAGTCTAGGGAAAGAATATATTTTTCATTAGCAATATCTGAATGATTCCTAATTCTTAATCTGTTATATTTTAACAAATCTACTATTAGGCTACTTTCTTTCGGGCCTAATTTAAAAAAATTTCTTTTCTTCATAAAAAATTAAAAGAGAAGTTTTTGCATTTGGATTTTTCATTCCATGTTTCAGTTCTTCATAGTAGGTACTGCAAGTGAACATCCATATTTTATTCTGATTGTAAACCATTAACCTTTTATTTCAAATAATGATGTGAAAAGCAGACAGAATTACATAAATGGTTCTTATGATGTCAGAATTCATGATCTCATTTTAAAATGTAGAAAATTTAAGAGCAAATCTCATCTCTTTTACTTTCCACTTCATTTGGAATATCTGAACGTGTACAGAACTTGGACACTTTCAGCCACTCTGGAAATTAGCTGGGAGGGAAATAATTATATTCTAATTTAATGTAAATGACTGAATTTCTCTTTCTTCTGTGACCAAAAATGTTTTCTAGCAAATATAGCAGTCTATTCCTCAGAGGCTTGACCCTTCTTAATGGCCATGTCTATATAAAGAAATGCCATCATTTTCAGCTGCTCATTTTCAGCTACCATTATACATTTCTTATATGACAGAGCAATGTAATAATACTAAACTCAAGAGGTAATTAGTGATTAGTTTCAAGTGCTGATTTATCCAATTAATTCCACAGCCATGTTAAGGCTTATTTAATTTCCAAAACTTATCAAATTTTGCTGTTTGCTCTCCTGTTACTTGCAGAGGCATGGTAATTCACCAGTCTTTTCCATCTCTCAGTCCCCCAGATGATGTGATCATTTACATGATATATTTATCAAGCTAAGGAATCTTGTTTTGGGTAATTTAACATAATGAAGCCTACTTGTATGCTGGTTTATCATTAAGGTTATAACATACCAATGATGTATTACACTGCAGAAATATTTGGATGGTTCAAAGTAATATGCATTTCTTTGAAACAACAAACAATTCAGAGTAATGATTAATTCATTAATATATGATCATAAGAACATTACTTTTGTAATGCATTCTACTCAATACATTATTCTAATACGTCTTTAACGATATTCTGAATATTAATGTCAGCATACCATCAGCTGAGGGATTAGAATTTAAAAAACTACACTTGAAATGAAGCCATCGTGGAAAAAAAAAAAATTGAAGATGCATCTATCTCCTTAAATGTCTTAGTACTTGTTATCCAAAGAGAAAACACAAAAGAGAAATTCCACATTTAATTCCTACAGCTTTCTTTGTATTGCAAGGAATTAATAATTCCTCTTTGTAACTATGTGAATTAGCTAGAAGAAAATTCTATGCCAGTTTTGTTGGGTTTTTTTTGTTTGTTTGTTTTTTTGTTTTTAAATGCATGCTTTAACTGACTGATAATACACCTGCTATAGCACCATTTCATCTCTAAAGTTCAAGGAGGAGCTTTTCACAGAGACTTAGGCTGCTTATCTGCTGATGAGCTTATTTGTAGCACTTTCAGCCCAAGAACTGGGAAGACAATCACAATGAACAGCAAGATCTTATGGGAGACAACCAGATCACTAACGAAGAACCATTTGGAACTGGTTGGCAAGTTTCAAGTTCTCTTTTTTTGAGGGAGTGCTGGATTCTCCTGGATTCTGTGATTCTCTGAGCAGAGAAATGGCTATCAGTCACTGAAAGAATGTAGGAATGGCAATAATAAATCCATACTTAAATGATCACAGCGGTGATTATTTAATAATAATCAGCGGTGGCTCAGCAAGCCTCCAGAGCACCAGCAGATCTGGAAATGTCCATGCAATTAATGCTATTATGAGGCACAGATATATGGGGCTCAGTGTCCCAGACCACCAAAAAAATAATGGCTCCACAGCCAATAAACTAAACTTTCAACACGTGAGGATGTATAACATCTCTATTTTTTCTATTCTCTGCTTGAACTTCTCCAAACCTGGGCAAAAGCGCTTGTTCTAACTCTGATCTCTTCATTTATTATTTGAAAGAAATTCAGCTTCCTAAGTCACACGATGACTTTCTGAAGGGAAATTAAAACTGCATCCTGAAGAGCTAAGTCAACACATCAGAGGAGCTCTGTGCAACTCATGTTGGGTACACCACTTGAGGTACCTGCTGATGGTGAAAATTGTGTTGGCATATGCCCTACCTCTTTGCAGCTGAGTAGGCAAGGCAAACTACTACATCTTCGGAGGAGCTACAGGACTAAGGGTTGAAAAATGTGCAAAATTCTGGTCCTTGAGGTGGAGGAGAAGAGGAATACATTTGAAAACCAGAGCATAACTGCTCGATAGAAAAGAATGCTATTTTTAAAAAGGATGTAAGATGCCTCTAGGACCCAAGTAAAAGCCATTACGCTCAGCAAAGTTCATTTCCTTCTGTTCTGCACTATGAACATTCTAATGATTTCCTGAATGACCCCACTGTTTTTGTGTGCAATCTTTCTGGCTAGAAAGTAGTGCATTAGTAACTTTTGAAAGATAATCCACATAAACACCTAATTATCCTATTATCTGCATTACATTGGAAATACTAACGTCAGAAGACATTACATGAAGCATTTAATACATCATATAATTTAACTGAGTTCTCCTAAACAGACTGTATTTGCACATACCACCTTTTTCCTTTTAAAATCTGAGATCAACATAATTACAATTCTTTGAATTCTTCAAGTAGTACAAGATACGTACTTAATATGCTGGTACACTTTAAAGTATTACCAAAGACCTTTAGACCCATAATTAAATCCATGTATTTCCCTTTCAATTCCATGTTCTGGAATTATACCTGCTCTAAGCAGGTCTCCTTTTGTGAGCTGTTACAAGAATCACAGAACTGCATAGGAGATTTCTAGTCCTTTGTTTTACACTAAATTTAAATTATTTTTTATTTTTTGAAAATACTTTATTTTCAGTGAATGATCTAAAGTACTAACTGAATTAAAATGACATGACATAGTTAGTAGAAGGCTTAAAATATTTAGAATAAGATATTTGTCCACTGAAACACTTAGTATTATACAAATAACTTCTTTCTCTACTATCCCATTATTTGGGACATTATGTGACAGCTGCACAAGATGATCTTAGAGGTCTTCTCCAACCTTAATGACTGTTTGATTCTATAACCTTTTCCTTGAAAACGTGGAGTCCATTTCTGAAAAAAAAGTACTTCACACTGTTACTAAAAGTGGCTGGAAAAGTTACAATCGAAGTTGTGGAATCTTCTGAAACATTAAGATTAAATTGATCCTTTCCAAACCAAAATTTCAGTAGTTTTAACAAGATGGTAATAGGGATGAGGCCAGAAAATAAAAATCGGAATCTACATTCTTGACCTACAAAATAGCTTTATTACTTGAGTGCAGCCACTGGATGAGCAAAATAATCTTTCCTCTAATTCACTGTACAGGCATGCTTCTTTACATATAAGTTCTGACAAACGCTTATATAGATGTTTCAGGGTATACACACACACACATTTCAGTGTATATATAAAAGCACATGTATGCACACACATATATTATGTACACATAAATTACAAATTTTATATCTAACTACCTGCCACAAAAGAGGTAATGCCTTTGGCTTCTGACTCTAGTGCCTGTTTCTGGCTCAATTATACTGATTATGGTATATAGGAGAACACAGCTGCATTTGTGAGAAAACTCATTAACTTCAATTGCTCTGCAAATTTTATGACACAGCTCTAGACTGCAACCTAATTAATGTGAAGAAGAAAAAAAAAAGAAAACAGAAAAAAAAAAAGAAAGAGGAAAGGGGAAACTTATCCAAATTATAGATTAAACCTAGAGAGCCAGAACAAGTAAAAGATACCCAGAATAAAATTTCTTTTTGTCTTGGTGGTCTACCACTTCATTTTATTTTGTTACTCTTTTCCTCACTTGGCTTATCTCATAGCAGACTATTTTTCTACACTAGACAACGTCAGTCATTCTATAATGAAACTGACTACTTTTTGTAATTAAGCATAAAATGCTAAGTGTGGAACTGGCTCTTTTTCCTGTGATTTAGAAGAATGCATCCAAGCAACATAAGCATGTAAAACTTTGTCAAAATCACTTACCTTGAACTGACTCAAGTGCAATTGCTTCAGTAATCTTTGCAGTAATCTCTGCACACTCCACAACTTCTCAGTACACTTTTGGGATACATATGCAGTTTTACACAGAGCAAAAAGCCATGGACACTCAAGATTTCAAATTTATCACATTACACCCACTTGCAACTTCACTGAAACATCGAGGATTGAAAGTAAATCCTCTTCTACAAATGCCAGCATCATCCACTTGAAATAAAGAAAATTTATATGAGAAAAGCTGGCAACCAACTATCACCAAGTCAGTCATTTCAGTTCTGTGTAAGAAAAGGAACAAACATTCACAGAGCATCTGCCGTAAATCTGCTCATGACCTAGATTTCTTCCTCCACTGTTGTGCGGCTGCTCATAAACCTGCACTAGGTAACTAAAAGTGTTTGACAAGTATAATAAGAGTTTTGCATGAACAATGACTATATATTTCTTTCTTTTTACTTTACTTCCATTCTTTCCTTGACTTAATTCTGCGCAGAGTAACAATACAGGCTCCAAGGAAGCAGTATAGGCTGGCACTGCTCAGTCTTGCTTCAAATCTAGCTCCTGTGGCTGGGAGCAGGCAATAGTGCAGCCTGCTCTTATAATGGTGTACATGGCATAAAAGAGGCTTTGGGATTTATTCTATTCTTTTATGCTGTCTAGGTGATTTTAAAAGTTGAAAAAGCAGCTACAGAGCAGCCCTCTGGAGGACATGGACTGTATCTGATGGCATATGAGAAACATTCAGGAAACTATTTGTACCTCAAGAGAAAGTGAATTCTCCCATCCTCACCAAATAGAAAAATGGGCTTCAACTCCTGTAATGTCCAAGTTCCAGGCTTGTAGAATCATAGAATGGCTTAGGTTAGAAGGGACCTTAAAAATCATCCTGTTCTAACCCCCACCGTGGGCAGGCACACATCCCTCAGCCCCATCTATTCTGTACATCTCAACAGAACTATAAATCAGGGCTAGTTATGAGCATGAAAACAAAAACAAAACAAACAAACAAAAAAAAAAGTGGTTTTAAAACTGGTTTCAAAAAATCTGTTATATACTCAGCATTCCAGTATTTCAAAGAATGGTTTCTGCATTTATCTTTGCACTTTATATAGCTCCCTGCAAGGAAAGTCAAGAAAATAATATGGAGAAGGAGATTGAAAAATCAGTGCTGGAGATCTTTCCAATAGTAAAGGGAAGTTTTCAACAGCAAATATTTTGAGCCCACTGCAAAACAAAATACCCATAGTGATAATCTAATAGATTACAATTTGCTAATTACTTTTCTTCTCTACTTACCTACGTCTCTCCCAAAGTATTATGCTGTAATTAAAAACTTATAATTCATCTTCAAGAGAGGGAAAGGAGAAGAGAGGGGAGAGAGAAGGGAAGAGAGAAGTAGCTCCTTACTTGTGGAGGCTGAATAATCTTGAGAAGAACAGGAAAGGATCACGAGAATGACTTAAAATTCTTCAGATTTAAACACCAGCTTGTAATTTTCTCTCTTTGGCTTCTAAATTGAATAAACTTGAGATTCACATTTTGTGCATACAATCAAGTTTTTCAAGAATAGCACGAAATATCATAAAGCCCATCATACCGTTCCCTGAAGAGTTAACCATAAATTTCAACTCAGAAAACATCCCAAGGGCAAGCTTTACTGGTAGCTGTTTGTGTCAATTGCTAGGCACGTGTACAGAACACCCTAATGTGTCTTCAACACAGCTCTGCTATTGCAGCAGCACAGGTCACACAAGTCTCTCTTATACCCTGTACACCAGGATGTATCAGGGTGAGAAAACACGGAGAAAAAAGTGTGCAAATATAAATAACACTGTCTCAACACACATATTTAATGTAAGTTTTTCCACTGAGAGTATTAATTTCTCATTTTAACCTGCCTTGAAACCATTCTAGATATTTTATCTGCTAAACACTGCCGGATCAATATTCACTTCCCTCGTGGCACTAAATATATAAAGGCAACTGATAGAGCTTCACATGGAAACTGCACAAAGCTGGAATAAGTCTTAAAAAAATTCTCAGATATATCTCACTTGCAAATACTGTTGTTCTGGGTAGGAGTGAGATGAGTACTGGTTCCTGCAACTCAGATGCTCTTACTCTATCATCTTTTCCTCAGACACAAAAACAACACAAAGTTTGCTCAAACAAATCAACAAAATTTAGATATTGCCTGATGAAAGATGGGGAAAAAAATCAAGTCAATATATGAATTTATATGCATTTACACTGACTCGGGGAGGTTTTCGATAAGCCACATAGCATTAAATTTGGCAGCACTGAAACAAGCAAAGCATAGTGATTGCCAGTACCACTATGAAAACTTGATAATTCAGCAATTACTTTCCACGGGACAGCAGTATGTCTGTAATTACAGAAAGGTTAAAAAGATCAGTATAAAGCAACCCTGTTTCTACAGTACTACAAATTTTTAACAGTAATGAAGGCTTAAATACAATTTCTGAAAGTCTTTGACTGCGAAGTAAAAAGACTGACCATAACAGAAGCTTAAGAAACTGTTCCTGGTTTGTAGTAGATTCTGTTAAGACAATAAATTACTTATTTATGAAACAGCAATTGTAATTCTCTTATTCTTAAGCAAACTCTTACATGTCTACTGGTTAAAGCATTTGATTCTTACCAAAGGGGAGTGACTGTGTGTATTGCATATATTGGGGAGTGCTCACTACTAAGAACTATCTGCACCAAATTTACCCAAGTCATTAAAAACAACAAATAATAATAAAACAAAGGTTTGTGTTGTAATGCTTTGAGGTGGTTCTCAAAAACAAACAGAAAAACCAATACACAGGGACACAAAGCAAGATTCTTTAAATGCTCCTTTAGCCTTCACAGTAAACCAGAGAGATTCATTCTGCTATGATTTGTGCAATTTGACTGGCAGAATAAAATCATTTTGCAAGTGAAAGCAGCTTTCTGTTTTACAGAATGAAAGGTTGCCTCATCAGAAAGAGGAGGAAGAACTGTAGGTCAGAACAGTGATTCATCTTCCTAAGGCAGTCGCATCAAAGAGACCTTGAAAAAGTCAAATAGTTACTTACAGGCATATGAAAGAGGAAAAAAAAAAAGAAAAAGAAAAATCACATAAATGAAAATTGTCTGAAAATAAGCACCAATTGCCTGTCTGACCTTGGAGCTATATTGCCTTCTGCAGTGTATCACTAGGATGGGTGATTATACCAAAATTACTGTAGAAGACAATCTTCTAGGCAAGTTTTGAGAGAAAGATTGATGGGTTAGTAGGGGTACAAAAGATGAGGGAAAAGACAGAAAATGAACAGCAATAAAGAGAGGGAATACATTAAAAAAATAAATAAACTGAAGACAGACAAAGCTCCTAAAGTTTATTTTGTTTAACATTAATCCAAAAATTGGATGCATCTGTAAGGCATCCTTCCTACCCCAGAAATATATATCATTTTTGAATAGTTACAAATGAAAAAAATCTCTCTTCCTTTCCTCTGATCTGGTCCGTATAGTGCTGAATGTAACTCCTGGTAAAAATCAATGGAAAGAATCCCAATAAACACAGGAAAAGCCCTCGTGCATCAACCTCATGAGGTTGATTCTTTCTCCAATCCTTCCGTGCCCATCAACCCCATGGAAACAAAAATACAAAGATATGTAATGGGAATTATTATCTACATTGAATGCTGTGGCACCAAAGTAATTGCAGGATGATCATTTCTTAGAAAACCAGGTGATAACAATGTGACATGGCACAGTTTCTCTTCTTAGCCACAATTGATTCTACTTCCCAAATCACACTGCAAACAGAGAGTTCTGTAATTCCTTCTCCGGTTTCAAAGTGTAGAGCAAAACCAAAAACTCAACAAATTATTTCATAAACAAACTGTAGTAAGTTGAAGAAAATAGGAGGACTAAGGACACCTAAAGTTCTCTTAATGCCTGCTACAGAAAAAAATACTTGCAAAGTGTATGATGTCAGTCTGCCATAGCATCAGAAAGGGAAATAATTCGCTCTCATGATGAACCTTCAAATGAAACACTGTGAAAGTATATAACATCAAATATTTGTTCCTAAGATTTTAATACTTAAATCTCATTTGGACAGAGACATAGAATTGATAATACTACCTTATTTCTGTATCCCTTAGAAATGTAATTGTTGGTGCTATTTCACATTCATCATGCCTTTTGCTGTTATTACAGCAATGAGAAAGACCACAAGATCTGCGATCTCCAGATTATAATAAGAACTAGTGAAAATTATTTCTTCTTCCATTTTATCACCTTTGTCATAGCAGATATTAATTCTGTATCATCTGGGAACACTACGACATTACTTTACAAAATGTTATCTACACAACACTACAATGACTTTTCACTATTCTGGTACATGCTGTTCTTTCAAAGCTCCTGCTCTGTAACTTGTTCCTTGATAAAGTTACATCCCTGTTAGGTACCAATTAGTGAATGTGAAGCCTAAGTAATAGCACTTCAAAGCAATGGAAAGGCTGATACGTTGATGTCAAAGTGAGGGTACAGTGTATTCTGAACGTCTGCACAGTCTACACCTTCCCTATGGGATAATGAAGCAGTTTTAAAAGAGAGAAGTAGAATGGCTAATCAATCAAATTACAGCAGGTAGAAAAGGTCACAGCAGTAGAGAACAATGATATAATTCACAGATTATACAAGACACTAAAAATTGTGATATGACACTGAGAAAAAGACAATAACAATGACAGAAAATGGTAGAACATTAATCCACTCCCATGACAACATTTGTACCCAAACTGGTAAATGTACAACTGCAAGCTTTGTTAAGTCCTTGATAAGACTAGGTACGTGGTTTCATTTTGGATACACATATTTAATCTCTGTCAACAATTTCTGCTGATATTTAATGGAACTGGATGAGAGGATAAAGCTAACTCACACAAGTTGCATTTGCAAGGATATACATTTAGGATTCTAAGCATATACACAAAGATTTCACTATATGGGAGTCTTCTGTTTCAATAAGCAATTGCATGTGTCCTATAAAAGCCCAAGGAGATGCAGATAGGAGTTCAAAGCATACACAGCTGACATGACAAAAAAAAAATGTATGAAAAATATGTTCATTATTATTTTTAGTTTCTCTGTAAGATCCAAGATCCTTAGCAAAGGGTTCTTTCATATCTACTATAGTACATGCAAAGGAAGAGAGTCACCTTCACAGATTTAATATAAAATATAACCTGGCAAGTTTAACAGACGACAGCAGCAACTTTTAAGACAATATAAATGCAAGATTTGAACAGATCAAAAGTAGACAGAAATCAGCAGGAGGATTTCCCATGCTTGAATGGGCACCATATCAAGCTTTCATTACTGAAACTATTTCTGTATCATTTATATTTTTTAGTTTTCTAAGTCAATTAATGAATATTACCAACTACACCAAACTGTGATTCACCTATCCACCTCTACACAATGCATTTCTCATGTGTCATCACAGAAGAATGCTTTCCAAAATAATCAGAAAACAAAAATAGTGATTGCAGTCCATTGTGGAAGGGACATTTAAATAATAAGTACATAATGTTAATCTACTTTCAGTTAAACAAAAGAAATATTTTGCATAAGAACATTTGGTTTAATTTAGAACAGAAGGAAACACACACAAACACACAGAATCTCCTCCTTAAAGCAGGACTAACTTCATCAGTGGATGTGGCTGCTGAGAACCTGAAAGAAATAGGCATAGGCAGTTCCCAGGCCTTCACTTTCAGGTGAATGAATGTTAGGCTATGATCTTAAGGTCCACGTGACTTCCCTTAGAACTTGCAATATTACATCATTATTAACACTGTGTTATTCTTTTTTAATACTTAGGCTCCCTTTTACAGCATAAACCTATCTAGCTGTAACAGAAATCTGCTTTCAGATCACTAAATCTTTGTTTCTTTTACTTGTAATCTTTGTGAAAACAGCAAATTTAGCCTGAAAGAATTGGATACCCTCCCCAACACATAAAAATAGTATGCATTTTTTTGATCTCACAAACTTTGAAATATCAGAAAAGTTAATCATTTCCCCAGACTATGCATTTATGTACTATACATTAAAGTCTATTGCCAAAGATTAAATGAAGACCATGCACATTCAAATGTATCAGTTTAAACTAATTTTTAGTTGCAAAACTCACTTTTTGGTGCATTGATGATTTTTTACTTTGATTGTGATGATGATATGATAACCTGAGGAGTTATTAGAAAAGTAATTTCCCAGTTACAGTATTGAATGACAGTAATTACTTTTTCAATAACAAAAGTGAGAATACTAGGATAGTAAAGGAGAAATAAATTAGCTTTATGCCCTTCATTCAATTAAACTATCATACCAAGTAGCAAATGAATTACAGTGATTCAAGGGAAGGAATGGGATTTTTACATAATAAAGAGTTTAAACTGAAAATCTATACAAGCAGTGTAATATACTTAACAGCTCCTAAATTCCTATGCAAAAAGAGGCCTATAAAGTATGCCTACTAAAGTTCAGATTAGGGTTCCCAACACTGAAAGTGCCACAATTTCCACAGGGGAAAAAGCAACACATCCAAACAGGTATACAAACAGAGCAGAAAACAATGGCTGCACAAAGTCCAAACACCAATTTACTCATTGCCTACATCTCCAGCCCTGGACCTGCTCCCATGGGATCTCCATGAGCTCCATGGCCTATTCTACACCAGTTTCACTGCTGCACCACAGTCTCCTTCATGGCTGCATGCAGACAGCCTGCTCACTCCACTGTGGGCTTCTTTTGGACTGCAGTAAACTTCTGCTTAACTATCCTATTAATATATTATATATATGCTGTTAATATATTATATACAGCATTATACTATGCTATTAATATATATTCTATATATTATATATAATATTTATGTATTTATATATATATTATATATATTATAAATAAACATAATTTATGCTATTAATATGAGCATAGCTTACAAATGAGATTTTGTAGGAAAATTTACTATCTGTAGCCTTTAAGTATCTGAGCATTTGCAGGTAGCAACGTTATTGCATTCTACTACCTACATTCAACATTTGTGTGCACCTATTTCTTTTGGTCATTCAGCCCTTCCATCAGGCATAGTGCAGCACTGAATTGAGTTAATGAGTCTTACTGCACCACCTCCTCAAGAGGTTATGTGGCAGAATATTTCACATATTAGCATTTAATGGCAATCAGATATCATTTCCTATAATGAAACTCTCTGGGGGATGTAGAAAAAATTAATTTTAACTTTTAGAATATTTGAGGATAGTGCAAGTCAAGCAATTAAACTAACTTCTAAAGCTTCTTAGTGCAGGAATCAAGACTTCTAAGCTATAATTCTGTTATTTACTACATATTCTCCACTGCAGAAGCGAATCTAATCAACATG
The DNA here is from genome assembly GCF_023343835.1 of Lagopus muta. Taxonomy (NCBI): domain Eukaryota; kingdom Metazoa; phylum Chordata; class Aves; order Galliformes; family Phasianidae; genus Lagopus; species Lagopus muta. The sequence continues at coordinate 7,333,486 of NC_064440.1, read as the reverse complement.
CAAATTCAAAACAGATCTTTATTTTCAGTAGTTGAATGAAGATGAGGACAGAACTTTTGCCTCATCTTTAACTACTGTATACACATGACATTTCAATTTGAAGATGCTCTCAATACAAAACAGAGATTGCAGTGCTAGGAAAGAATAGGAGTTGTACATCTTCCATTCTGTGATCAGAATCAAACCTTACTCAGTCATCAGACACAAGGGGAATACAAAGACATTTTGTCTAAGACAACCATATTCATAATAAAAATAGCATGGAAGAGATAATATTCAATTTATCTGAAAACTCTTGAAAGAAGAAAGGCATTTCTACACTAGCAAAAGAATAACGTATGTGAAATTCTGAAAAACAAAATACCACTATGTACCATAGTCCTATCTGCTTCTAAAGAAATGCTACTATCAGTATCAGAAATAGCACCTCTTTATTTTTTTTATTACTGGACTCTCAAACACAAGATGAGTCACACGTTGCTATTATAACTTAAAATAACCTTTACTGTTGAGAAAAATAGAGTTCCCAGCTCCATATTTTTTGAGGTGGTGCAGACCAGGACTATTTTATTTGAAATTTGAATATGATTGTAGACATTTTAACTAGACCTACCAAAAATAATCTTCCTCAAACTTCTTTTCCACACCTGTTTAAATAAACTGAAAAGTGGACCTGAAATGAAAGCAATTATTCTCTGTTGAAGATAAAAGCTAAGATGAAATTAGCTACATTAATTAGTCAGCAAATAGTTGTTTGCTGCTTCCCTACCAAATATCCAGACCTCTGTAAGTCTCATTCTTAAGATAACTCTTCTTGACTTTTTACTGAAAACTTTGGCAACTTGGATCAAAGACACCTGAGAGCACAGTGTTGCAACTTTGAGCAAATATCTTTGAGGACCTACTAACCTTAACACTTAACACCTACTGAAGTAGTAAATGAGCATATATAAAAAACTAAAAATGCTTGATTATGCTGAATAATTTATTTTAGGAATTTTAAGAAGTTCATGAGACCACAGCAATGAAAGACAGAGTTATCTTCTTTATGACACACATAATACAGAAAGACTACATTCCCTATTAGTGCTGTTATAACGTTTTGCCCAAGTGCAGTCTTGTCACCTTTCAAGGAACTGAGCTTACATGTTTCACCTGTTTCACATGCTCACATATGCCCTCAAACACTGTGGCATAATGGCATTTTACTTACTAATTCAGAATTTAAATTTGAAAGCCCATTTTGCAATGTAGAAGAAAGATACAAATATCCTGTTGTCTTTATCAGGTCAATTGTTATTATGGGGATGGGCCATCCTGAGAGGATTCTTGAAAGTGCATTTGAATGCAATGACAGAGACCTGATGAGCAAAACAGTATCAGATATCTTTCTCTGCTATGGAAATACCCAGAGACAAGTCTCCAACTATATGTCAAAAGTGACTGATGAATATCTGAATACAGTATAAATCAGACAGCCTATCATATACCATAAATGTTCATATTTATTTCTTGTTATCTTAACTGACAACTAAAGTATTCCAAATTCCCAGTGATCAGTTATTTACATTCACTGCACATACAGTCAATATTTTTATGAGAGCTTCATAATTTAGTAACCCCAACTGCCTTTCTAATATTTCTGATTTTTTTTCTACTCAAAAGGAATAGAGAAAAGACATTCACCAACCACATATTTAGCAAACTTCTGGGCAAAAATGCACATTATATTTCCCTTATCAATTTGGAATATCTGAAATGCTCTAAAAAATTTCCATCTTGTATTTTCATTTTATATGGTGAGCATGGACATATTGCTAAAAGCAGTCATAATGCAGGGCTGAGACATAAGAAAGGTTTTGTATTCTTTTACATAGTAGTGCAATTAAATGATGATCTATACTTTGAGGATAATGCCCCTAAGTAAAACAGAGAGGCAGAAAAATGTTTTCCTGGGTGAATGTGCAGAGTCCATATAGAATCCTGGATACAATTTAAGAAAAATTTGAAATAATATGAAAGAAGTAATCCTAACCTACCTCTGTCTTTTTCTGCTAATGATGGTCACTCAAACAACAGCTAAATGTGTGCCTTATATCTTCCTTGAAGCACTTCTTCAACTACAGGAGATGACTGGAAGCATAACTGTTTAATCACCAAAGCCAAAATATTCATTTTGCTATGATACTTACATATTAGCCAGATGCATTACTTATCTGTACTTAATGACAGACTTACTTGTTCTACAATGAGCTCATTCACATGGGTTCAATGTAATAGCACGTAATAATTCACAGATTCTATCTTCATGGAGATTCATGTATCTGAGGTGTATTAAGTGCCACCAAAAAAAAAAAAAAAAAAAAAAAAAAGTAGGTTTTCAGAGGATTTCAAGGGTAGGAAGAAAATGAAATATATCAGAGTAGAAGAAGTGCTGCAAAGTGTGTTAATAATGCATTTGTACTACACCGCACTTTATTTGCGCATGTATCTGGAAGCTAAAATATAAGAAAACTGCACACACAACATACATATCACAGTAACCAAATCTGCACAAAGAAAAGGCAATTTTTCCACTAGAAGCTAAATTTCAAGGTGGTACAAAATTGATATTAAAATATGGCAAACTCCAATAAACAAAAAAATTGTTCTCTGTGCTGTCATTTCCACTTTATGGAATTGAGATGGATTCTGACCATTGAGATTTCTGACTTCTGCCTTACAAGATCTTTACGGAGAAGCCAGAGGATCCACCCATCCAGAACTGAGGAAAGTGGAGCAGTACTAACTTTACACCTATCTTGCTCTGTTTTTTTTTTTCTGAAACACTAAAAGCTAGCTGTGAGCTGTATAGAAACCAACGAAGACATCTAACTTTAAGTTAGTTTCACTAAGAAAATGAAAAAACAAGTCTTCACCTATGAGAAATAATCAAGAGACTCTTACAACCCGTAATTACCATATGAAACAAATTGTGACAAGAGAATTTCACTTTTCCTTGCTAAAAAGGAAGAAAAGCCAACAGTGTGCCCAGGTGGCCAAGAAGGCCAATGGCATCCTGGCTTGCATCAGAAACAGTGTTGCAAGCAGGAGCAGAGAGGTGATTGTTCCCCTATATTCAGCACTCGTCAGGCCGCACCTCGAGTACTGTGTCCAGTTTTGGGCCCCTCACTGCAAGAAAGATATTGAGGCCCTGGAACGTGTTCAAAGAAGGGCAACGAAGCTGGTGAGGGGTCTGGAACACAGGCCATATGAGGAGAGGCTGAAGGAGCTGGGAATGTTCAGCCTGGAGAAGAGGAGGCTCAGGGGAGACCTTATTGCTCTCTATAACTTCCTGAAGGGAGGTTGTAGTGAGCTGGGGGTCGGCCTCTTCTCTCGTGTCATTAGTGATAGGACCAGGGGGAATGGTTTCAAGCTACGCCAGGGGAAATTCAGGCTGGACATGAGGAAGTATTACTTTTCAGAAAGGGTGGTCAGGCACTGGAATGGACTGCCCAGGGAGGTGGTGGAATCACCGACCCTGGGGGTGTTCAAGGAAAGACTGGATGTTGCGTTGAGGGACATGGTTTAGTGGGAGCTATTGGGAATAGGTGAACGGTTGGACTGGGTGATCTTTTAGGTCTTTTCCAACCTTAGTGATTCTATGATTCTATGAAAAGACTGATTTCTGTCCCTTTCCCTTTTTCCTCTTAAAACAATTCCATTCTAAAAACACATTTCTAATGGGTTGCTATATAAGAAAAATCTGAAATTTGCCTTATTTCTCAGGCACTGCAATAATAACACCTTTGATTAGTCCTATGCCAGAGCATGTATTTCTTTAACCCAGTCCTAATTGTATAGAGGTCTCTGAGTAATCACACAGGGAGTCAACTACTCTTATGTTAGGGCAACCATTTGCTTGAGATGCACAACCTTTTTGTACTGTAGGATTATCTCTGTTGGTATCCAAGTATATTCTTGATTAGGAGGCCATATCGCAATCTATCATCAGTGTCAAGTTCCCCTCTGATAACATCAAGCACATCAGCGTAAGCAGAGATGCTGTGCTGTTGGTCCCTGAAAAGAGAGTTGCCTTTTTGTCCTGTAGTCAAGTCTCACATCAGCGATGCACTCTGTGGCAAAAGATGGGATATTCGGGGTAGTATTAGACCTGGTCATTCCAGTACTGACCTACACTTTACCTTGAGTCTGCTATCTGAGAAAATAACCAGAACTGCTGTTGACTTAATAAGCAAGATAAGGTATGTGCTCTCACCCCGCATGCTGATTTTAATGGGGTTACTGCTTTAGGATTTGACTTGAATTTGTACCATCACACCACTGGCACTTCGTGCCTCGGCATCTCTCACATCAATTTTAAGCCAAGTTAAACATTATTTCATGACTATGATTAATCAAGAAACTTTGTCAATTTTATTTTACTTTTCATGATATAGTACACTGAAAGATAAATATTTCAATGGATTTGGAATAAATAGCTTAAGACAGTGAAACAAGGTCAGGTAGAGAGTATGAGTTCTGTAACCAGCAAGAGTGCAAGTACATATTTGGCATTTTACAGAACCTTCAAAGCTTAGTTTGATTAGCTATTAAAATTACGGCTGGCCTACAGGGAGAATCACAATAATTGGTATAGGTCACAGATAATCAAAAGTGTCTCTCCCAGTGGGATGAAACCTATTAAAATCAGATATTTAAATCTCTTTACACTTGCATATTCAACTCACATGCAAAATTACTTGTCCCAAATCTTAGTCTCCAAGGAAGATCGCAGACATGTTTCATTGTTCTTTATGTGGTGCTAATTAACATTTTCAAGAGGTTTGAGACAGACAAAGCTCAGAATACCCCAAAGAAATGATTATTTCTAGACGTCAGATCTTTGCTTTTTCTCATTGAAAGAACCAACTTTCAAAGCTCTAAATGTTTGGATTACATTAACTGGCATGTCAAAGACTACTATCTAAAGAATATGTAACAGTTTATTATTTTTATTGTTAAAGATTGACCTTAAACCAAATATTTATCAAATCAATTTTAATTACCGATTGAAAAGTTTTGTTGTACTATAGAGAATGCTGTTGCACTTTTCTGAGACTTGACTGATTATTACGATGATTATGACATAGAAATCTCGTTAAATCAATAATTGTTTTGCCTAGAAAAGTTAAAAACAAATGTAGGAAAAGTAGAGAGCAGTTGATAAGTAACTAACTAATATATAATCTTGTGATATTTTTTAATGCAAAGTAAAAATAAAGAAAATGATCCTACCAAAACCAAAAGGATGTTTATCACAGACTGCAAAAGCTGTGGTATTGAATTCTAAGAACTGTGTATACTTCAGCGTTCTAGTTAAAAGTTGATTTTTCTTTTGCTAAATTTTGTTTTTATTCTCATCTAAAATCAAAAATCATCAGATTTTTAGTTACACTCCATAGAAAAGGAAAAGGGATAAGAGTATCTGTTAGTATAACGTTTACAAGATTCTTTGTAATAAGTAGGCTCTTAGGTAGAGACACACAAAAATGATTGTATGTGTTATGATCTTGCTTGGAAATAAAACTTGAAACTTCTCTCTACTAAAGAAGAGAAATTGTTCAACAAGAGAACAGAGGGGAATTTTTAATAGCTGCCTCTGGAGCATGCATGTAGCTATGGATAGCTTACAGCTCAAGATTTAGCTTTAATGTTTTAGATTTCTGACACCATTTTAAGGATAGACACATATGTTCCTGGCAGTCTTACCACTAGTAATATCACTCCAATCTTAGATGTGATAAAACCACCTTAGAGTAATGATACAATATTTTTTGCAACTCTTTCACAATTCACTTAGCTATTCAGTCCTCTGGATTGCTTTGCTTCTCTTTCCTCAAAGTATAAAAGTTTCTCTGCTGCAGTCAAGGGTACTATTTATCCACTAAATAAAAGTGTGTGAATGGACAGTGGGAAGAAGGAAGGCAGAAACCATTGTTACTTGCCAATCAAGTCAATACACTACAGAAGGTTTTACTCACCTTGACAACGTCCCTGTATCTACAATGTAGTCACATTATTATTCCTAATAGTTGCACTACTATTCATTATTTGAAATGCATTCCTTATTTTCATATTCATGAAAACACTATGAGAAAGGTGTTAGATCTCTAAAGGCTGCACTCAATCAAAGCTGAACATGAATTCAGTGCCTGTACATAAAGAACAGGTGAGAAGGCATTCAGCAATCTTTATAAACTATTACTGGTGATACTATTTTTCTTGTCTACCTGCCATAGCATAATGTATAATTAAACATTTCAGTTCTTGTCCAGAGAGTGTTCTTTTGCATACCAGTGTAAACTTTGTTATAGACTATATGACATGTGGATTCAAGTTCACCAAGAGAAAAAGTCTCCTAATCAGGTTAGGGCAGCAAAGTGATTACTCCAAAGGTACTTGGCACTAATGTACCTATACAGGGCCTGATTCATCTAACGGTATAAACAGAATCCTTGCTCCTCACCATGACAATTACTAAGAAAACATGTTGCCGTGACTGTCTGATCAGGTTTTTAAAAAATCAGTGCTAGCAAGGCCTGGAGGAAGAGCTCAGTACTGCAGCTATGTTGCCAAAGCATCGCTTAGTCTGCAGATCAGTAAGCATTTGCCATTCCTTCTCTATGGCTCAAAGAGGAAACAAGAGGCTGAGCAGCAGGGATGAGATTGCACAATCAGACACCTCTACAGTGGGACACACGCAGCTCACAACCATAGTGTTCAGAGCAGCAGATCTGAGCAGATCTGACCAGTCTTGCTTGTGGACCATAAAACAAAACCTTTATATATTACACTTCCTTTTCTTTTTAAACCTCATCTGCCTTTTTTTGATGCTTTTTTGTTAGTCTTGTGGGGGAGTGATTCTCCATTCATCTTCTCGGCCAATTCTTACCTCAGACTTGACCTGTCATCTACTTTGGGAAAGTGAAAAAGAAAGGAAAATCACAGAATCATAAGGGTTGGAAGGGACCTCCAGAGATCATCGAGTCCAGCCCCCTTGCCAAAGCAGGTTCCCTACACCAGGTTGCACAAGTAGGTGTCCAGGCAGGTCTTGAATATCTTGAATATTGAAAATTGCCATCAGTTTCATCAATCTTCTGTGTTGACAGCTTGCTCTCGTGCAAGTCTTGACACAGAGGAAAGAACCAAAGAAAGACAATTTTCAGTACTAAAATTTCACTTTAGATACGCACTGAGCTATGGACTGAGAGAACAAGAGGAAACCTCTAAGTAAAGAAAACTCCTCAAAGTGGTCAGAATGAGATCAGAAAATGACAAAAGTCTGCTTAAGATATACTTGGGACTCAGATAAACTCTTAATTTTTATTCGTGTTTTGGAAGTGCCTCAATACTTCAGTGAAAACAGTTGCGCAGAACTTTGTTGACTTGTAGTTTAGTTGGAGAACCACTAGGTAATGAATTGTGTTAGAAGTTCTCCACATTGTTAGTATTACATTAATTTTGCAGAGCAAGATGTTTATTGACAACATGTCCCATAATAATATTCAGCAAGAATACCTGACATTATTTGCCACTGCCCTGAGAAGATTACCAATCAATGCAATGCTTTAAAAGACCCAAATCTGCTCAAGATTGAAAATTAGACAAAGATTCCAGGAAAGTCAATTTTTATATAACATTTTGCCATAATTATTTCAATGGTGTTCCCTTGAACAACATCAGAGACAAGAAAATACTTGATATTACTGTCGTCATTGTCAGTATAAATTAATATTTAAAAACAATAAGAGTAATTAGGAACTACCTTAGCATTCCAGGAAATTTAACTCTTTCTCCTGGTGCCATACACCAGCCTCCAGTTCTGAATGACTATTTCCCTTCCCAACCCTATAAGCAGAGAAGACCAAATTGTCTCCCAGTCTTGGCCTACAGGTCTGCATCCTGCGCAGGACACATTTGCAGCTTGCTGGTCAAGGCCCTGATGTGCCTAAGTTGTTGCTGACCTTTACACTCTGTGACCTTTCACATGTGTACCGTCCTTGGTCAAGATTTTGGGTCCTCTCTGCATGCACAGAAAATTGCTCATCATTGGTTGAGCACAACTGTCATTCTACAAACTCTTGCAGATATCTACTGTAAATAGAGGAAATTACTGTAGAAGGAATAAATTATGGTTATGAATTGGTTGTGCCAGAGAAAAGTCTGATTGCAAAAGAAAGTCTACATCCAAACAGAGTGTAACGAGTACTTGCAGTGCTCCAATGGATTTCACCTACATAAAGAGAAACAATTGTGCAAGTGAAATGCAACCTACCAATGCACAGTGTGAAATATTACAGGAGACCACAGAAGAAACATCTTTAAACACAAATAAATGATTCTCCTGAAGCAACAACTCAGAAAATCCTGTGAATTGAAGCAATTCTGGATTTAGACCTAAGCTTTGTGCAAGGCATGACTTTTACAGCATAACCAAAGTACTACTCTGATACAGTGTATGCAGACAGTACTCAAATTCAATATCTTTGAAATGAAAAGAAAAAAAAGTCTACTTGAAAGCTTCTCATTTCAAAAGGAGGCAGTGGAGGTAGTGCATAACAGCATCAATGTTTATCAAAAGAAATTTACAAGTATGCAAAGGACTAAAATACCGTGAGCCAAATGAAATGCAACAGAGTAAACAAACTCCTTTACCAGATGACTTTAAAAGCTTTTTTCTTACTTCCTTAACCTAAAACTGGAAGAGATAAAACAACAAATAGCTGTAGAGAATAGAGAACAGTGAGAGATGTTTCAAAACAGGGAGGTCACATTGACAGCTTTGTAAAGAAACCTGTGCTATATGTGGCACATGAAGTGCTTTGGAAGGAGGATGAGCAGGGAGGTGATAATGTCTACTGATGATAGAAAATTATCCTGGGTAGTACAAAACTGAAATAGACTACAAAGAATGGCCAAATGACTTTGCAATACTGAAGTCAAAAAACACAAAATGAAATCCAGCGTTGACAAATACTGGGTAAATGAATAAAGCCCATAGCTCTTGGGAAGGATTCCCTGAAACTTCAGCACATCATTCTGATGCCAGCAACATGATTCTTGGAGTTATTAGTAAAGGAATAGAGAAAAGGACAAAAAATAATATTATTTAACCGCATCCATTCATATTGTTCCTACATCCTGAACAGCACATGCATTTCTGATTGCTCCATCTCAGAAAGGACATGACAAAAGGGAAGTGCAGCAAGGATCAGAGGTGAATAATAGCTACAATATTATGAAAGTTTAAATAGTGAAACTCCTCATCAGGGATACAGGACATATAAGAAAGAATGAATAACACATAAAGAACACAGAATGATTAGTCACTGCCTCTCATAAAGGAAGAGCTGATGGGCACAAATGGATTTTTCAATCATCAGGAACATGATCATGGAACAAAAGGAAAATATTTTTCTCATGCACATAAATAAACTACTGGATTGATTTGGCACTGTCAACATTGAAAACAAATTTAAAAACTGGATAAACAAATTCAAAAGTGATTAACAGAACAGGAAGGTTTTAGCCTCCACTGGTTTAGAAAGCCCCTCTATTTCACAGCTTGCCAAAACCTGTGTGATATTTGGGGTTGTGATTGCTATTTCATCCTGTGAACTATCTCAAAGGTTTTACCAGCACATTATCCTTGCACTTACTACACCAACATATATTTTCTTGAACTATTATTCAAAAATATTAGTTTATCATGAAATTGATGTTTTTCTTCCCAAATACATGCCTGTTCATGTCCTTAAGTATAAAAATATTCTTAAAGTAACAAACAATTGGGAACATATTTTCTCCACATACTGTCACAACTTTGAGCTTCTTCATTTCAGTATTTTTGACAGATGAAAAGAAAGCACTGCGTCATTTATTCCTCAGCTACATGTCATATGTTACTATTCAACATTTCTGGAATTGTATTACATTATTAAAACATAACCCCACTTCCTCTGAAATTTCCTTACTTTAACTTCATCAAAAGATTTTTTTTCCACCTTTGGGGAAAAGCTTCAAAACTTCAAAGTTGTGATTAGCATCCAAAATGAATTGCAAGTATTAAACACTCAGGGAAACCAAAGGTATTTTACAGTGCAAAGATCACACGTTACTGTTTTTTGTTTTATCTTCTCAAAACTCATAACCCAGAAAAGACAGATGCTTTGACTTTTCAAGAGACACAAATGATAAATTTGGTCAAGGACTAATATATATTCTAGAAAGTCTTTCAAAATCTTCATTTTAACATGCTGTGAATAAGCAAACACTGCAGTTTACAATACATATAAGTAGAAAAGATAAATAATTTAATAACTGTATCAAGTAGTCAACGAACTTTCAATTAAAATAGGATGGTTGTATATAATTATAACAAATAAGAGTTTTCATCTGCTTTACAAACTCACAAAAGGGTTTATGTTCACTGCTAGGTTTTTTCTCCCCCAGCTATTCTTATTTTGCAATTCAGCTACTGCCACCTCCTGACGTTAAGCTGTATATATACACAAACACACACGCTTTCACACTTTAGAGTAGGAACTATTAAGTGTAGAACATTCAATGAATCATCCATTTGCTGTTAGGCTTTTGTGAAATCTATTTTTCTAGCATGTTTTAATACTAATTGGTGCTGGTTTTTTGTTTGTTTCTAATGAAGCACTTCCTTCCATTAACCTGTTTCTCATATTGTTTATATTGACATCATTCAAATGACTTAATGGGCTTTATCTTCACATTAAGTCATCTACCACAAAGACCAGCCCTTAGCAGATTTCAGCTTAGAATATAACCATTTAGTCCTTAAAATCAGCAGTGACTTTTTTTGTTTAGACACGAATAGTATTTCTAGCTTCCAAATCTTTAAAAATACTCTATTTTGTATTGAAGTAAGCATAAAGCTTCCAAATTTTTTAGAGCAAAGTGGATTATCAAAAAGAAACAATATTCTGATGAGATATAGAATCTGAAAAACCACCAGAGCACTCCAAGTGGTAATCCTGATGAAATTTGAAGTCCTCATTCACTGTCTGTTTTCCAATTTCTCTTCCAGCTTGCCAAGTAAACTACATATGCAGGAAAGCACAGAGCATGAACAGAGAGAGATTTCAGTGCATAGGAATGTGGCAAGTGTGCTAAACAGGATTCAGGTCATTACTTCAGTAAAAATAAAATTTCACTAATGGGACAGCTCCTTTAGGAGAGATTTATTAGGCTCTTTATCTCCTGCTCATCTAACCTGTCAACATACTAGCTACACTTCAATATGAAAGGCCAGACAAAAAACCTGTATTGACAAAAGTGCACTAGGACCTTACAACACATCTTTCACCAAACTGGTATATTACAAGTTTTATATAATTATAACATCTTCAACCAGTTGTCAAAATACAGACAAGTTTGTATAGATGAAAAGATGGAAAAAGATGTAAAAGATAGAAAAAAAGAAAAATGAAAACAGGGTATGAAAGCATGGCCCAGATTGGACAAAACCACACCAGTAAAACACAGCACCCTGTCTAGAAACCACTACAGCAAAGGACAGGCTCTCCAAGAATCTTATAATGCACTCTGGACAGGAGGAGAAGAAAGAAATCCAGCGAAGGGGAGAGGCCATAGAAACAAGCATTGACCTCAGTGGAAGATGCAAAGTGGAAGATGACTGCATATACCTTTCTTTCTTGCCTCACACAGATCTCATCAATCTGTTTCAGAGATTTAATTGTGTAGCTAATCCTGTTGCCTAAAGCTGAACTCCTCATCTGGTTTAAAAACATAATTAAGCAGATCAAATCAGGCTAGATATCAAGACTTCACTCAGGACACCTGTCTATGAAGACCTATGCACTATCAAAACATAATCTAGATTTCAGAAATTCCAAAACCAAAAATGAGTTTAATAAATCCTGAGATCCTTTTAGTTTATAAGAATTTATGCCAGCATGAGTTCAAGAAAGACTATTCAGAGCAAAAGCTGTGGAGCAAGATAAACAGCGTGGAATCATCAAGATATATAATGCCATTTCTCAGTCATTCAGATTTTTAGATTTCCTAGCTAAATCAGAGCTCTTCCAAGCTACTACGTTTTTAGCAAATTAAGTAACAAACATCAATCATACCACTGTTGTAAATAAATGATAAAAAAGCATTTTCAGAAACAAGATGCATCAGGGACTACGAGGTGTACAAGTGCAATACCAAAGTTGTCCTTCTACTCAATATGTGTAGCCTGATTTTTGGCATAAGCCCATATTTTTCTACTTTACTGGCTAATATCCAGGTTGAGACTTTTCTATGAGAACAGTCTATTTCCTCTAGCATTTTGAAGTGTTGCATTCGATTTTCTCTCAGGGAATCTGAGCAGAAAAAGAGATTGGCTCAGCATTCTTAAATTTTGAAGCTAGGCAAAGGTAACTATTTCACCATTATTTTTCTCCCTTCCTTCTTCGAATTGCACCACTGCACTTTTCCTATCCCCCTCCATGACTCAGATGTTTCACTGCATCTATTTTAATTGGCAACCATATTCATCACCTCAAAGTATTCTCATCTCAGGCCTTAAAGTGATAATAAGAGTGCTTAGTTTGTGTGTTAGAAACCACCTTGGTTTTGTGTAATAGGAAAACAAAGGAAAAGGAAAAACAAAGGTAATATTAACTGATGTTCTATGCAACATTGAAAGCTTTTTCTCTTACACATGTAAGCAGCCAAGAAGAAAAGCTAATATCGGTTTTGGATTTCTTTGGCTGTTGCAGTGCTCCCCACTACCTTTATTAGGTTGGTGTAGACAAAGTCTGCTCTCCTCATGTACTGACTAGAAATGGCTAAGGTCTGCTAAACAGATCAGCAATTAGACTTTGAGTATCAATAAGGATCTATACAGGCAGTCAAATATATGCTCTACTGATCACTTCGTGGTCTGAGTACACAACAGTGGCACTGACTCCTTGGCAGCCCATAGCGCAATAAAAACATGCTCCAGAAGCAACTAAAGAGGCTGCTAAATGAATTTTCTGGAAATGGCACAATTGCTGCAACGATGTTATGGGGATTCAAGTACAAAAAAAATTAACACTGATAGCGATATAATTTCATTGCCATCTCCTAAATGCAATCTGTTATTAGACCGTAACAAGACTATATTAGCCTATATCATGCAATCAATTCAAAGTTGATCCACCCATACTTTTTTTCAAAAATAATCGACTTTTAACCAATGATTAGCACCAAATTCCCTTTAATACAAGTTTATCAACCTATATATTTTTATCATTTTTGAGATATACTTGTCATAGAAGTGTGTGTATCTAGGCAGAAGGAGTCTCTCATCAGTAGGTGGATAGCTAAAGCTGCTGTCTTTGATCAAAACACAATTAAGCTACAAATAGCAAAATCAGCCTTTCCCCCATCTTGTGGAACCACCTGAATCAAAGTTTCCCTCATTAATGCATTAGGTCTTTGTCTTTGCCAAAATTAGGAAAAAGATTGAATTTCAACTCAATATTAAACCCCTGTCTGATATGATGCTAATCTTAAAAACACAATAATAGACAACGTTTATTTGAACAATAATTTTATACTCAATATCTTGGCTTTCATTCTCTACAAAAAATGTTATAGTGTTACATATGCGCCAGTCTGAATTCTATTATTTTGTATTACTCACAAGAGCACTGCTTCTCTTTCCAGCCTGGGAATAAACTGGATTTATTTTTGTGGTAAACACTCAATATATAGCTTTTGATAATTCTAAATTAGCTTTTATTACTGTTAGAATTTACAACAGGTATCTTCCTTCTAATGAAGGAAGAAAGACAAATATTTAGCTCTACTTCAAGCATCACGTGTTTCTCAGGGGAATCAGATACTTTGTGCATTGTAGGAATGTCGTAACATTGAATCTGTAATTCTAAAATCAAGTAAAACTCCTGAAAATAAATTATCTCTCTTTGGGGATATTACCATTACCAGAAATAGAAGACTAGTGATAATGACAGTCATGCTCATCTTTTGATGATATTTTCCCTTAATAGATTTGTTCTCTCTTTAAATGACATTTACGTGATAGGAATTAAATTTCAATGCTCGACAACCAAGCATAAATGCTCTGAGTGCATACATGGTAAATTCTTTGTTTGATTTAAAAAAAAAAAAAAAGTTGTGTATACAATTTGGACTGAACATTGCACATTCCAGAGATGAACCACATCAATATGAGACTTTTCCAGGGTGTAGTGAAGGGTCAAATGTGTAGTGTGCTTATAAAAATAAGATTTTATAAAATATATGCACTTAATCTTTTCAAAAAACAAAGGACCAAACACCATTTGCATTTAATCACTTGATGCCAAGCTCTCTACAATCAACAGATAAAATCCCACAAGTCTTATTACGTTTTTAACCCAGATTGAGTATTTCTCATTGAATTCAAAGCATGCATCACTCCTTCAATCCACCCCACCAAAATAAATTCACTTCATAACTATAATCTGTTTTTTAGAGAAAATTTCTAAATAGCTTCAGAATGATGAGCACATTCCACCCACCTTTCTTCCACAGGTATGCCCTTTCTCTAAGTAAGCCTTCAAACCCACAGATACTAACACTATTTCCTTGATAGAAGGAGAAATTGCTTCCCTTTCAGTGTTTGCAAAGGGAGCAAAAATAAGGAAACCAGCAGCTTAGGGGCATCAGCTTAGGATAACATATTTCTAACACAAGAAGAATGCACCAGGATGCAGGAATGAGATATTTTCAATACGGAACTACCACGTTTTCAATTTCCTTAACTGGATTCTGGTGAATACTTCATTCTAGGTGGATTTCAGGAGGTAAGAATGTGGGCAAACATATCTAATTGTCTTCCTCCAAATCTACAATTAGATACATACAGAGAGAATAACGACTATTTTTCTGGAAGTTACATCTTTAGTGAATGCTGGAAGAAATGTATTATATAAAATCAGAAATTATGATCTGTATAGCTCTGATTCATATAAAAATGTAAGGTCACGCATGCTGTTAGCCTGTGAATAATGAATGTCACAGGATTCAACAGCTCTATTTAATGATATAAAATGCTTACCTAAGTGATTTGCTACATAACTGTGTTGGATCAATGATGAGGGCTTATATGACATTCAACCTGACTTTCCTAAAGTTAATTCTATTAACAATACTAGAACATTTCTAATTTTTTTTTTTTTTTTTTGCAGTACAGTATTCTAAAATAATTTTATGTTCATTCTCATTTGAATTTCTTTATAGCGTGGTGTCTCTGGGATACCAAAAGTAAATGGAGACTTATAGCACATGGAAGTGGAAATTTTGTAAAGACAAAGGAAAAGATGTTAGCTATACACTTTGTGGTGTGGGTTTTATTTTCTCCTTCATATTAGGCCTAAACAAAAGAATTTTCATTTGACATATTTATTAATTTATCCAGAATAGCCCGACCCCTGGTTGCTTTCCAATTTTTTTTCACCTTCTTTTTTTCAACTCCAATGTTTTTATTCCTTTTTCTTTGTAATGTACCTAATGAATAACCACCTGTTCTCTATCTATCAACTATGTGTATTTAAAGGCAATTGCTGTTTTCTAATGTAGATTAAACTGATGTGTTACCAAAGAATACTGAAACATATTCTTTCAGAACAAACTCAGGCCTTATTGATAAACTGGACAGATGAACATTCAGATGTATTTTTAAATTAGAGGAAGTTGTAAGCTAGGGAGATAACTTGGTTTGACTTTCTTTAGCCAGAGATCAGCCTAAGTCTTCAGAACTGATACTAGTGTCTATTGTGAAATCTGCTTCGCTTCTCAATAAAAACACCATTTCGGAATCCAGGATTATATGTTCATCAATTATATGATAAAGCTGAGAATGAGCACCTGCTTTAGGCACTAGACATTTCAGTTCTGCATTTTTTTATTCTGGAGAATAAAAAAAAATACAAGTGAGAGAGAGAAAAAAGTTTCAGATACAGTTCCTGTATGTCATATACTTCAGCTGTAGGTAATGTTTTTCATTATATCAAGAAATTCACATTTGGATAGACCTACACAAGTTGTTTCCAAATATGATAAAAACATACAACTCTATCTGCATACTTCCAGGAGAAATAAGACAACCTACATCTGCAAAACTGCTACATATGTAAATTGACAGACTACAGCAGAGCCCCACCAAGACATCTTGTGAGGACAACCTCAATACAAAAAGTATCCTGCAACAGCTAAAGCTTCTGAGGAATGCTGCACCATTTGCTCTCTTCTGGAAATCCCAGTACGACAAATCCATTTCTCTAGTTTCTGTTAAATACTCCAAAAGTTCACGCAGATATAGTCAAATTGTCATGGCCAATTGTTCAGGAAAAACAAGTTGATTTACAATGTATTACTAAAAAGTCAAAGTGAAATTAGCTCAAAGTTCATAAAAACTTTGAATTGACCTTCTATCTGTATCTACAAAGCTAAATAGAAGTAAATGTAAACTAGAATACGCGTGCATAAATAGCATAAAGAATTACATGAAGACACATCACTGATATCACACTTAAGATGGTAAGTAATAGGTAAAAATTAGTTTATTAAATTTCAGGTGTCTGTGCTAGCCTATAAATTTTCTAATACATTCTGAGGTCAAAATATGTACTCAAAAGTAGTTTCACTAACACTAGTTGTATTTTTCACAGCCATTCATACTAACTTTTTTTTTCCCTATGATACTCAAAATACTGTCTTGTGATAAATCACCATACATCTCTAGATGATGATAAAATCAGTATTGGACAGAATACTTTTTTTTTTTTTAATACAAGGTTTGAATTCCCTGGTTCAATTATGGAACTTGAAATGTAATTCTCTTTAGAACTACAAAGGAATCAAACCAGAAAAACCCTGTTAAGGATAAAGCATGATAAAAAGAAAACAGCTTCAAAGATCTTTTTTATATTGCTGTTGCCTTATGTCATGTTATATTCTAAGCTTGAGTTGTGTTAATGTCTGTGAAAGGACAATGAGAAAAATCAGAAAAGAAAGAAATCTGTGCAGCTTAGCATTTCAAATTCTCTCAGTCGCAGAAAAAACTGTTGTTTTCATATTATAATTTGAAGTTTTACATTCGGATGCATCTTTGAAATGCAGTAAATGCTTTAACAGAATGCTGACAATCATCACTAATTATCATTTAACTGAACACTGCGAGGAAGCAGACTATCTAGGTTGGAATTGAAATTTTTCTTTGTGTAAGTTTGTGAAAATTACCTATCATGATGCACATGCCAAGTTAATCACATTGTTAATTAGCCTATAAAATAAATATTGCCACTTGGTCCCTTACTAGCACATGATTGAGGATTGTAGGTATGATCCTGGAGGTAAAAGTATGAATCCAGGAGGACTGACTTGGGAGTCAAGGCCTCAAGTCTGAAGTTTTCCTCTAGGCAGAAAAATCAGGAGCCTTTCTCTGATTAATGGCCTCGTTTCAGGATTGCTGCCTCAGCAGAAAAGCCATACAGCACCAACCCCAGCACACCCAAGAGGCCAGAGCAGAACTACCGGACTGTGTGTCACCCTCCCATCACACCCATTGCATGGTGTAACTGGAGTCAGACTTCTGTAGCTCCACTCTACAATCTTCTAGTCTGGAGTTCTTGCAATGGCTATAGAACTACCATGACTGTCCCTTCACAAGCATATTTTTCTTGAAAATATGTCTTTTAATTCTACAGTGCATAGAAAAATACAAATTGCAAAGCTTTATAGATTTTGAATAAAAGTAAAATAAGAACAGGAGCAATTATCTCAATGACCACTCCAAAATTTCCTCATTATCAATAGCAATAGGAAACAAGATGAACACACAATTCTTGCTCTTATTCTCTCAGAACATTGTCTTCTCACCTGAAATACCACCTCACAATCAAAATCAAATCCAGTATTTCAGCTATACAGACAGTAACAACTTTAACAGCACACTGATGAAATTTGAAGTTGTCTGTGCAGCTATTAGTATATCACATTCATAGTACTCATTCCATTTTTCACTCCTGATTTCAGTAGATATATGCTTCTGTGTCATAGAATCTCCTATTAGTAAATCACTACTCGCACAACAGATGTCTAATGTCATCTTTACATATATATGTGTGTGTGTATGTGTGTATACATATGTATCTGCCAGACCATGGAATTCCTTCCCCCATAGTTGATAGTGAGATTCCTGGCCTGTCTTGCTTTGCAGACATGTTCTACCCAATTAAAAAAAAAAAATTATTCAATAATTTTATGAAGATCATAAAAAAAATAACAACAGCAATTCTGCATGCATATAGAACACAAATATCTCCAAAAGATTTTATCATCATGGCATTGATAAGTAGTAACTGTTACCTGAAGGATAATACAGTTTTGAAAAATTGAATGAACACTAGCACATACCAAGGTTCCTATTTAACTGCCACAGAAGTCGAATTTAGCTGTGCTCTGAAATACCTAAATAATATCACACATCCAGAAACAGTTTGACAAACATACTGATCAGTAACAGATTAGGTAACGAAGATTAGAAGTAAATTTAGATCAGTGTGCCTTCATTTTGGATTACATCCATCGTTATTTAGTCTGATCTGTTGTCATCTACTGCCCTCTAAACACACTCTGTTTCCTGCTCATTTCACAGATTTACACTTAGAAACTGTGAAAGGCACAGCATCCAAAGGTTTTTATCTCAAAAATCATTCTATCAGTTACATTCTCAGCTGTTAGGAACTAGCTTAGGTACTTTAACAGGAGCAACAGCAGTTATTCTTTACTGGAGAAACTTGACTCCTGCTCGGAGCCAGATTAAAAATATATATGCAATTTATTCCATAGCTCTCACTTGTAGTAGAAGAACCTCTGATCTTCAAAAGATTTGCATTTCCAAAAGGTTACGAATGATTAATTGACATTAATCACATGCATATTACATGATACAGAGACAGACTGTAGAAATGCAGAAGGAATGCTGCAGCTGGTGATAGAAATATTAATGGTCATAAATGACCTCCTAAACCTACAATGATTACAGTAGTTTAAATAAGAACTAAACATTTCAGGGCAATAATTTTTTTCTTTACTAACAGTTTAATCAAAGCCTCTGTAAAACATTATGCTGTAAATAGCAACTTTTCCAACTTCTCTACAAAAGCTCAGTTTCCCTGTTCATTGGAGACACAGAAATGATGAGTATCAAAGAGTTAATTACCTTCCAGCAGTTGCTAGGTAACACTCTGCCATCCCAACCCCAGGGTGTTCAATCCAAGTCTACCAAAAAGTCACTACCTCATCTTATAGCTCATTACTCGAATGCATCCTTCTCCTCCTTTGCAACCATCCTCCACCATGTAGAGCTGAGAACAGAAATTGTCATTCTGGAGAAATACAGACCTCATCTCCTCGATTTAATCTTTGTTAAAAGCCTGCTGTTTCTCTCCCTTCCTCAAACCCCAGGCTGCTACTGCAACCTTGCCTTGTTAGCCTCTCTGCTGAGCCAAGAGATCCTGGGAGCAGGAACAGCAGGAGGTGGCCCTGAAACGTACAATACAAAATAACGCCTGGCTGCCACCAGCTGCACCTCTGCTCCCTTTTTACTCTGCCATGCATCATAATTTCTGCCTATTGTCCTCAGCCAGCTTATAACCTAGAGAAAACTGCATTCGTCCTACACTCCTGTATTTGTTTGAAGGCTTCTTGAAAAATATTTTTCAACCCAATTTAAGAATTTCTTTTAGAGGGGAAACTATCACGGTTCAGAATGAACTAATGGCACAGGAAACCAATGTAATTTCAACTGAAGCTGAATAGAGATATTAAATAGCCATTTCTGAATTCAATTACAGAGAAAAGTGAACAACCTGCTACTCATTTTTGTCACTTGGTGAGTTTTCTACACAAAAAACTCAACTGCTGCATTTCATAACTCTCCTTTTCTTAGAGTGACTTTCAGTCCTTTGGCAAATGGACATCAAAGAGCCATGAAGCTATGCAAGATCTTCACGTGAGGTCTCCCATACTAGATGGAGTTTTACCAGTAGTATTTTTATCTGCTCCAAGATAATGTATTTTAAAAATGCCAGTTCCAAAATCAAAACCTTTGAATCTCTTGAATTTGAATTGCACATACTGCAGAGGTAGACAATTGTGTTTAGGGCAAATCCAATTTCCAACATGTACATAGCATTAACATCATGAAGATAAAGAAAAATCAACAAGTCATACAGAAGTAAAACTATCAATTCAGTCCTGAAATGAATGCTGTTGGATGTAAGTTCAACAGAACCATATTTTTGTCAGTGGACAACCCTATAGAAAAGTCAACTATGAAAAAAAATACTAAAAAAGACAAATCAGTACACCATTACACCATTAACTTCTCCAGCTATGCTTTGTTTCTTAAACTCAAAAAGAAGAAGGAACATTAGCTATAATGCTCATGGAGATTATTAACTAAATGCGTTTATATTTGACAGATTTCCTTAATTGTCTATTATTGTACATTCCCGATATTTTTCTTTAAAAGAAATACAATTTAATTGCAAGCATTTTTTAAAAGGCCAGTTTTTGAAAGAAAATCATAGTAGGTTGATTGAATAGGTCATACTGTGATTGAATGAGAAATAGCTAAAAATATAAGCAAGTTACATTGCGTTTTTATTTTTTCAAGAGTCTGATTAAGAAACACACACCACCATCTTTCATGACCTCCTATTTCCTTTGACAGCTCACTGGTCCTTTCTACTTTAAGCCCTTTTGCTTTATTGGTAGGAGATGATGACTGAAAGGGATACTTCTCCATGTTCTAATTAAACCATTTTTTAATTCTCACTCTAAGGGCATAAAAGCTCAAGAAATAAAACGATTACTGACTGGTGCAGAAGTTCAATCGATACAGCCTGATTCATTTGTCATGTTGTTTTATAATCCAAATGGAATACTCATTACATATTACAGAGCAAATAAAGCAAGCAGTATGTTACTGCCAGGCTGCAAGTGCAGCAATACTAACTGCTGTTACTCTCATCTGGTTTCATGCCCATGTTTGCAATATATTATACATAAGAATGAATGAGCCAAGGTTTCTCCACTCAACGGTGGAGTCTTGTGAATGTTTCAGAGTGGCATTAGATCTTCAAACAACGATTAAAGAATAAAATAAAATAACTGGAATGAATATTCCTTGGGATTGCTCACATCTCTACCCTGGTAGTTTGGTCAGTTCCAGGAGGGAAAGAAAAGCCTGGCTCTCTTCTGATGGAAAAACATTATAAGATTTGGAAAGGGTGAAAAAGTGGGCAGCAATGCCACATTTTGGTTACATGCATGTTCCCATGGTAGAAAAATTTTTCATCCAGATAGCAAAAAGCTCAAGAACAGGATGATATTAAGAGATGTTGCTAGAAACATTAAGAGAGAAACAGAAATCCACATGAGAATAGATTATATTTTTTTCTCATCATTTCTTGATGTATCAATTGAGAGGGCAGTATTTATTGCTCAATGTATCAGCAGGTATTCATGAATCTAATATGCAAGTAGATTACCTGAACTAGTTCCAGTACAAGCAAGCAGGTAAGTACCTGCACTTCAAGACTGCCACACTTAAATCAGTGGCAATACTCAGTTACTATTATGTACATCCCTAATGGTTTTCCTGAATCAGGACTTAGTATTGGAAGTGAATATTAAGCAGTTTTGACACCAGAGCAGTATATCTGGCCAAAAAACTGCTGAGCATTCAATATACTTTTGTTCTGAATTAGGAAAGGAGATATATACATTTCTATCTAATTTCCAGAAAAATTGAAATTAGAGACTGGCCAGAGAATGTTAGAAAGTAGTCTAAGTATGATAGTTTTGAAAAAATACATTTACATACAAAGTTCTTACTCTGATGAGAATGAGGAATTGTACCTTGATTTTCTCTGTAATGTAGACTTCTTAATGAAGTGCCTTTATCATGTACCTTTTGCTTATAAGTTAAATTGAACATTTCATTAACAGCTTAAAAAAAAGAAAAAAAAAAAAAAAAAGGATATTTGAATC
The DNA here is from genome assembly GCF_023343835.1 of Lagopus muta. Taxonomy (NCBI): domain Eukaryota; kingdom Metazoa; phylum Chordata; class Aves; order Galliformes; family Phasianidae; genus Lagopus; species Lagopus muta. Next base: position 7,311,352 of record NC_064440.1, on the reverse strand, counting down.
AATCTATTTCTCAAATAGTACCAGGTTTAAAAACATTATTTCCTGTATTGACCAGCTGCAATCAGCTGGCACTTTGTCCTCCTCACAACAGCTATAAACACGTAGATCTGACAGTTAACAGAAAGGGAACAGGTCAAATTTAACTCTGTCATTTCTCTGCCTGGAATTAGCATATTAACTTTGGAGGAGCTATTCCACCATTCCAGTTCCCTTAAAGATTTCAGCAGAAACTAAGCTGCTTCTCTTCATGAAATTGAAGTCTCTACACAACAACAAAACTGCTGCAAATGGGATGAAATGTGCCCACATTTCCTGCAAACACTCCAAATCTTACAGCTCATTTCTCTGAATACACACACAGTAGAACATGGTGACAAGGATATTACATTTCTGTAAGGAAGTGAATTGCATCTGCATACAGGCCTGATTTTTTCAGACTGTAAATGGGGTGGCAGTATGCCACTACTCACATTTTCAATTAAAATAAAACCCCTGCTGTATCTTTTTGAAATAATATTCTAAATCATGTTTTCTTTGGGAAAATATCACTTCAAAACCTGAAATGGGTGCCTATACCTGACTCAACTCTGAATCAAGATCTTACAGCCTGGAAACAGGTAGGACAAGTTTATCTCCATGTATTGCACTTCAGGTTTACGATTTACTGGTGTTATCAGTCTGAACGTGAGAGTTTTTTCAGATTTGGGAGAAAAAATTTTAGTGTTGACTTTGCATACCATCAAAACACTTGGTAGCTAACTCAAGTCCTCACCTCATCTTATATCCTTCACCACATGCCTAATTCCTGTCCGGATACTCACTGCTTCTGATCAGCATAAAGCTCTTCCTTACTGACTCTTTATATGCAGTTTCACATGTGAATTTGTCCTGAAATATCAATGTAGACTTCTTGTGCATTTCTGTTTCACAGTGGAGCAAATGCCTAACACAAGGACAGGCTTACAATATGTCCAGATACGCAGTAAAGAAACTGATCAAATTCCAGTAGACATTCCAAATACTCTTGGTCTTACGTCAATAAAGTCATATAGTCAATAAAGTTAGAATCACTAACTACCAACCTAGTGGCAATAGCTTGTAGCCTCATCCAGTTTCCAATACCATTGATAATATGCTCTGTAAAGCATGTTCCAGCTAGAAACATTACAGTCAATACATGGTCCACATTTCAAAAAAAAAAAAAAAAGAAAGTAGTGATCCTACTTACACTACATTGGGTAAAGGTAACCCACAGTAAATGTGAACCAAAGCTGTTGAAATACAACTGGTTGTACTACTGGAAGGCTTTTATTAAGACAAAAGCAAAATAATTTCCAAATCTACAAATATGACAACTTGAAAACAGCTTTAGCTCTTTGCTTTTTGAAACTACCAATTGTCCTCTGAGAACTGGATATTTATTCCATAATAATTTATCTATGTTGTATTATAAGCGCTTCAGCAGCTCCCTGCCTGTGGCTTTTTTTCCAGTAATGCTTGAAGACATGTATGTGGATAAAAATAAAAGTATGCAGTTGATCAATATATTTTTATTCATCCTTGTTATTTGAAACAAACTTTGAATTTAATGTACCACATTTTCTACAGATAAATATATTTTCAGCTACTATGCAGATATCTGTTCTCAGTAAATAAAAGAATACTAGAGTTACCACTTTGAGCAAATAGAGATTATTTAAAGTGATGCATACTGTGGTCCTACTTTGGACTCCTTCCTTGGTCCTTGTTTTGGATTCCTTTTAAGGGATTAACAAAGAGTCCATAGAAATCCAAGCAACCTAAGCAATACTTTTCAAAAAAAAAAAAAAAAAAAAAAAAAAAAAAAATCACAAGTATTTCAACTCTGGCATTCACTTAATCCTGAATAAAAACATTTCTCCATAATTATGTTTCCAGGAAAGGAAAAAATGAAAATGGCAAACTATTCTCCAGAGGACATCTGGTAAAGGAGCCACCCAAATGATATTCCCCAACACAAAGTCATCCTTCTTCAAACTCTCCACAAGATTGAGTCATAAAGGAGCTGTGGCTATAGGATATGGCAAGGCTGAATATTATTTAGACTCTTTTCCTTACTGGAAAAGAAAAACAAAGAACAGGATAATTTATTGAAAAGGGAACATACCCTATTTACGCTGTTTCTACCTTCACAGTTTTTAAACACTCCCTGGAGGAGGGTTCCAAGGGCAGTTATTCATCACAGAGACCCTGGCAGCATAGTTCTTTCAAGGAATATTTACAACTAAAGTAATCCAAAGACTACATTAAGAAACTCTAATTCAATAATGATTAGCTTCCTTTTCTCTGGACCTCCACGACCAGATGCCACTTCAGCACCTATTTTAACCACTGTAACGATTAAAACAAAATGTTACAGGCCCTGCATTACTTGTGTTCCACTACATCATTCAACTTGGTCAAGGTCACTATCAACTCTGCCACTAATTTCAACTTTTTCCAACTGTCAATCACTAACCTATCTCTTCTCTTCTCAAAGCCTTCTCTTCTCCAGTTCTGAACAAGTCCAGCTCCCTCAGTCTTTGTTTATAAGAGAAATGCTCCAGCCTCTGAGCATCTTGGTGGCCCTTCTCTGGACCTGCTCCACATTTCTGCTGTACTGGAGACTCCAGACCTGGACGCAGTACTGCAGACAGGGCCTCGCAAGGGCAGAGTAGATGGGGACAATCACCTCCCTCTCCCAGTGGCCACCATGCAAATCAGGACACAGCTGGCTTTCTGGGCTGCAAGCACATAACAATTCCTGTGCTGCCTATAGGAATTCTGATGAGTTCCCAAAATACGAAGGTTAAATTTTTACTGACATTCACTTGATAGTCTGATGGACTATGAATTTGAAAGTCAAATGCCAATCCATTTCTCTTTTATAATCAAGTCTGTATTTAAAAAATGTTACATGTTATTTGCAGCAAATTAGGATAGAAGAGCCCTCTGCTATTGCTTAACAGGAACCAATTTGTTCGATTAAACAGAATTCAATTTTCACTCCACCTTAAGCCTGAAAATACAGCTAAGCACACCAGTCTTCATCTTAATTATTATTCTTTGATTTAAACACAGGAAATATTTGGAATGGGGCCATTCAAAAGCAAAGCAGAAGGAACAGTGTTACCTCGCAGTATATGAATACTCAAACAAATTTTGGTATTTCCTTCATAATTGTGTTGATTTGACCACTTTCCACCACTATATTCAAAACAAGCATCTATTCATGCTACAATCATGATGAAGTATTCACTTTTATCTGAAAACAAATAGTAAAAATTTACATATTCATGCAGAAAAAAACAACAGTAAAGTACACTTTAGGTTAAGCATTCCAAGTGCTACATAACTGTCATGCAGCAGTCAGCAAGTAGGTAAGTACAAATGTTATTAATTTTCTTGCACAAATACTTGTGTGCAGCTCAGATTTAGATAGGATGGATGAAGCACTATCTCTCCAGATTCATATTATAAAACACACATACAAATTTAATGCGGTGTATGTAAGCCTTTTCTAACTCCAAGAGAATGAATCTTAACATAGAACTTCAAAGACAAAAAAGCTGTTGCTTTCACTACGTATGATTAAATTGCAGATCATCTTGACCCTATTCCCATACAATTCTCAGCATTAATTCAGGTCATGTTTAAAAAGTAGTTGCGAGGATAATATTTTTTCCTTCCATCAGTCCTGCTTCAGCAGCCTCATCTTGCAGCTCTTAGGTTAACTGCATCATGCACAATAGATAAACAAATACAGAGTTGATCCTTTAAGAAACGCTACAGTAACTTTATCTGCTTTTTTATACATTTTGTTTTTTACTTGGTATTACACAGTTTACTTTTTTTGTGATTTTATTTTCATTAAATCATTCTGAAGGATAAGCAAATGCAGCCTCAGGTATTTGATCACCACTCTAATCAGAGCACAGAATGCTAAAGCTTATGAGAGTGCTAGCTACAGCCAACTATAACTTGACTAGGCTACCACCAAATGAGTTAAAAAGCAGTCACTGAAAGTTGATTTTTGTCTTGGGTGCATATCTCATTTGAGAATTTTTTCTTTTTAATGGATGCACCTATAGATGTTGCTGCTACACTAAATCAAACAAAGATCAGGGAAGAAATAAGTTCAAAGCAATTACTTCCATAAAGTGCACAAATGCACTTGCAAACATGCAGCTCTAATTTCCTGATTCTCACCTTCTCTTTCCTATTGCACATCAAGGATGGAGATTAAAAGCTACTATGGAAATACCAGTAACAAGGAACTATCTTACAGTATTAACTTAGAGTATGAAGATTATTCATTCCTCCGAAAATGAACAAAACCATCCGAAAGTACTTTAGAAGTGTTCCTTAATACAGGAAATGGCTGGCTTCCTTTATAACAAAGGGAGCTTAATTACCACACTTCTGGGAGTACCCAATAATTCTAAAATAATAGAATCAAGTTGAATAAAACAAACATTCCTACATCTGTCCAAAACCTATAAGCAACGATTTATAGACACAAAAATGAAGGAGGTTAAAAATGAAATCAGATTTTTTTTTCTCATACAAACACTAATAAAGTTTTATTTTTTTTAATCAAAAAGAATTCAAGATGTAAAGATGAACTTATTTGATCAAGAAACTCATCATTTGATTTGAATACTGATTTTGAAAAAATAAAGGAAGAGTTAAAACTCAAAAGAAAAAAAAAAAAGGTTGCACAACAATTCCTTTTCCATTCCAACAGAATGGAAATTGAATTCAGGCAGCTTTAGGCTAAGGAGAAATGACTTAAGTTACTACTACTGCCTTTTTCCTGTTGGTCTTTAGCTGCTTTGAGGTATTTGCATAAAAATATCATGTATGCAAAATACGAACTCTGTTACTGGTGGCCAGGGATATTATTTCTAGTCACAAAACAAAATTGATTTGAGACTGTGCAGCCAATTTAATTAGGGTTTGATTCTGTCGTTAAAAATCAATGAGATCCCAGAACACTTTAGTCTTAACTGATGCCTAATGTTACAGATGGAAAGAAATAATAATTACAATGATAATTATAACAACATCAATGATATCAAAGTAAGATTTTATTAGATTAAGTGGGACTTGAGCTCAAAGCCTAAGGAGCACTCAGACCTCAGAGAAATGTTGTACTGCCATTGGTATAAGCCATAACAGTGGTTTCAATGTTGAAATTATCCATGCCTGCAAGATCAGTGATTTAGGTGTGCCTGTGCACATTGCATTAACATCTCTGTGAGAAGAAGTATCCCTGAAATGGAGAAAACAGAATACTAAATGCACTGCACATTGAATGTCTTCTAATTTGCTTTATTGCACACACGCATAAGGGGAATGAATCAGAATGTGTCAGGGTTACAGCAATAAGAAAATCCCTGTTTTCTTTTTTCATTTCAGTTACTGATTACTGTAACTTAACATAAAAAAAGTAAAAGAAGAAGAGAATTGAGAGAAGAGCATCATTTCCAACAAATCTTCGTACTTATCACAGAGGAGAGTAAGAAACAAGGACAGTAATTTACTTTTACTGAAACAGGGAAACATGGCCATTTATTTTCATAAAAATTTCATCAGTATTATATCTTGGGTTTTGTTGTTGTTGTTTAATTACTGAATTGCTGATATATTTAGTTTTCTAACAGCTGTACTGTCGCTTAGAAAGTTCTCCTCATTTCTGCAGTCTTGCTAAACTCTTCTGCTGGGGCTAGCTTGGAAAATTCCCAAGTCCTTTTCATTCTGCACTTCAGGTGGATGTCCTGTTTGCCCTTGCTGAATCCTTGGAGGCCTCTCTAATTTTCCATTCTCCCCAGTGGAATCTCTAGATAATAAAATGCATGATTCTAAAATTTCTTCTTTCTTCTGTGGAAACTGAGAACTGACAATTTAACAAATTTCCTTTATAGAAGCACAGGCTTTTTTTCTGAAAAAAAATTGAATTGTGCTCATTATTTTTCTTTGAAAATGTATGTATTCTTGGAGCAGAATTTTAATATTTGGCAGAAAGCAGTTGTTTAACAACTATATACCTATTGCTACTGCCAGGAATTTAAGAAGGAATTAAGGCCATTTAATTTTGGTGCGTGATGGTGGAAGAGGAGAGATGTAGGAAGCCAACACATGTGCATGATGCACACAGGGCATCTCGCAGTTTGACACTTGGCAGACTGTGGCTGCTTCAGTCTCTCCTCATGCCTGTGCTTGAGCAATTGGGCTCACATCTGCAGCCTTAACTCCTGCAGAAATTGTGTTATCACTACTGGGGCAGGAAAGCTGCTCTGCATCAGGAGAAGAGACCATTTATTTCCCCTAGTTAACCTATTCTTGGACTGATTGAAATGAAAAAGTCCTGACAAATATTAAGTTTGAAGACTTTTAATTTGCTCTTATGGTCTTGCCCTGAGGACAAAAGCACCATGAGCACAATGGCAAGCCCAAAATCCCAGGGCTAACGCTGCCTCCACATTGACTGGGCACAGGGGAGCAAACCGATGCTGAGCTCTCTACACCCCAGCCAACTACCGTTAATCACAAGGCTGCAGCATGAAAGCTGGAAACACCACAGCATCAGTTATGACCCTGGACAATAACAAATAAACCAGAAATTTCCCATAAATTTAATTCAAACTGCATTTTTCAGAAGATAGTTTGTGTCCAAGAAGACAAAAATGTTTATCAGATTCAAAAGTAAGCCTACTTACTGTCTTCCGTATCTCACTTTCTGATAAAATCATAGAATGGCCTGGTTTGAAAAGGACCATAATGATCATCTAGTTTCAATTCCCCTGCTATGCCTTTTTAACAAATTATGAAACTGTGAGTTTTCTTTGCAATTCCTTTTCCAGAACAGAGCAATTAAAAGGTATTATACAACTGTAGCTGTCTAATGGATTTCATGCCAAAAGAAAAGGAATAGAAAATAATCCCCAATCTTGGGATCAGTTAGATCCCTCTAAGGTAACTTCTTTGACCCTATTCATCTCAGCTGACCAATTCAGGCTATTAGTCCTATGATACTGGCTACCAACATTTAACAAGCTTCTCTGCATCAATAAAATTATCTCTTTTAGAAAAATACACAGATCTCGACATTTCCAACATTCCAGCTGTAGCATGAAAGCAAAGATACAAATACAGGTGTCAATGCAATGAGGCAGTAAGTTTCCTGGTCATTCTTACACGCCTGAAATTTATATGTAGGAAAAAAAGCAAGAAAGAAGTAGAAAAACAGGAAAGGTACAACATCTGCCTAAGGCTATTTCAGTAATTTATTCACCTTTGCCTAGTTCGCAGCTCCTCTTGCAAACTTTCTAAACGTTCTAATCCTTTTTGCACACGAGGATGAAAAATGAGCAGGTGCTCCAGCTAATGTACCTTGTTTTCATAATCTGCATACTCAAATGTGCTTCCAGAAATGTGAAAGATTTAAGTCAACAGTGAACACAAGTGATCTCCTATGTTGTAGCACCAGAGGTTCTGAATAGTATGCAAGATTGTTGACTTCTATTACACGCTGCTAAAAGTTAGCTACACAGCTTGATACTGTGGGCAACATGCTACAACTCTACAAAATTCCTTTGTTGGTTGTTGTTGGTTTTTTTGTTTTTTTTTTTTGTTTTGTTTTTTTAGCATTTTGAAAGGGTGTTTTTACTTTTTGTGCAGTGGGCTTTAATGATGATCTACAAAATTTACAGTAATAATAAATACAATTTTATCCCTTCTAGCCTTCAGTTTTCAGTCCTCTCTTTAATCATGCGCTTCAATGACCATTTACTTGGTTAATTTCGCTGAATTATTAAATTGAGCCACAGAATATTGCACTTTTATCAGTGAGCTTAGAAAGGTAGCTCATTTACAGAACTTTAATAACTTTGAAATAGACTTTTTTTTAGCCAGGAAATCTTATAAGAACGTTCTACAACATTTACCATAGATTGGATGGCAGACCTTGCTTTTAGGTGGTAATTGAAATATAGTATTTTATTTAATAAACATCATTGTTGTTACAATCACATACATATTCATTGCAATACGCAAAGAAAAAAAGCTTCAGATTGTGACACATACATTTAAACTCAAATATGCTCCAGGATTTCAGTGTTTTCCATGTGTGTCACTTCTATGTCAGGCTACACCTAGCTTAGCCACCCAGCCCAGAGAGCATTAATTCACTCCACTCCTAGAAGTGGTTGCAGAGTTTCCATGCTGCCCATTGGCGCTGCATGGAGAGGTCAATGGAGAGCTCAGGGTTCATACAGCAGCAGTGCAGTGGGAACACAGAAGCAAAGGAAAATAGAGAATAGTTCTGGGATGTTTTAGGGCAGAAAGAGGAGTGGAATTAAAGAGAACAGTGAATATCACAAGTAAAAGGCACTTAGAGCAGCTGGGAAAAAAAGTAGGATGTATAGGAAGAAAAAGGATCAAGTGAATGCCCATGGAAAAAAGATAAAGATTGACAGTGTGTTAGAAAAAGACAATTCTGTCTTTCTGTCATAGAAAAATGAGAGTATAAAGGGAAAAAGCAAACAAGCGTAAAAGAAAAAAAGGTGGAAGTATCTTAAGGAACATTTTCTTGGCTGTGGAGCAGCCAACATGGGATTACCAACTGCAGAACAACAGAGGGACACTGCAAGGGGAGAAAAGCACATGGGAGGTTAAAGGATTCAGCAACACAAACATAAGTAGAACATTTCCTTTGCTCTCTCCCACCACCCCCAGTGAAGCAGGTACTCTGCAATGAGACATAAGTTAAAAAGGACTTCCATCAGTACATTCACCATGTGACGGAAGTGGTACATGACTCAACTGTGGAGTCATAGTCAAGTAAACTTGCACATTCACCCTCTTCACTGCTCCCTCAGACAGATTCCAAGGCTCTGATTACCATTTCTGTTTCTACTGCAGCAACTGAGCCTGCTGGAAAATCAGAGAAATAACCAGGGAAAAAGATTTACTCAGGCAATCTGAGCAGCTTAATTCCTCCCTTCTAAGCAACTATTCATCATCTCTCAACTGGTTGATTCCCAAAAGAGGTAGATACTTATCCAGGTGACCTAGAGCAACTTTCATGTTTCTAAACTTACTTATTAGTTGTCCTCCATCCCAATCTGTAATTCACCTGTTATCCATTGAAGATGTCAGAGTATTAAAATGTTCAAGTATGTTTTATATAGCCATAAGATTTTGCTCTTAAAAGTATGTGAAAATAATGATAACCATATTAACAGGCACTAGCAAAATAGCAGATTTTGCCTGTGTGTTTATTTTATTTTAAATCTTGTGTCATAGACATCACATTAACTGACTGTAACAAATAGCTATTAACAAAAATAACTCTGCCAGACATGGGATTAATAATCACTACTGCAGTTCACACTGATATTAAATATCCCAAACATTATTAAATATGTTGGAGTGAGCTTCTCAAAAAAATATCTGTTTTAATCTTAGAGAGGATTATTTGGATATGAGGTTTGCATTTAGTGTTTCCTAGTCCCAAGAAGGGAGAGAGTTATCATTTTTAATGCTGTTTTTTCTTCCCTGAAAACTCCCCAGATAGTGGAAAATAGAAGATACAACAACTTCAAATCATCTTCATAGAATAAAGGGGGAATTTACAATATGTAACAAAGCAGAAATCCCAACAGTAGTTCAAGTATGTTACAGTAAGACCACATGGCTCAATGCAGCATAGTGGTGGTGGTGGTTCAGGACCTGAAGGCAATGTAACTACATTTTCTCAGTATTACACTTAAGGTAATTAAACTACCTCCCAGAAGAATTTACCAGCTTCACTGGGACTGATTTCAGTTCCAAATAGGCGGGTTAATAAGCAGCTCAGAAACCCATGGATAGGAGTCCAAAGCACAGTGTGGACAAGCACAAGGTTTGGTTCTGGGTGGTTTCTGCTTCCAAGGAACTCAGAGAAAGAAGATTTAAACCAATGCAGACAAGTCTCAGTCTCCTGATCCTAACACTTCAGACCAGAAAAACAAGTTCCAGTGAAGAATCACCCAACACGAGCATCTCCTGGAAAGCAGAACTTGCTTCTAGCCAGAAATTTGTGTTGTTGACCAATTGCTTGGCAAATGTGAAAGCATTTTCAGCAAGATCACATTCTGACAGCAATAGTCTACAGTCTTCCCAGCATTTTATCACTAAATGCAGTCAGAGCAGCTTTGCATTGAACAGCACGACATGGTTTTGAGACTTCAAAGTTGTCTCTCGTGTTGTAGGCTTCATTTGGATTCTTCCTCTTTCCCTGCATCTTTGGGAAAGAGCAAATGCTCAGAAATACTCTTCTCACTGCTGGATCTAGCAAGCTTCCTATGTGCATCATGCCCCAGTTCCTGCCAACTTATATATTACATTATGCAACATCCACAGGGAGGCAAACACTGAATCATTTAAGTGCCTGTCCGCTAAGAAAGAAGCTCTAATGTATTCTCAGCCAACGATGACAGCAATATTTTATCAGCTATAGATATTATGGTTTGTTCCATGGGTTCACACAGGTTCATATTGCAAGGGCTTACCCCATACTGTTACCAATTCACACTGCTTTATTTTGAAGAAACAAGTAATTGCCAACCCATGTAAAAAAAGATTCAGCATTTGAAAACAGTTTTTTGTTTTTTTTATGTGAACACATGAATCTGGTAAAGCATTAGAAAATTTTCAGGGAGAACTCATGCCTAAAACTCAACACATGCATAAAGACTGTTGGAAAGTGTTCTAGCAGGGAGAGTTCATATCTGCATCTGTTAATGCCACTCCATGCCTCAGTCAGAACTCTCAATTCAGGGAAAGTTTTAGACTGTAAAGACAGTCATTTTCAGAAGCATTTTGGGAGAGCATCTCTGTTGTACAGTTTGGTTATAAAATGGATTACAATCAATAGCATCTAAATCATGATCAGACACAATTGCAGTTTTAGCAAGCGTACACAGCTCTTCACACGCGTATTCAATTAAATAATATATCCACACAGCTTAGTATTCATATCGAATAGCATGTCTGGCCACCCATCAAGATCAGTAATTCCATTATAGAAATTGTGTCAATTTCATTCACACTATATTCTTTGCAAATTTATTTAGGTCACCTGTTTTAAGCTTACAAAAAATCTAGAAGATTTTTCCTCCAATTAAGTTAGCATTCATTACATGAATGCAGAGGATACCTGTGAAGGACTATCAGAAGGACTTTAAAGCAACCAAATAAAATAAGAAATCAAACTCTACATAGCCTGACTTTTTTATACATACATTTTAAGGGAAGCTTTATAAGAGTGAATTCATGAACATGGCACAATTGGGAAAAAAAATTAAAAAAAGAGGCCCTTTGTACAGCTATTAAGAATGACTTTAGTCATTACACAACTACAGCTTATGCCATTCACCATGAGCTGTTTGCACAAAGGACCCACTGAATGCCCCTTTACCCTTGGGACAAAGCACCCAACTTATCACATTCAGATCACCCATGTAACCCATGATTCCCATTTTAAGTGGTGATGGAAAGATAAGAAAACGTTCTTTGTAATCTAGTGTAAAATTCTGAAAAGGTTACACTTTTAGTGCGTTTCCAATTTTTTAAAGCCATTCAATGTTTTCTTCTAATTGAGCAAATTCAATTAGATTCTGATCTCTGGCAGTTTATTAAGTCTTCTTGCTGTTGAATTGGAGAGCACGTTCCTCTGAACTGCAGATAAAAGTAGACATTGAACTTCAACAGCACCTCTTTCAAGTAAAAGTACAAACTAATAACACCTGGACAAAGTGCTTAGGAGAATGTGTCAATAAATCCAGCACATCATCCAGTTGGCACCGAGGGTTACCAAAGCAGTTTTATAGTAAATAATGCTACAGCCAGAGCAAGATAGATAGTGGCATCCTCAGGACAAAATGATGTGACATGGGCTCAATTATGCAGCAAACACTTTCGAAGGGATTTCTGGAATTAAGTCCCATCGGCATACTGGGGCAACCAAGGCTACGTGGGCCAGGCAGCATGCTGAGGTGGGGAAGATAAACTATTTTAATCAGTGCAAAGAAGCTGGAAGACACCAATTGATGCAGAGCATCAACAAACTGAGTCATTCCATGACAGCACCACGGAAAAAAGGCTGGTACTGGAGGGCACTTGACTGACAGCATTTTACAGCTATGGTATGGCAAAGCCCAGATTTCTGTTTGTTGCAGGTTCATCTCCAAGGCAACTGAACTAGGAATTCCTGTGGTTCTTCCAATGTAAAGACAGGACAGTTCATACAGGACAATTCAGCCATAGACCTCCAGATACCAAACATACAGGAAAGCTAGCTTCCTACTTCAGCCTCTCCAGGTAACTTCTTCAAATCTGAAGAAATTAAATCAGGCTTTGTGTATCATTGAATCATTAAGGTTGGAAAAGATCTTTAAGATCATCTAGTCCATCTGTCCACCTACCACCAATATTGCCCACCATGCACAACCATGCCACTCAGCGCAATACCTACCTTTTCTTTAAACACCCTCAACGATAGTGACTCCACCACTTCCATAGGCAACCTGTTCCAGTGCCTAATCACTCTTTTTGAGACAAAATTCTTCCTAATATGCAAGCCATACATACCCATAGGCATGCCCTAGTCAAATGGAGTTTTTTTTTTTGTTTTCTGCTGTTTGGAGTGAACCTTCTTCATGGTTTCTAAACCCACAGCAGTTTTGTACCACATTCACAATCTAGAGATTCTTCTCAGAGGCTTTGTAAATCTGTAAATGTGGCAGTTTGGCCTTTTCCCCTTATCAGGATGTAATGTTCATTTGTTTTTACAGTGCTTAACTTAAAACCAAAACAAATAGATAAGTAAAGTAAAATCCATATTTCTTGCTTGACCAATTGGCAAAAAAAAAAAAAAAAAAAAAAAAAAAAAAAGATGAAGCAATGCATCTTTTTCCATTGCCAATTGGACTGAAGTAATAAAGTGATTTTCTCCTTACATCGCCCCTGGAGCTTCAAAATTGCATATCTCAAATGGAAAACAGCAAAATAATATATTTCTGGAAACAGGTAATGAATTATACATTTGCAAAGGATAAATTCTACCAGTGTGACAAATTCAGACACATCATCTCAATAATCATTTGTTATTATTAACAACTACTTGTTTGTCACCTGTTTGTACATGGACAGACATCTCTCATTTTGATATTTCCCCTCATCACTCCTTTTTTATCTCCCTCAGCCTGACACTAAAAAAATTGTCTAAAACCATTAACATTACCTGCAGGTCCTGGCCATATTACCAGAGCTAGCCCTGAAACTTTGGCCTTCTGACAGCAAACACAGGTGTATCTCCAGGAACATCATAACTTTTTTTGTAAGCTTTCAACATCTTCTCTCTTATAACAGTGAAAATACAGATTCAAGTATTGGTGTAATGTGAAGAGAATATATATACTTTTTTTTTTGGTACACTCTAGCTTTAGAAACAATGCCACAGTTATCAATATATTAATAAACTGCAAGCTATTTAAAATATATTTATTATTTTAATAAATCATAGCAGAGTAAAATGAATTTTAAGCAAACTAAAATCAAAAAAGTTTGCACAACCTTTTCAGAAGCTTTAGAATAAGCACATCAACTGTGTAAGTAATGATAAGCCACTAGGAAACTACACCTGAGAAGCACAATCACAAAGCTGTACCTTGAGCACTATTAAAGACAAGCTCTTGGAAGCCACATCTGGAAAGCATTATCAGGAAATTATCTTAATTAAGAAAATACAAGAGTCTTAAAGGGAGGCCAATCAGACATAGGAAAAGGGATCAAACACCCTAAGCACAGAGGTGCAAAACTCTAGAAGCTGTCCATCACAGCTTAAGCAGACAGATCTCCATACTGCGAGCAATTAGCCCTACTAGTTTTGTGGTGAGCTGTGCTTGGGAATCAGAATTAGAGAACTGGTCTCTGATATCCTGTATTGCTATACATCATCACACTGCCTTACCATCAGTGAAGAGAAGCCCTACCAAAGCCTGTTTGTGGCCCATTATCTTGTCCTTGTGGCAAGGCGGTTTGGATGCAGAAGTATTCGTGTGGGGGAGAAAGGGCATAAAGAAAAATGACAGCTCATTCCTCACTGAATCAAGTCTACTTTGTTCTTGCTTTCCCAGCCTGTATTTCTATTAGATTACAAGCTAACTTCTCAAATTTTGTGGTTTTCCTCCTCTGAAAGTAACATACTGTACTAAAATCTTTCTGATGTCTGAAAGACTTCTGCCCTTGTAAGGCAGCCTTTGGGAAACACTAATTTCTAGCATAAATTTTCACAGGAAGTGCTTCACCACTGAAAGAGTCTTTCAAGGCATGATATTAAACCTAAATCTCTAGAATATTTACTTCCTGTTTATAACTTTACTACTCACATATTTTAGTCACAGAACAGACAAAATTGACTTTTCAGCATCACTAAGGGTAGAGGGCTGATTCCCGATCACCAGACAGTACTTTCACCTTTAGACCATACTTCACTTCCTCTCTACAGCAGTTAATAAAAGTGACTGATGAGAAAACAAAATCCTTCCTCTCTGCTGACTAAAATAACGCAGAGCATGCAGCATCTTCATCATGCAGCATCCCTGTTGTGCTCATGCTTATGAAATCCTGTGGTCTATGTGATGCACACTTTTCTTGAAGACTTATATTAAATCTGCCCCATCACTTCAAAGATCCTTCTCACAATCTACCCACATGATGAACCTGCAGTATCGAAGACGTGAATTTTTAAAATACTCTACTATTTCATATCCAGCTTACATGCTGAGTAGGTAGCAGTTAACACTGGAAATAGAGCACATAAATTTAGCTAGACATTTACTATAAATGCCGACAAGAATCAAAAGCGGGTGGTGGGAGGGGGGGTTAAATCACTGCAAAAGCACCTAAAAATACATTCCAGAAAGTGTGAAACCATACTTAAAATTCTCAGGCTATTTGCCATAGTAGCCATAGCTCAGTGAGTTCAGGCTCAGCCAGAACGTCTGGTGTTGGCCACATCTTTCCTAGGCCCCATGAGTTATAGGCTCTGTATGAAACAATGTATGATTGGACAAAACAACAAATGCAGGAAGAACTGGACCTACAGTCAATCAGAAATGCTACTCTCCAGTTTCCTTCCTTTTATTTCAACTGTAGCACAGAGCCATCTCAACATCAAGCTGCTCACAACACAGTTCTGTAACACTGAAATGGAAGACAACATAACAGCTTCCACCATGCTGTTTTCTAGTTTTCAAATTAATACATCGGAAATGTACATCAGGGAAGAAATGGTTTTGCTTAAAAGGTATAATTTGAACCATTTTCCCCATTTAGTCAGACAACAGATTCACGTTAACGGCCTTAAGAGCTAAGTGCAACCTATACATCTGCAAGCTTATAGTCCATGTTATAAAACGGAAAATTATTGGTTTAACAGCTATGAAGTTATTACTTAACAACATAATAATTTCAGGAAAAAGCATCTGCTAAATGCTTTCAAAAACAATCTTTATTAGAAAGGGATTACTGCACTTTCTATTCTGAAAACATTTTTACAAATACTTCACATTTACTACATGTTAAATGTGCCTGTGTATTTTTAATAGCTTCCTGTCTGTGGTGTTAAAATACATTGCTGCTTACAAGCCACAGTTTAAGCAGCAGCTTAAGTTAAAACAGCATTACAGAAGGAATACTTTGACTTCCAGTTACACATTACAGCTGTATCCTGGAATTACATCAGTGATGCAAACAGGAGCTGAGACTCGTCCTTCCAATAGTTTTAATTTGAATTTAAGGAAGGCCTATAAACTTCTAATTCAAACTGTCCCTATTTAACGAGCACTGATGGTAGTTCTCTATCTCTGCTTTTACAATGCCTTTTACAGACACTGAGGAAGACATTTCATGAGAAGAAATTGATGACATAACCAGAGCTCTTTGTTTTGCAGAGGTCAAGTAGTTATCTTAAATTCTCATCTACATTCCACTTCTAAATAGGAAGAATAGCTAACATACTCTTGAGTATCAATCCTAAGAGGAAAAACTTCACGTTATTTATAGCCAGTTCTATTTTACTGTTTAAAAAACAAAAAAAAACAAAAAAAACTCAAGCAAATCACACTCAGGCTTAATATTTAATATAGGCTAACTCAAAGAATTGGAATTTATTCCATACCACCATGATAGCGCTATTTACTGCTGATAGTATGGATTACAGCAAAGCATCTTGAAAGAGAAGAAGGGAGAAAACCAGTAAGAGGTGGGAGGCAACCAGACTACAACAAAACCAGGAGATTCTGCTCATAACTGAAGAGTAATAAAACAAAGCAGAATGAAGTGAAGCCATCACCTCACCATCTGTGTAATCAAAGAATATTAGGATGTTATAATCACAAAATAAACAACAAAGTTAGGCAAAGCAGACTGTGGTAACAAAAGAAAATAAATAGAAGGCTTACCCCTATCCTGGGCTCACTCACAAAACACCAGTAGAGGCGATCTCCAGAAGAGATCCTTCCCCACTGCAGCTCTTAAATAGGTCTAGGAGGAGTGCAGCCAGGCTCCACCCCTTCCGGCAGCACAGGTGAATTGCCTTCACCTGTGCTCCTCTGGCTGACTCATGGCTCGCCTCAGGTGATCAATCAGAGGTTCAGGCCGTGACTCAGCAGTTCCCACACACCATCAAAACATAGCTGCCTTATCAGTCATCCTGATGGTCCTTCAAACTAGACTAAAGTGCCAAAGCACAAGTATTCAGACTTCAGAGACATGGACTGGATTTCCCATTATTCTTTTCAATTGCTGGTCTCCATCAATATAAGAAATTGGAAATCTGCCTGTCTGATAATTCACATCAATATAAGCAAACACTGATGTCACCTTCCACTATTACAAAACATAACAGAAGCTGAGCAGGATGCTAAGGCAACAGTTTCCATGGGCAAAACTAAGCTGGAGCACTTCAGTCTTACTCTTTTCCAGGTGAGGCAAAAGGCTACAATTGTCTTCCATCACATCCCTATTAGAAGAACAGCTATTCCAAGTGCATTACACTTCTAAGGAGCCAATATTTTCTTATCAAAGTCAACACTTCTGAAGTAATAGTCTGTCACACTAAAGATGGCATATAAAAGTGCTTCCATAAATGAAAAATGAGGCAAAACCACTATGGCTTTCTTGAAACATAAATCATCCTACATGCATTCACTCATCCACATGTATACAGTGCTACAGAAATCTGCCTTAATCTCTACTTGTAATTTAATAATAAGCTATATGATAATATATATAAGTAATAAATTCACATTTGGAAACTACCAATTTTATTCTATTTTATGAATTATTTCTATTTTATGAAATCTACTGTTTTATTGTGTGTTTCCACTGAAGGAAAACTTCAGTCTTAGACTTAAGAAATTAAACTTTAAAAAAGCATTATTGAAAAAAACAGAAGCTTTGATCTTACTTCACATTTATCCAAGACTGTCTTTGATGTTTCATTTCTTATAACCCTGCAAAAGCACAGAACTACCTAACATCATTAAAGTGGATTAATATGGAGTGACAAAACCATATCAGTGTTACAGGTTTTATTTCCCTGTAAGGATTGTGCTGCTAACAAACATACACGAACACAAGGAAATTACTTGTTTCTCCAAAATTCCTTCAACTTTTCCATATAGCTGTGCAAAATGTAATTTGCAGTGACACGAAAACTCAACACCTTCTGCTACATACTGTAGCATCAAGTATTGAAGATTTGTTTGCCATGTTACCTACTTTTACAATATTGTATTTTTGCTTTCAGATGAAAAGTTAAACTAAGAATACTAATCACAGAATATTTTGGGTTGGAAGGGACCATTAAGATCATCTAGTTCCAACCCTCTGTTATAGGCAGGGACACCTCATTCTAAACCAGGTTGCTCACACCATCCAGCCTGGCCTTGAATGCTTCCAGGGAGGGGGCATCCACAACCTCACTGGGCAACCTGTTCCAGTGTGTCACCACCCTCACAGTAAAGAATTTCTTTCTAACATCTGCTCTAAATCTGCCCTCTTCCAGTTTAAAACTGTTTCCCTTGTCCTGTCATTGCATGCCCTTATAAAAAGTTCCTCCCCAGCTTTCATGTAGGCCCTTCAGGTACTGGAAGGCTACTATAACATCTCCTCAGAGTGTCTCTTCTCTAGTCTGAAGAGCCTCTGCTCTCTCAGCCTGTCCTCATAGGGGAAGTGCTCCAGCCCTCTGATCATCTTCATGCCCTCCTCTGGACCTGCTCCAACAGCCTACTCGGGACATCTAAAATTAATAACCAGTGTTCAAATTGTGCTGCGCATCTCTCTCCTTATGAGTCTTAATTCCTTCTTTCTCTGTAAGACATTTACAATACATTCCACCTTTACAGCTATTAGTCTTGCCTTTGATACTGGCTCAGCAGACACCCTTCCCTTTTCCTGGGGGAAGGGGACAGCACCAGATTTCTGCTGCTACCTCTCCCCAGCACAGTAATGGTGGGAAGAGCCAGGGCTCTTATTATGAACATCTATGGACAGAAAGCTGTAATGTCACTGCTGGAAGACTGCTGCCCACTCTGGCCCTGGGCAGCAAGCCCACCAACACTTCAGCTGAGTAAAAACAGTTGTCATCCTGAGGCTGAGGAAACTAATAACATAAGTTACAATAGATCTGTTTCAATAATGCATAAATTCCTGCACCTCTTCAGCTGTTCAGCCAGAGGCTAGCATGGAGTCTACTACTTTCAACCATACTCTTTCCATTTCAAATTAGATTCTGACTGGTCAGCCCTGTCTAATTACTGCAAGTTTTGCAATAGTCCCATTGTAATGAAAGTACACCTGCTACACCTAGAGTGAAATAAAATATGACCACTAAAATATGACCACTTCTTTTTCCTCTCCAAGTACCACCTCAAGACGTCTCCCCAGATAAAAATTTTCAAATTGAGAACACAACTGGTTCACTTCTCTCCCAGCTCCATCACCAGTAATTCCTGCTTGCTCATGTTATACACAACATTGCTCCAAGTAAGTACAAGCTGTTGCTTTGAGCCAGCAAATAAAACAGTGCAAACTGACATATCTCAAAATTTTATTTATACCTTTTGCAGCTTCTTGACTTCATTTCTCAGAGTTATCACATTAAAATAATGAGCTGATAATGAATTGCAAGAAATGTGCAACTAGCATTGTTACATTGCACTCTGAACCCCCCAATCCTCATGAAACCCTCAAGACTGGCCTTAATCTTCAAGTGCCTCCATGTGATTTATTAAGTTACAAACTTTCTGACAGAAAAGCAGATATATGTTTCAGTATTCTTGTCTCTAAATAGCTTTCAAGCATTTGGGCAGCACACTGGTGTGGAATTTGAATGTGCTAAATTAGGTCATGCAACCAGAAAGATAGATATTGTTAATTCATTGCTTTTCTCAGCCTAGAGACATTAAGTACTGCAACAGGAGATCAAAGTCTAGTAACTCTGGTCATAGAGCACTAACTGCAGCTCTTCTGCACCAAGACATCCTCAACTCAAGCAGGCAACCGCTTCGAAGCAGCTGAATTTCCCAATGCTAAGATATACATGTATTCCCTCTCCGGCTGCTACAGCTCCAGCACCACTTCCCTATGGGCTCACTCCCTCTTCTCAAGTATTTCACAGCACACACATCTCCATTGCTGCTCTTACTTCAGACAACCAAGTACCAGAGTTTGGGTACTTCATGGAAGTAGTAATTGAGTTTTTCCAGCAACAGCAATAAAGCCCCCCAGTAGGATTGCCAGGTGCAAGTATATGGAAAAGACAACTAGTAAGCACAGGCTCCCTTACTGAACAAAAGAGGAACAAAGCACATCAGAGTTTATGTTCCACTTCTTTACACTAAAGTAGTCAGGGGTTGAAGTGAAGGTATAAAATAGGAATCCTCTAGAAACAAAGTAATAAAATAAAAATTCAGGTAATCAAATTACTTATCATTTGTAGGAACTTGGCCTTTAAAAAACAACAACAACAACAACACATTTGAGCTATTATTCTTATCCTATTTCTTAATAAGACATCCTAGTTAACTTCAATACAAGGATAAATATGTTGCTCTTATCTATATTTATTGATGCATACCTTTACTGTACCCTACTTAATAAACTTAAGGGTTCCAGTCAGAACAGATTTATATAAGATTTACCTAAATTATGCTCTCAGTCCTTTAATTATGCCAGAATAAATGGTAGCTTTCAATAAATTTGAAATTCACCTTAACATCTTAAATATGTCAAGCTTCCAGGGACCGCAGAGACTGAAATATATGCTTTAATTTACTCTGAAATGCTATGTTTTCTAAATTTTCTTTGAGTAATTAAAGCTACAGACATCAACACCTTTTCATCTGCTTTTTTTTTTTTTTTTTTTTTTTTTTTAATGGAATAATGATTAATTTGGGCTGGCTTGTCGCTCCTGAAATTTATGCAGAATCAATATCATATTTAGCCCATTGCACAGAGTTGTGCGGGCTGTTTGTACACCCTAGTGGAGAAAGCTGGCCAGTGCACTCTCCCAAAAAAAATCCTACAGAACAAACTGCTCTATTAATAAACAGAATACTACAATGCAAGCCACGGAAAGAAGCAAAATAATCATTTGGGCAGACCAGCAATATCAAGACTTGTGATGGGTGAGTTAATATGAAATGAGGCCGAAACTCTGGAGTTCAAAAGTGCATGACTTGAGATAGCAGAGTAATGAAGTCCATTTTACCTTTACCCCACATCAACATGATTTGGATCTATATGATTCTCAACCAAACGTGGTGACAAATTCTCCACCTCCTATTGGAAGGAGCAGAGATTTGCTCCATCTGAAAGGCCACAGCACAGCTTAGGTTCACTGCTTGCTACAGATGAGTAAATCTGCAAAAGAAATATGCGTATACTCTTCCAGATGTACCATCTGCATATTCTGGATCAAACAACCCTAGAAGTAACATCAGAGCATCTCCTGTGAGCACTGCAAGGTTGCACAGCCAGTGCCTTCATCCACAAGAAATAGCCTGTAAGGAAAGAGGCCCTTTGAAGAATACGCAGAGTTCCTTTTGTATCCCTTTAAGCCTATACTTAGTAATGGATAACTTTTATCTGTATGATTAAGATGCTAATGTCTACCACTACATTTGGGTGCCTTTTACAAATGGACAATTCTTTCCCTGCCAGACACGAATTAAAAACAGCTTTCTTATATAATCAGGTTTCTCAGCATTTTGTGTACTATTTTATTTCTTGTCATCAGTTTCTTTCACAACTTCATTCAGACAGGCACTTTTCCAAATCCATCCTATTCTTCACAACTCACAAACAGCTGCCCTACCTCTGTTGGCCTTGATCCACAGTAATATGTTGAAAATTGAGATCCATTTTTCTTTCCAGACAGGGTGAATGGTTATCTGAAGTGAAAAGTTTCATTTCCCAGCATCTTTCATTGAAACTATCACCCGATAATTATACTGAATGTAAAGTAACCATTCATCAAATCCATAATACATCAATTTATCATGGTGATTCTCTCCTTCATGTGAAACGGGAGGACAAAAAAGAATCAGTCAAACCAAACACTATCACATCATAAAGTTTAAAAAAACTAAATGGATAAAATGCATTTTCCTCACATGGCAGAATGATTGAGGTCCTATAAATGTTAAACTGCCTTCTGTCATTATATGAGATGATTTTAATCTCTCATCCTGACAATTCAAGCCAGCATAAATTTACTGACAATTTAAAAGTATTAAATGTTATTTGACTCCTCAGTGTGGGTAGTAAATAAGATTTTTCACTCTCATGCTACCACACTCAATTTTGTTCAAGTAATATTTAAGAGGAAAAATCTTGCACCCCACAAACAAATCCATCTAAATAGACCCCGTTAGCTGAAGATAAACATGCATATATTTACTTAAGCAATCTCAAACCCTCAGCAACTTCTGAAAAAGAAATTTTGACACAGGCAGATTGTGACAGGACAAGAGTAAATGGTTTTAAACTAATAGAGGAGAGATTTAGGTCAGATGTTAGGAGGAAACTGCTTTCTCAAAGAAGTTGTCCAGAGAAGTGGTGAGTGTCCCCATACCCAAAGGTACTTACAGGTTGGATACAGTTTTGGGCAACATGGTCTAATGGAAGGTGTCCCTGCCCATTGCAAAGGGATTGGAACTAGATGGTCTCTAAGGTCCCTTCATCAAGCCATTCTATGATTTCTCCACACAAAATTGTAAATTAGTTGGTAGAATTGTCACTTCTGTCTGGACTACTGTTGCTCAATTTGTGTAACTGTATCTCAGCCTAGCTGAAAAATTAAAACATTTCCAACTGCCTTGATTCTCCATTTTTACCTACTGGAATGGTATCCCCTGAGCAAAGTAAAGATATTCCATATTTTTGCCAAATTGTATTTTTTTCTAAGTATTCAATTCTTTTTATGATCCTTCTTTTGTCATTGTTCTGTCCTCATATGAAGAAGGCCACCACATCTGGCAACAATCCAGCATGCGTGTACTTTGGCTTATATGCTTCTACTATGTGCTTCTAGAAGCAATGCCTGAGGAAGACAGTGAGCATGAAGGGTAGAGGTATGTGGCCAAGCCACAGTAGAAGGCTGCCACATCTCCTAAACTTTGGTGCCAGATCTCCCTATTCTACTCATGCTGTGGAGATTGGAAAGCCTGATTCAGCTAACTCCTGTTTCCCTATGGGTATGTGTTAACGGTTAGTGACAGTCCTTCAGCTAACATTTGTTGGCTTAGTAAGAAAACTCCTGAGCAATTTAAAGAAACATGAGAAACTGTAGTCCCTTGGTACTCCATTAGGGACTCTACACAAAAGTAGGTTTCCTGCAGGGAGGATGCTAGGACCTGAGCCTACCTTAAACATACTAGGATAGAGATTCCTGATTCTCTCATTAATTCTTTCAATCAAAACATGCATCTTCCCACAGCTTCTCCTCTTACCTCTCTCCTTCAGAAAGGGAAAGAATTTATATGTGACAAATGCAGTATGAAACTACTGTAAAATTTCTTCCCAAACACCAGTTACTAAGCTACAGGAAAGCTTATGAAATCAGAATTGATAAAAGGAAGTACATTAGAAGTGCTTGTGTAGAATATTATCAAGGACTGGCATAAAATTCCTTCATTTCCAGAGTTTGGTTATGCAGGTCTAATCCTTCAGTGTAATAAGACGAATAATCAGATACTGATTTTTTGTAAAGTTAAAAATTAATGACAAGAATTCAACAATCTTTACTTTTGCCCAAAGCCTTTCTAATCAATTTATATGCTTAGTGTTCCATAAATTATTACAATATATATTTGAGAGTGGTGCATCTTGTAAAAGCAATGATTACATGAATAAATAATATAGATCATTATATTAATACTTTCTAATAAAGGAGATACTTTGTTACATTAAATATTTGCTGCAATAAAACCTTAAATTAATTTTTTCAATATATCTAGAAAGATACACGCACAAGCATCCTTACACATAGCAACTATGTATACCAGCAAGCAATTACTCAACTGAGTGATCCATCAACTGCATAGAGACAGAAACAAAAGGATTCACAAAGTGGTGACAATATTTCCTTGTCCTGATCTTCTATCTTCTATATTCACACACAGTCCCAACATCAACGGGGATGAAAAGAGTGAAAAATAAGCTGTCAAAAGGGTAAACTACAGTGAGAAAATTTACAGTAACAATGTAGCTTGAGTTAGGAGTACTTTTTCATGGAATCCCCTAATTGCCCCTGGGGTTGTAGCACTGAGTAGGCAAGTCACTCCCAGGTGACCCCAAAGGCACACACGGGGCTGCTAATGAGTGCTCAATCCCACAGACAGTCTACAGCTATGGCCCACAAATACTCTCCAGCTCTTCTTGCTGTGAAGACCATCATGTAGCCATAGCACTTACTTTGGAAAGCACTGTTCTGGCTACCAACATCAGTTACACCAGCACTTGCCCAGCTCTATATTCATAAGTGCATCTTGACTCCTAAGCTCTGCCATTAAACCAGCATTCAGTCACCAAAAAGTGAAAAATAAAAAATAAACATATTTCTGAAAACAGTGCAAGATTTAAGCTTTGTGCCTATCTTGCAGGGTAGGCATTGGAGATAAGATTGCTACTGTCAGATATGCAACAACTAAATCAAAGAATCTAAACACTATCAATTCCAATTTACTATATACCTCTTCTTTTTAACCTAAGTCCTCTTCTTTGCCCTTTCCTTCAATTTCTGGTTGTCCCTCATATTTGCCATGCATTCAACGATTTCCCCTCCCAGGAGTCCTTCAGACACAAGGTAGGAAAGGTATTTACTGCAGCTTTTACATGGCTGAATTATATTTGTTTTTAGACTCAGCAGTGCGTATGTTGTCTTAAGATGTGTGCTTCACTGTGGCAGGGATGCCTTAACAGTAGCTCCAGATTTATAAGGCTACAGAAGAGCAGAGCAATTCCAATTTCAACTTTGTTACACCAGCCCTTTATGTCCTTTCAAAAACAGCTCCAACATCTTAACTCAGCATCAAAATTTCCTTTATCTATTCAAGGCTGATAAACAACTGTTGTAAAAAGCTTTGTTTGGGATTTGTGTGAAAGTGGAATAGGAGGCTGGCAGCTTTGACACGCTCCTGGCATCTCAAAAATACACTCTGGAGGTTGATTAAACCCATAGTGCCAGGTGGATCTCTCCCTCACTTCTCACCCTATGAACACATTTGCTATGACTGCATCTCAGTCCCCTGAAGAATCCCACCTTCCTCCTCAGTCCCTGCTGACACTCAGTATGGAGCTTGTTAAACAGCTGAGAAGCCTTTCACTAATGGACATTTCAAGTAACAGCTTCTTATGAAGATGTAAAGTAGAAGAATACATTTTTACTTGTCAGGATTGCTTTGGAAAAGCGAAATGAGATTTGCATCAAGGGAGATATAGCTCCAAGATCTAGGCACAGTGACATCTCTGCCAGTTGGTAATTTTTGTTTTTAATAGCAACAAAACTAGAAGTACCTAACAATTCCATGAAGACTTTTGCTAAAGCAAAATCATTCGTTACATATTTCATTATATTTGCTTATTTATTCAAAGCAAGTCATCAGTGTCTAAGCAATAGAGCAGCAAGATAAAATTCTCATTACTTCAAAAGAAGTCTAATGTCAACACCTGATGTTCTTTTTCCACACCTAATGTATATACATTTGAAGTCTAAAATAGCTCACTTTACAACAAGACAGCTAGAAGGAACAAAAGTAAACTACTTCAACTTCTACTGACACTGAGCACTATGCATAGTCTGGGGCACTGCAGTATCAGAAGGACATAAAACTATTTTGCAATATATCTTTGAAAACAAAAGAAGACGATATAGGCATCTCAGTGTAGTAGGTGCACACAGCCCATAAAGCAGTTGAGCTTTTGGGATGCATTCCTTTACATTACTTTCTGCCGTGACAAACACATGATACATCACTCCTATTTGCCTCTTAGCAGTAAGAGACACAGCAGAACCAACAACTTCAAAACCGCAAATCTCTCCACTGCCTCTGGACAGTGTCCTCTTTCAGGTTTGGATACAGGTAATGAAATGATTAGCATCTAGCTATATACACATATCTCTTACAGAAAGAAAAATGTTATGTAAAAACTTAAAAATTTAATAGAGATTTACTGTAGCCCAGGCCCTCCCACAGGACCCCAGGACTCTCCCTCCCATCCTCAGACCCAAAATACAGCTAAAGGACTGCCAGGTAACAGCATATGGGGTCACAGGCTTGCACAGCATCAACTGACACTGAAGATGGCAGATTTTTGAGCCAATAAACTGAAAAGTTATTTATATGAAGGAAATGTGCCATTTCTATAACACCTTAATTGCCAATTACAGTCAATATTTACTCATATTTTCAGTTCATTTATGGTTGTCACAGACAATTAAAAATCTAAGTTATTGGCATTTTAGCAATCTAGGGTAAGTGCTATAGATCAAAAATACACATAAGTAAAAAATAATTCCACAGCTACCAGAGTTCAAGTCCAAAGGATTCTGCCTAAGGTATGGTTCTCATTTTCCTAGATCAGGGAAGAGCTGGATACACATACAAGTACTTTTGCTTAGAAAATGATGCTCTGGGAACACAAAGTACAAAGTTGCAGTGACCTGCAGTGCCTTTAAATGAGAAACAGCAAAAGTATGGCAAACTGAAGGCAAGCAAATGATATTGATTTGAAGGCACATTTGAGCGCGCACTGCCTTGATTCAAAATGCTCTACTTATAGTCATTCAACCTTCTTGAACTGAGTGAAGCACAGGTTCCAGAGATTTACTGACCTGGAGCTTAAACAGCCACAAAATATAGAAAGGTGTATCATTAGGCATGGAGTCATTCAAGCCACAAGAAGCATTACGTCCCTACAGAACACTTACTGGCTCTTAAGCATTACCATACCAACAGCCTGTGGTTACCTTTCCAGCACCACTGCAAGAGATTTCATAATTATCTTGTGTTCTCCAGTAAGCTTTGTGTAAGACTTCTGCAGACTGTGCTTTGTTTTGATGGCTTCTTTTATTCTTCAGCAATCTGCTTGTACACATCTTTTCACCTTTTGCCAATTCCACCGTATTTATATATGCCAGAGTTAAAGAACACTGTTCTAGTCTAGTTCCACAGGTGCTTTATTTACACACATTTAAGAAGCAGAATTTAAACAGTCTGATTCATTTGCTTAGCTATTTCACTGAAAGTTTACTCCTCCATCCAAAACACAACATTTTTTTTCAGTCCTTTAATAATTACTTTGTTGATATTGAATATTCTCCTATGTAACTTCTTCCCTTGATGTGTAAATGTAACCTACATGGTTTTGCTTTTGTGTGTGAGTATATGTGCATTCAGAAAAGTAACAAGAAGCATCTAAAATTACAAATGAAGATTTAATACTTCTGAAGTGGCAAATGATTCACACCTTAAGATAACCTCTAGGCTCAGTTTTCCAAGGGGAAGTTTATACTTCCTGCAATAGAATTATTTCTACGTTTCTCTTGACAGAAACACTGCTCACAACAGTTGTAGGCAGAACAGCCAATTAGCTCTGTTACAGCCTGGGATGATGTAATGGCTGCTATGCAAAATATTCTCCTAAGGACGTGCTTCATTCACATACATGCTGTCCTGCAGAGTGTTCCAAACTGATGTTGTGAACCCGCTGGTCTACTGATATCACAGGATAGGATCACAGAATCGTTATAGTTGGAAGGGACCTCTAAAGATCATCTAGTCCAGCTCCCCTGCAATGAACAGGAATACCACAGCTAGATCAGGTTGCCCAGGGCCTGATGCAGCTTCACCTTGAAAGTCTCCAGGGACAGGGCATCGACCACAACACTAGGTAATCTGTTCCAGTGCCTCAGCACCCTCACTGTAAAATTTTTTTTTCCTTATATCTAACCTAAATCTACCATCTTTGAGCTTGAATGATCTTGATGTGATTAGAAACCTTTTTGGTTTAGTATCATGAATATCAAGCATTCTTCCAACCTGCCATGGAATAAATTGGCATGATGTAGGCTTGCCACATCTCTCTGTAGCAGATCCCAACTAAAATATTTCCATGCTGCTAATGCCAATCCAAGCTGATTCATCTGCAGCAGTGAAATTTTCAAGCTGAGTGTGATCACCATTAGAAATTAATTTCATTCAAATCTGGAAAAGAGTAATGTAACTGCAGCCAAGGTTTGCTTTTCATTCAGGAACCTTGCAGTCACGAAAAACATTCTGTATAAGCTCTAATTAGACAATACTGTGCTAGTCAACCTACTCATGGAGTAACTTTGCAAAGCCCACAGATTTTAGCCTTATGATTACACACTATATTGCTTAATTAACCAAGATATAGCAAATCACACAATCACAGAATGGCCAGGGTTGGAAGGGACCTCAAGGATCATGAATCTCCAACTCCATGGCAGGGCCACCAACCTCCCCATTTAATTACTAGACCAGGCTGCCCAGGGCCCCAGTATCTAGTATTGGTTCAGTTTTCAACACTCCAACAATTCTTTGCAGCTAAAATA
The DNA here is from genome assembly GCF_023343835.1 of Lagopus muta. Classification (NCBI taxonomy): domain Eukaryota; kingdom Metazoa; phylum Chordata; class Aves; order Galliformes; family Phasianidae; genus Lagopus; species Lagopus muta. Next base: position 7,283,142 of record NC_064440.1, on the reverse strand, counting down.
CTTACTAATGCATTTTCACTTGTTGAAAAAAAATAAAAAATAAAAAAATCCCTAACTGTAATCTGACTTCCCAATATCAATAAGACTGTCACTCGAACACTGTTCTCCAAGAGACTCACCCCGCATTTTAACAAGTTTAAGAGATTCACACAACTTCTTTCTTTTAAACATTTATGTTAACTAGAAACTTTTTTTTCCAGTAGAATGGATTTAACTACCACAATAAAGATACAGCACATACCTGAGTCACTCACTGACCGAGTTTGCCAGAGCCAAACACTCTCAGAAGATAATGAATCAGTCATTGTGAATCAAATCAAGACAGTTTGTCCCACTGTAGGACATATGTATATTTTATTATATTCACAGTAACAGATTTCACGTACCTTTTACATATGATTAGTTTAACTGTGCTTTTATCTAATAGAATGCACATGCCATAATTGATTTGAACACAGAAACATTATTTGCAAATCAAAATAATGTGTAGAGAGGTGGTGTGACTGAATTCTTCATTCAATATGCAGAAAAAGAACTTCCATTTGAAACTAAACTCAAATTCACAATGCATAAAGTATAGCTATTTATTACTGTTGTGTTATTTGTCACTTTTACAGAATTCACCACATTTTCCAGGCTATAGAATGTCCTAATATTATGCAGCAGTGATATATGTTATCATTATTTTTTCTTTGCCAATGTTTGGATTTTACTCAGCAGCACAAAACAGGGCTGATTTATAAACTGAATAAATAGCAGCATCCTTCAACAGTGTATCTATGGAAGCTTCATTTACTTCATGATTCTACACACTGTATTCAGAAAATCTCACTGCACCAATCAGGTAAAAGTAACTGCAAAGACTGCTCAGAGAACAACTTGTTAGCAAACATTTTTACAGTACCACTGCTATCAGGAACTGGCAATCAAATTTCATCTACAGATTCTCATTCAGAAGATAAAAATATACATTATTAAAGAAACAAACTGCAGAGAAGACACCACAATCTATATAATAGCACACTTTGCCCCCTGTGCAGATATCCTAACAAAGACCTAAACACCTAGCATATGTTTATTAGCCTCACTGCAATTCTTTGTGGTGGGAATATTAATCACTTCTCCAAATTGCACAGCACACCTCAGTGCCAGGAAGCTCTTGTCAATGCTCAGGACTGAGATGCATGTACACTTTCAGGCATCCATAAGTGAGAACACAGACCAATTAAACCATTGAGGCCCTTTTCCTTCAAAAGAAACAGTCTTGGCTTTATGAAAAATAAAAGTATCTACAGCTCAGGAAAGAACCGTGATCACACAAATAATTTGATTGTCTTCACATACTAACAACTACTGAATCACCTTTCTGAATTCCCAAATTAAGAAAGGTAGAAGGAAGTGGCTTCATATAGATGAAGGCTGATGAGCCCAATAATGCATGCCCTGTGGCAATAGGTATCTTTGAGCAAGGGATGGTCAGACCACCATTCTATAAGAACAACTAGTTAAGCTTTTCCACCTGACTTTCTTAAAGTGTTGAGATTATTTCAGAAAGACACTCAGAGGGAAACATATGTTGTTCTTCCTATAATGGCTGCTTTGATAATTAACTTTCACAAGGACTAAATGCACATTATTTAATATCACACACATCTTCCTGTAGTTGCTTGCTAAAAACATTTTTGTTTAATAAGGTAAAGAGGAATTCAATTTAATTACTGCACTTTAAAGCTTGTTTCCCAACCTTCCTACTAGTTCAGCATTCCTCCATTCAATGACAATGCCTTTGGTTTGCCTTCTTTTAAGTGCAGTTTGTCAGATGTCTAAAGAGATTTTAGTTTTAAAATCATAATTTGCGTAAGTAAGATTTTACCCAGAACTGATCCATAGCCACTACGGCAAGAAGATAAGTAGGAGATTTTGGAGGTGAAAAAAGCAAAAGGGACAGCTCTCCATCTGCTCAAAAAAGAGGTCAAAGATGTCCTTCCAAAAACAAGGTAAGAGTCAGACAGTCAAACAAACCTGAAAATAACTTATGCAGCAGATGAATATAGCAGATAAAGTACTCCAGATGAAGACCAGACAATAGAGGATATGATGAGGCATAGAAAAAACTGTGCATGAGGACAGCAGACTGAGAGCTGGCAAGATACAAGCAGCAGGAGCAAACAATATACAGGCATCAAAAAGAAAAAAAAAAGGAAAAAAAGAAAAGCTTTAAAAAACAGAGAAGAAACTTTGATTCTTACTCCACAAGCTTGGGTGATTATTAAAGATCCTAGTTTGTTGCCACTGAATTACAAATCCATCTCCAGTTGTTAAAGACCCAACATACTATGCAAGTCTACTGCCTTAATTTACTTTTTTATTAGATACACTGAAGATGGATTATTTCTTATTATTTACAAATAATAAGGTTTTTAACCAGAGAAAGCTCTCTGACCCAAAGGCTAATCCAAAATCCAATACTAAAGGGAAAGGAAAGCCTTCACTTGACAGCAACAGCCACTGCACCAAATGTCAATCGAAATACCTACAACACCCATTTTTGTGAGAGTCCACTGCTGTCTCCTCTAATTATCTGAAGCTCTCAGCCAGATGGAATTTCAAGTATTCAGGCCCTTACGCCAGCTGCACCCACAGGAATAAAGGGTAAATGTTTGAGAATCTGCCCTCATTATCTCACCTATGGGAGCATTAAGAATATTACCTGGTCTGTACTATGTCTAGTGTCTTCTGAGTGACTCTGCTGAGCACTGGAAAAGCTCATCTTTACTCTCTGTGTCTTCAAAGCAGACAAGTATGCAATGTATATGGCAAGAGTGTTTTCACACCACATGAACAACATAGCTAAAAGTCATTTTATGACATAGCAGGATGAATCTGATCAAGAAGTGCAAACAGCTGGGTGTGTATACCTTTACTCAGAAACAGTAGGAAGAAAAAAGACGTCTCAATTTTAGGGAATAAAAAGACTATTCAGAATAGTTAAGAAAAGTTCTCCTTTCTTTTTCCTCCCTCTCCCCTACATGACCTGACAGGAACTCATCAGGGCAGGAAATTCCAACAGCCTTTCAAGGAAGATGCATTAGCAGTCACCTCCGCAATTTCCCCCCTCTGGGTAGTTCAGTCAGCTTACAACAAAACTGCTGTCACCAAATAAGAAATGTTTACCTATTTTAACTCAGAATAGTAAATTCTGAATGCATTTTTGCTTCTACTGACAGTGTTTCCTAATTCAACTGGTTAATCGGGCAAAGAACAAATAATCCATCCGGAATCTGAAATAAAGGTTGGTGACATGACAAATACATAAGACTAAGAGGCGAGAACCACTAAGGAGAAAGCAGACTTGGAGGCTTTCAGAAACCCTGCAATAACGATGCAATAACGCCATATCCCAGACTTAAGTAATTTAACCAGAAGCATAAAATGCAGTTCTTGTATTTTATCACTTTATCGTATACATTAACATTTTAAAAGCACAGAAAAAAAATGAAGCATCGCTTTTATCCAGAAACCTATGCGTTACTACAAAATCCCATTCTTACCTACTCAACTAGTAAGTGAATAAGTTCACTCAGCATTTAGACATAACAGCTCCAAAAATGCTTTGATGAATGCTATTAAGAAAATAGCTGATTTAAGACCAATATAATCTAAACATGATTCAATCCAAGTGTAGTACTGTTACTGAATTGCTAAGAAACCTGATAGCTAAAGTATCGTGTTTATAGTATTTTAGGATGAAGTATTAAAAACGATCTTATAAGTAGAACAACCAAAAGATACAAAACTGAAAAGCCAAAGAAAAATGTTAATGTAATAGATTGGTAGTCTGGGGTCTACATCCATAGTATAGCACAAGCTATCTGTACATGTATTTTCAAATATTTATTTACATAAGAAGAGAGACAGATTGGCAGCCATCTGCATTTTGACAACATCCACGAGTTCCATTGCAGGCAGCAGGAGTTGGATGCTTTAGAAATTATCACATTAGGCACTTGATGCTTTTAGGTGCCCAAATATTTCAATATAGTGCCTTTAATTTTAAAGTGCCCGAGTCCTCTACTTGTCAAATGAGAATAATTGCATTTGTCTAACTCATAGGAGAATTGGAATGAACCATTAAGACTGAGGTGTTTGGAGATTACAGAAATAGTACATAACTATGATAAAAGATGGACGGAGGGCAAAAAGAGTAGACACTATTATTGACAATACCTTTACATCACAATTGTGAAAGTATAAGAGACAGAAAAGTCCAGGAACTAAATGCAGATACATTAAGTAAATTATTCAGAGCAGAAGATTGACTATTTATTCATAGGAAATCAGCAAGAGAGAAAAATCCACCCTGAATAAGTCCTAGGTTACTGTTCCTAGGACATGTCCTGTCCCTTCCCATAAAAACACTTAGAAAATACAGATACTTCAGTACTCCTCACGCTCACCAAACCCATTGTGAATCTTTTTCATATTGCCCCTTATCTTCTCTGTGGATTCAAGCTCCTTGTCACCATTTTAGTAGCTACAGAACCCTCCCAGTCTACCAGGAACCTCTCTATCCTACTAGCATTGATGGCTGTCAGGCTTCCCCCTTACTCTCACAATACTTGAAATGTACAAAAAGTGATAATGGACTTGAATGTGAGTATCAGGAAAATCATCCTACCTAAAGACAGATTTTTTCCAAAAGAAGCAGATATAACTCCAATTAA